>NC_051187.1:15960470-16264220 GCF_015220075.1 Falco rusticolus | reverse complement strand
TAACTTCTGAAGTTTGGATGTCAAATGCTGATGGGGAGGCACGGGAGAGAGGGGGACTTCCCAGGATACCTGGGAGCCTGCAGGGTGGCCAGAGCCCCATGCACGTTCTCCAGGTACCATCCCCATGGCTGGAGGCGTGCTGGTGGTGCTCCTTGTTCTTGCACCAGGTCCCAAACAGGAGCACGCAGCAGGGCCACCGAAGTTTATGTGCTGGGCTGGGTTATTCACACGCCAGCGTCACCTCGGGCTCGCTCTGAGCCTCAGGAACCTCTGGAACGTGAGAGCTGGGTGCTGCTCACCCAGGGCCATCCGTTCAGGCTGAAGACCACAGGAACTGCTGGTAATTAACAGGCGTATTAATCCAGTAGAACACGATAGCCTTATTATAGTCACATTTTTCACTTTCATCAGAATAATATCATATTATATTAATATTTATTTCTTGCTAATGGGCTGTGAAATGAGTCGGTTGATGTTCGTGGTGGAATGTGGCGTTGGAGGGTGGGAGCAGTGGGGCAGGGGCAGACGGATACGTCATGGAAAGCCTGTTGCCTCCTGAGAGCCCCAGGATCCCTGGGGCTGGAGGAACCGAGCAAGTCTGCCCATGCTGGCATGTCCTTGCCCCTTCCTTACTGTACTGGGAAAGGTTGTAGTTGGTGGGACACGGCAGTGCCACCACCAGCAGCCTGTCCAGGTGCTGGCTGTGTGCACTGTGCCTTCTGCCCCTGCTCGCTTTCGAGGTGCAGGGAGAGGGAGTGCAGCTCAGGATAAAGAGACAAGCTGGACGATGCAGACCCTTTAGGTCTGACAGATTTGGGCACGATTGTCAACAAGATGGAGATTTACTTTAAAGCAGGGGAAAAAAAATCTTGCTTACACTTTGCCACTCACATCTATTACTCTGGAAAATAAGGATGATGTGAGAGCAAGGAAAAAATCCCTTCTAAGAAGATAGTGGGTGAATGCATTCATTTTCTGTGGCATGTGGATGAGGGTAGGAGAATGAATTTTAAACTTGATTCCTTCTCCCAAACGAATCTTAAGCCTTTTAATTGTTGAGTGTTGGCATAAAAACATATTATTTATGAAGCTGTGGCTTGGTTCTACATGGCCCCTATGCCTTTTTTTCTTCTTTTAAAGCAAATCTCATTTATTTCTTCCTAAAAGGTGCTCTAGAATCTAATATGAACATTATGAATATTTAATTTTCAGAGCAGGGTTTACACAATACCAGGGCGTCTGGCGGCTCGACCGGTCCCTGCACAGCCAGCCTGGTTTGGAGCTCCAGCAGATCTACTAGAGATCATTGCCTTTCTGCTCCGCTTGGTTCCATCTACCAAAACTCATCATTCACTGCCCATCTCAGGCTGCTTCATTCCCATGGTATCTGTTTCTATAAAATTCTTGTGTGTCACAATAGGCAAAACAGGCGCAGGAGGCACTGGAGAGACCCCACAGTCGTAGAACTTTATTGGCTTTCTTAAAGGTAATGTGGTAATACAGTAAAAACATTTCACAGGAGAGGAAATGTCCTGGTCTTCAGCTTAATCATTAGTAAAAAATTATTTCCTACAGTGTTAAAGATCTAATTGGTCCAATCAAAAGGCAAATTAATTATGGCTCATCTGAAGAAGTCTGCATGTGTCCTGGCTTTTGTGCAGAGGGTGCATGCAAGAGCCATGGCATTCCCAAAGCTGGCAAAGCCAGAGGCTGGGAGCGCTGTCCTCTGCAGCACAAGGCGTATTCCCTAAGAAGGGACTTAGTGCTGGTTGGAACATGGGAGAGGGACAATAATTTCATTATTTTTAAACTTGCAATCCTCACATTTTCCCTGTCACTGTTTGGAATTTTCCCCTGAATCCAAAGGAATGGATTTATGCTGTTAGACCCGACAGTCCAACTCCATATCCACAACAAACTAAATCCCTTTTCTTCTGGGAAAATGTTTTATTTTCTAATGTATAAGGTCTGTAGTTTTTCTATAGGGGAAGGAGCATTTTTCTGTATTGCAGCCTGAATTTTTGCAAGCTACTGAAAATCTGTCGCTTTTCCATAAAACCACAGTCCCCATGCCACTGGATGGGCTGGAGACAAAACTCATAATTAGTTCAAATCGAAGGGTGGTCTGAGACGTTAAGATGGACTCCTCTGGACCCATGCCTGCTGTCTTGCTTTATGTAGGTTTGTCTCCTGTCCATACCCTGCAGGGAGAGTAGAGCATGTACCAGCTTCAGATACCGCTCTCTGCTGGCTCACAAACCTTAAAGCTTTCTGTTATTAAAAATATATTGAACATTTTATACTAGCAAGTTCTCACAAAACACCAACCTGCATCCATGCCTCATTAGTCCCAATTTGCTATAACAGAATAGATAATAAACCACCTGACCCCCAAATATACAGCAAAAGCACTTTTCAAAGGCATTTCGGGCATCCCAGGCCCTGCCTGCAGCATCGACCTGGTCCCTGCTCCGTCGCCTACTGCGCGCCCCTCGCTCGGCATGCTGCTGCCAGTTGTGTGCTGATGCAGAGCGGTTGCTGGGCTCGGGCGCGCATCTCTGGTAAGAGGATTTCTGTACTCCTACGCCAGCTAAATATTTACCACTGCTGTATCACGCTGCGTTTTGCACCCAGACGGCTGCCAGCTGGGTGCTGATGCCTTGACGTTTGCATGGCAGTGAGGGTTAATCCCCCAGGCTCCGGCAGGGACTCCAGCATCTCTGCCCCCCTGGCTGCTGTCCCTCCCATCTCCTCCATCTCCTCCTGCCGGGGCTTTCCCACCCGGGGCCTCCTTTGTGCTTCCTCCCTTTCAGCCCAGCCCCAGCTAAAATGTTTTTCCTTCCAAGACATTCCCCGCATTAAGCTTAACCAGCCCAAATTGTCTCACCTTTCCGCCCCCCCTCTGATAAATGCTCCCTCTGCAGTTAATGTAACCTCCCCGAACGTCCTTCATTTGTCAAAGATCGCAGCCTTTTACGGCAGGTCATTATTTCACGAGGAATTCGAACAGAAATATTTCCAGTCCACACCAAGCGATCTATTTCACTTCCCCACCCACCACATTAGCCTCTGAATATTCTCATTATACCATTACTAATTAGAAATTCTCTCAAATTGGCGGCTGCATTAAAAAAAAAGACAGTGTGCTGAGCATATGGCATAATATCCTATTAATGAACACTCTAAATTCAAACTCAGGTCAGCTGCTCATTTCTTGCTCATGACACCCAGGCAAGGGGGGGAAAAGCAAGCTTTTTTTTTTTTTTTCCTAAAATGCATAATACAGAATGCTAGGATGCAGGGATGCCTTAGGCCAATGCATTATTTTATTTGGCTAATTTTTTTGGTAGAGTTGTAAAAAAAAAAAAAAAAAAAAAAAAAAAAATATTTAAAACTGCATATCTATATGTGCATTTATAAAGCCATAGTGGAAACCAGTGACTTGCTGGCCACTTCTCATCTGCATTTTGTCATGTTCCTCCTTTAAACAACAGTAAAACAGGCCACGTACGCTACTAAAATAACTTATATCATTGTGGACAAGATGAATGTCATTTGAGGTTGCATATTGTCCTGCCAGCATCAATGTCTTCAGTGTAGAGATGTGGGTAAGGAGAGGAACTGCAGCATGCACACTTTTTTTTTTTTTTTTTTAGTTAAATGGGCTAATTGTACCAGACACTCGCGCCGTGTGAGTGACTTTTTGGGTTGACCTCACCTTGTCCCTAATCGGCAGAGGCTGAAGCAGGGTACGAGCCAGCACTGCTGCTCATGGAGTCTGAGGAGGTGGCTCCTCAGCATCATGGGGGGTCATTGCCGCAAAGATCTTCAGCAGGGGGTGCCAGGGGGCTGTCTGAGTGGCTCGGGAGGCACTCGGCAGTGGGGAGAGGGCACCCGCAGCCGCTGCATCCCCACGGGCCTGCCGAGGTCTGGGGAGCATGCGAGCCCAGCTGCACGCCGTGAGTTGTTCTAGTTGTGTTCCTTAGGCTTGATGGAAGTGTGCCAATGAGCAGGAGGTCTGGGTGTGAATGTAAGTGTGTTTCTGGAAATGGGCAGAGGTTACCTGCCTTTCCAAGGATTATTTTGTTTTATTTTTTTAGTACCATGAAATTTGCAGTATGGTAAAATAGCAAATTCTTGTACCTTCCTCTTCTCTGGGCAGATGAGCTGTCAGGGCTCTAGGTCTCATCAGTCTTGTTGTCACTGAGGTTTATAAAACCACCAAATTATATTATGTCAGCTGATTCTTTAATGGGATAATCATTAGCCAAGACCTGAGTAAGGTGGGGTTTTTTTTGCTATCACTAATTTCACCTCAAGGTGAACGCACAGGCAAACCCCTCCAGAGTGGTGTTTGCTGTGATGCACACACTCGCTTCGCTCCGTGCCATTGCACCAATTCCTGCTCCTCCTTCTGGGATGTGCCGCGTGCCCTCGGTCACTGAATGGCACTTGTCACAGCGGGAGAAGTCACAGCATGAAGGTTGTGACCACCATCCCTTGCAGAGAAACTTTGGTAGGTGTCACAGGGCTTCTGGCTTCAGCTCCAAAAGCCCGGGCTGCGATCTCAGCCCCATGGTTGCCTGCGCATCCTCCCGGCACTTATCCAGGGCGTTAGCAGCAAAGGATGCACGAGGGTGACGGCTGCATTGTGTGGTTTAACCTTTCCCTAAAAATTGAAAAAGTTTTGGATTTTCAACAAAGTGAAACTTTTTCATTGAAAACAAATATTTTGCCTCATCAAGAATCCAATTTTCTGTCAAAACAGTTTTCATTAAATATTTCCAAGCAGCCCCGGGTTAGTATTGATTTAAACTGTTACAAGAGAGAGAAGAATGAGGCTTTGTCTCTACAAAGATCATGTTTGCCCACCAATTAAAATTACAGTAGAAGTGAGTAATCACTGCCACCTCCAAAGGGGGATTGTTTAATGAAACACATAGTAATTATCCTCGTTAGTTTGCATAGTCCAATGTCACGTCCCGACGAGTGGTCAGGACCCCGGGCACCAAGCGTTGGGAGCAGGCGGCAGGGCCCCCGGGGTTTGCAGAGCTGCTGGGGTGGGCTGCCAAGGAAGGGAGGTGGGCTTCTCCTTGGAGGCACCTGCTGATCCGGGAGGGGACCTGCAGGAACACCTGGCCCTCACACTCACGTTACCCGCTTGGTTTCTGCGTGTTTGGGAGCTCCCACGGCTGGTGTTCACAGTCTGTGCTGCGGCTGTTGCTGTGATTTCAAGGACTGCGTTCTGCGGGATGTCATTTGCACTGCGAAACAAAGTGTGGCTGGTGGCGGATGGGCGCCAGGGCTGGATGCTCCTCAGCAAACCTGGAGCTCCGGTCCTGGCCCTGCGGGCTGGGCCATCGCTCATCAACGGCTGGTTGTGTTGCTGTGCTGCTGGTTAAGGCTTTTCCCAGAAAATGCACGTCATCCTACAGAAGCTGAAGTGAGATGCACAGTGGTCTGTGCAAGGGGGCTTTCTGGTGCTGTGGTGGGGAACTGGGAGCAGGGTGGGCGACTGGTGTTGGGGTCACTCAGCCTGGGGAGAGCGAAGGGGCTGGGAGAGGCGGAGGAGAGTGGGAGAGATCCTGGAGCCAGAGCCATCCGTTCCAGCCAAGTCGGTCTCGTGTTCTGAGGGTTAAAGCTGAGACGAGCACTGTGCAGCCCAGAAAGAATTGAGGTTTTATTTCGTCGGCACCGGGGTCATTCCTGATTTAATTATGTAAAAATTAATGTGAACGTCTTTCTTGGTACGTATAGGCCATCCATGGAAATTGAATTGGGTGAAATGCTGGTTAAGCTAATCACTTGCAAGTCATTATGATGGCTAAGCACAGGGATGTTGTAATCTGTAGGGACTTCTCAAAGACCTGATTGAAGACCAAGTTTAAGACCCACAGGTTTAATCAGAGGGGATCAACGATGTTGCGCTGAAGTGATTTTTCCTGTTAGCAAAAAGCTTCGAACCGTTTCTTCTGGTGTGGAAGGAGAAAGATGAGAATGATGAGAACCCACATTGCAGGTGCAAAGGGCTGCTTGTGCACTTCCCAAACCCTTCCCGACACAGCAGCTGTGGGCAGAGCTGCGTCAGATCTGGGGCTACTGATGAGCTCCTGGGTGTTCTCACTAGCCAGAAATGCCCGTGCTGCAGCATGGCACAAGATAGCGTTTTAAATTCTGAGAGGATCCACAGATTAGACAATCTGTCTTTCTGTATCACAAAGCTTTCCATGATTTTCTTGTCTTGTTGTATTTTGAGACCAGTAGCCTGTATTGTGCCACAGGATTTGTGGTAGATAGGCATCCTCTGCTCAGATAAGAGATAGCGAGAGGTGGGGATCCATCCTTCTCAGTGTGGTGTTCAGATGCTTTTCTGATCACACTGTTCATAATCTATACCTCCATTTTTCGTACGAATTTGCCTAGTGCGGGCTCCTAGCTATAGGTTCATGCCATGACTTTCTCTGCTGCAGGGAAGAGCCATCAGTATCAATATTTTCCCGTTGTGAAGCAGAGTCTATATATCTTGTTCTTAAGACATAACTCATGCCATACGAGTAACGCTAGTTTGCCCAACATGTGTATGTGTTGACGCAATAGCCACGCTGCAGAGGATGAAAAATAGATGTTTATGACCTAGTTCAACATTTTTTACCTACTGTTTTTTACTGACACCTTGATCGCCCGTGCCCTTCATATTCCCAGGTCCGAGGTGCCTTCGCGGGTGTGGGGCTGCCTGCCCACCTCCCCAGACACTTGCCAATGCTGTCTGCAGTCGCATCGCTGTGAAAACATACAGCGAGTTACCGTGTGTATGGGGCGGAAAGGTCTTTAATGCAAAGAGGAGGGGGGAAAAAGCTGCGTCATAATATTATATGCAGGCATTTATAAAGAGTGTAATCCCTGGGAAAAATCCCAGCCCTAGTCACACAGCAGCCTTTCTTCCCTGGAGCAGAGGGGCCACAGGTGAAGGTAGCACGTTCGCACCAAGCTCCCCGCTCCCACTCATAAAGGAACTTCTGCCAGGGATTCTGTTCCAGCGTCCTCCGGCAGAAATTAGTCATTTTAAGATAATAACAATAATCGGATTAAAAATGCCGTTGAATTGTGTGGGATCTGTACTCTGCAAGGTGGTTCAGCTGGATGGGGCTTGGCTGGGACTGAAGAGTGGCGGCACCCTGACAGCGATGCTGTCACAGGCAGGTCGCTGCCCGAGCACCAGCCGCCGCAGCCAGCTTCTGAGCGACGCAGGGCAGCGATGGCGATGGCGTTTGGCTCCTGCCTCCAGACATAGGCACCTACGTACTGGCCTGATCTGTGTCTGTTTTCTGAAGGGCTAAGCTGCTTGTTCAAAGACCCTGCTGAGCACGTTTCATTTCTGAAAGGAAGACTCTGTGATTTAATCACTTAAATATAGATTTAGGAGCCTTTGGCGCACCTTCCTCTGTTACTACATGTTATATGCGTAAATATACATGCAGACCCGTATGCATACATCTGTGTGTGCGTTTTCCATGCAGGCAGGGCTTGTGTGAGCCCTGTGGGGACAAGGCTCTAGTCCTGCAGTTTGCTGCTCTGCTGGAGCTCCCTGGAGGAGCCTGGCCGGGGGTTTGGGGGGGTGCGAGCCCAGCCAGGGGTCTTGCAGGGTGTCGTGAGAGCTCACCTTGCTTCTGCACTCATTAACCATCTTTAATCTGGCTGTTGGATTTATAGCAATTTCTATACATTGTAAAGGAATAAAAACTTCAAATCAATATTTAGAAGTGCATGAACAGCTTGCAGAGCTTTTTATCCATGTGTTCCCTAATACTAAAAATGACCACCTTTGTAGGTGCCTGGAGGGTGCTGGGCCAGAGCCGCTTCCCAGGCTTTGTCAGGAGACGGCTGATGTCCATATCAAATCAAGATGCTTGTTGTAATATTCACAAAAATGTAATTTGATTTGCCTTTGTCAACAAAATCTGCGGAAACATCCCCTGCCTGAATAAATATCCCTGCAGGGTAGCACATGCTTTGTAAATAATTTTCATTGTAACCCCCTCTTCCTAGCAGGGTGGAGAGTTGAGAACATTCATCAAGTCTCACATTAAGAAAATAATTTTCTTGTACCTAATTTGTGCAATAAATAAAGTCCACAATTTCTTGCTTCTGCAGCAAGGAAATGTAAAGAGCTGAGACCAGGGGTTTTTGACGCTGGGTCTCTTTTTGATGGTCATTCCTACCTTGGGCTTGGTGCCTCCCTGAGACCCCTGGCCAACAACTCCCCAGGAGTCTGGTGATTTGAGGCATATCATCTTCTAGGCAGTCCAGCACAGAATAACCCAGAGGAGCTTTATATGCCAGGAGAGGGATGAGAGGCTCCTTTGCAGTGCACCGCAAACATCAAGTCTCCTGTCCCTGGCCTGGAACAGCTTGGACCACGCGCAGGCTGGGCAAAGGTGCACCCAGCGGCATGGCTCCTTGGCCAGGCCTGCCCACTCCTGCCAGTACCTGGCCGGCACAAGCAAAGGTCATCTTTCAAGTAAGAAGCTGAGAGATTTGCTTGCAACCTGCACTTATGACTGACTGCGGCACGGGTGGTGGTGGCTGGTTGTTTTTACCTCTAGGGATGGAGCCTTAGCTGTCTGCTTCTTCCCTTTGCTATCACTAGAGGCTCATCCGAAGGGAGCTATGGCAGAAGCACCGCCTCGCTTCCCCCGGCTGGCCCCAGGCTCGGATACAAAACCCAGCAAAGGCAGCGCTCCTCTTTCCAGTGGCCTCAGCTGCCTCTGGCTCAGGCTCTGGTAGCTGCACCTTGTGCTCTGCACCTTCAGGAGTCACCTTCAGTGCTCCTGCCCCTCGGGCACTGCTCCCAGGCAGCACGGGACGGGGCACGTGATGGACCTATAGGACAGGGCTCAATGGCTGGGGAGAAAACACAGAGGACACAGAAGAGTTTTGGCATCTAATTAGCCACACCTTGGGTGATCAGACTCTTAAATTCCTACTTATTGATCCCTTGTCTTGTCAGAGAACTGGAGCACAGGTCTGTCAAGCTGGGAGAATACCAAGATGGGAGGATAGCTTTGGTTTTTTTCCTTGTAGAAATGTAAATCTGTTATTTATATATATTTTATGGATGGCATGTTCCTATCCCCAGGCATTTTGCATTGGAATTCAACTCATTGCAAGCCTATTACATGTTCACTAACTATAAACCATCTGATTTATATTCATTAACCAGTAGTAGACAGCAGCAGTGGCATAACTTTAGCACTGGACATGCCTCAGTCGACGGGTGAACTAAATTTCAGTTAATTAAGGTGCCGTAATTGTTGTCCTGTACAAGTGTCTTCAGGGCATTCACTTTGTAAATAATTTTTCACCCCAACCTTTCCTGCATACTTGGTTGCTGCTCTGCAACTTTGTTCAAGCCATAAATCATTAGGAAATCAGCTCTCCTGCCTCTGGTAGAAGACAGCCCCTTTTCTGCTTCTTGCCAAAGATGGTGATGGTGGTAAGGTCAGCAAAGTGCAACTGGACTGCAGAGGAAGCAGCAGCAGGATTATAACACCCCAAAACAAAGCAGGAGGCACCTCATCTCTAAGAGGGGTGTTTGCTGTGCGGGAGGGCTGGTGCATGGCCGCTGCTAGCCCAGCAGCCTCGGCTCACCTTCACCAGCAGCTTCTGCTCAGGGAGAGGAGCAGCAGCTCACAAGACCGAGCTTTGCCTGCACAGCTTCCAACACAGCCTGGCTCAGGGGAGATCCAGAGCAAAACTTTTGGCAAGTTCAGTCTGGTTGCCAGGAAATTTGAAAGTTGCAATACCAAAACCTAAGTCTGCTCTCAGCTTTCTGGTCCTGAAGCCTTCCCACAGTGTGGAGTTCACGGCCCGGGTTTGGGTGTTGGTGGCTCTTTTCCCTATGAAAACCAAGGAGGTCCAGGAGAACCTGCCACAGCACCAGTCCAGAGTGAGCAGGGATGGAGAAACCCTTGTCCCACCTGTCCCAGGTGTCCGAGAGCCCCGAGGTACCTATTGTGCAGGTCTGTGGGGACCGTCCCTTCTCCCTGCAGGCAGGTCCGGTGGTGCCGGCCAGGCAGAGCCCAGCTGGGCGATGCTCTGTGGGGGTCTGCAGGGCCGGGGAGGGCGCTGGGGTGTCTAATGGGCCCAAAGCGAGCACTTGGTAATGAGAAGCCGGGGAGCGATCAGTGTGAGCAAAATAAAAATCCCTGCTGCTCTGGAGTCTGTGCACACCAACCGCGGGGCAGTAATTAGGCGGGAAGCTGGATGTGGAATTGAAACAGTAATTATGAAGAACTGCTAGATGCTACTGTAACACAGTGTTTAGCTTCCTCCTCTGCTGCCACTTTTTTTTATTATTATTTTTGGGTTTTACCCCCTTTGGATTAATCACGGCTTTGTTTCATTTTCTTGGAAGCTCAGCTTTGGAGGGGAATCTTGTGGCAACGGGCATTTCCTCACTGCCTTTCTACAGCTAGCAGGTTGGAAGCCGAGGTAGGAAGTGGTTTCTTGTGTTTAATGTGAAAATTAACATTGGGCAGCTCTGAAAGGGACCAGCCCCGAGGCCATAGAGGAGTGCAGCTCGCACGGGTGTGATCAGCACTGAACAGGATGATTTCCTTTTGCTTTTTGGAAACAGGACAAAAATGATTGTTTCTGTAGAGCACGTGCTGTGGGTTTCAGCTTCCTGGGTTTGGTTTGTGTTAAAGGCATCTCTCTGAGTTACAGTTCTCAGGGACTGTCACTTTTGAAATTGCATTTCTGGTTGGACTGGGATTTGATGTGCAACATTAGCATGCATCCCAGGTGCCCGTCGGCAGTGTTTTAACCTGAACAAGGGGCGAGATTTTCACAGGTGCTGAAGTAATGGAGCAAAAGCCGAGGCTCCCTTGTATGCTTTCACCCAAGTAATTTAGTACGTGTTAAAAACGAGGCAGCTTTGCCTGCAGTAGCCTCTCTAGCTGTCCTGTGCATTCATAAAGCCTCCCCCTCCGTGGCTCCGGTGAACGCCCACAGACACCTCTGTAGCGCATGAAGAGGGGCACTGGAGCTTCTCCGTTTGTCTGCTCAAGTTTCCTATTGATCTGACAGCTCCTTTCCAGACCTGCCTGGCAGCAGACATATGCCAGTCTCTCTGATAGTTCATGTTCACTTATTAATATAAAGATTCAACTTCACATTCGCTGGAGTAAACCTTGCATGATGCCTCTGACAGTAATTCAGTTGTAGCCTCAATCAGATGCTGGATCTCCAGGCCATGGCTATCCCGCTAGCCTTTTCCAATTTTTCACTACACCAGTCATGAATAAATCACCAAAACACATCAGATTGCTGAAAATGGAAATACCAGAGATAGGCACCAGTTCAGTAGTCAAAAAGCATCACCTTCCTGCAGTGAGCACGCATGCTCTGTGCTCCCTTGTCTGCTCATCACGTCCTGTCCCACCATCCCGAGCCCCTCGAATGCCTGCAAGCCGCCAGTGTGCATCCTGCGCAGCCCCTGCGTTTAAACGCAGATTCCACCGCATGTGGCTTCTGGCCAGGGAGAGGTGATTTCTATTCACCGGACACTGCCAGACGAGCTATCAGGAGTGCCCAGATGCTCTGAGAGCAGGGTTTGTCCTCTCATGCGTGCTAGAGACAAGCGCTGTTCATTTTCAGTACTTGGTAGCAGAAAAAGCAACAAAATAGTTGGTTTTTCCAGGCTTTTCCCCTGCCCTCAGTGAAATGCATTTTGCAGAAGCCTGCAGGCTCCAGTCTCACAGGCGCAGCAGCCCTGAGCCCCGGGCAGGCAGCTGGTCCTGGCCCAGCTCCCCGGGCAGCCTGCAGGGACAGAGACGCTGTCTCCCACGGGTGGGTGCTGCCTGCCTGTGGTGCAGCGTGCCCTGGGCTAGTCAAAGCAGGGTGGCCCCAGGATCTGTCCCTCGGCTGCCAGTCTCCCCTGGCTCTCCCACTGCCAATCCCCTGGGAAGCCAGGGGTGCAGGGTGGCTGGGCTGAGTGGCAGGAGGGCACTTGCTCTTGATCGCTCGCAGCTTGAATCCTTAGGTCTATCAGCTTGATTTCTGCCGGTCCTCTTTTTTAATTTTTGCATTTTGCTCTGCTATATTCTGGGAACTTGTCTGCTGGAAACAGATTAGAGGGAGGTGGGGGAGGCCAGGGCAGGCACCGCTGTGAGACCCCATCTGTGCTCCTTCCTCCAGGGTGGGGGTCCCAGGTAGCGCAGGCTGGGGTGCGGGGCACCTCGCGCATGGGCTTCGATGCAAATCCGGGCCGCCACCATCGAGTTACCTACCGATGCTTCGGCACTCCTGATTTGATTAACCTCTAACCCTTCTCTTTGCACTGACACAACTGAGCCTGAAAGACTGAATGGTGTCTTTTGAAACTTGACCCAAAGGGCGAGATCTTGCTTATGTCCGAATTAATGGGAGCCTTGCCACTGGCGTGGGTAGGGCCGGGGTCTTCTCGCCCTAATCTACCCATTATGAATGTAGGCATGTTGGTGCGTCTCCCATGTGGCTGAGCTCCTCTAGCATTGTTCTGTGAGAACTACAGATAAAAGAAACTGCAAACTAGTATTATTTAAATCAGTTTAGGTCAGAAAATCAGCTAGAACTTAAAAAAAAAAAATCCCAAATCTCCACTCATAAAATAAATCGATTTCTTTAAAATTAGGCTCCTTAATTTTGACATCAATTCTATTTCTGTAAGGTTTGTCTGTTTTGCAATTTTGTTTTTTTATCTGTGTTGTTATATTAAACCCCCTGCTAATAAAATGTCAAATTAAAAAAAAAATTAGTATCCCTAGTATTGCAAAAAACCAATAAAATAAAACCTTACTTGAGAAGCAAAAGAAAATTTCCATCATTCTCTCCTTAACCGAAATCAAAATTAGAGTGTTATTAGAAATTTCATTAGGATGGAGCAGATTGGTAATGAAATTACATTCCAGCTTTCTATAAACCCAATGTATTAAGTAGGTTTGATCAATGATGTTCACACAATTAATTTTGTCTGATTGCTGAGGATTACTTTATCGACAGTCACATTTCACACTTGTGGGTTTTTTTGTTTCCACAGTAAATTCTCCACGATGTCAGATCACATGATGGCGAAGCAGGTTTGAAGCCCCAGCTCTCAAAGCAACTTCCAGCAGACCATGACGGGAATCAAGGTAAGGATGTCACCGCTGTTAATTGCGTTCGTTATGGTGGTGCTTACAGACAACCAAGCTCGGGGCAGAGGCGTTGCTCAGGAGCCCTGAGCAGTCTCAGTCGGCAAGCACCCATAGAGGGAGATGATGTTAACGCCTCTCCCTGGGCAGTCTGGAGACTCTTGGTGGTCTGGTCTGCTCTGCCTTGGTGCTGGGGTGTCTCAGTGCCTGTATCCAGCCTGTCTTCCTGATGCTCGGTGTCTCTGAGCTGTGGTTACAAACTGGTGCTGCTCCGCTGGTGTGGGCAGCACTGGGTGCAGGAGCTCTGCAGGACCTTTGTTCGTTGGGTGCAGAGCCAGGCTGGGGTCTGGCACCACTGCCGGGGATGCTCGCCTGGCTGGGACAGCCGCATCCCTGTGGTCAGATGTGTTAGTTCAGTCTCAGTGCTGGTGTCGCCACAGCTGGCAGCACATCTGGAGGTGTCACTGAGGCAGGAAGGAGAGGAGGGGAGCAGCAGCTCCATAAATCACTGGTTGGTTTCAGTGAACACGCTGCTGGTGGTTCGTTGGGCTCTATGTACTTGGGTTGTACTAAGCAGCAACAAACTGTGAATCTTTGAGGCTTTGCTGCGTATAGCTGGGTCGTCCTTGTCTGTGGCCATCACCGTTGTGCAGGCAGGGAATGTTTCTGGACCCCTCTGTTGTCTTTCGGTGCATCCCAAAGTAATTAGATGACTTTTATGTGAGAAAATGAAGTCAGTAATATCATGGAGGCAGCGTGAGGTCCGTCTGGTGCTGTCAGTCTCCATTTACTGTTGCTGAGATTTTCAAAGCTATTTAAGAAATTTTAACAGCAAACTCCTTTTTGCATCCAGGAGAACGGGATATCCTCCAGAAATCTTGACCATCCCCTCTCCAATCTTTATTGAGCTCTTGCTCTGAGTTGTGTTGTTCTGGGTGTGCTGCAAAGGGTGGGAGATGTCACGGCTGCGGTGGGCGAGGGCTGACGGGGCATTGCCGGGCTGTGCCCTGGCTGCTCAGCGGGAGGGTGTTTCCCCACCCTGGCATTGCCCTGTGCAGCTTCACTCCTCCTCATGCGCCACAGGGAGAGAAAACATCTTTTTAAAAGAACAAGTAATAAATGGCTATAGGTGTTTATGCCCTGCAGCTCTTTTCAGGTGAGCTGTGGGTCTGCCATGTGCTTAGGGTGCCTGCGCAGGGAGCCTGGCAGGGCCTCCCAGCTCGTAGGATTTTTGTATGATTTGAAATGCAAAGGTATGAGAGAAAAAGGTATTCGATCTCTGGGGGTGAAAAGTTCCCATTATAACATTCAGATTCATTTTAGAAGTCATTTCTAAACCTTAAGAAAAATACCTAGAATTAAGTGCTTTAAAAAGCTACAAAACCTGAATAATAATAATTTTATTAGGGCTTGAAATGAGCTTTTTTCCCTCTCTTTTACCTGCATTGATCTACTGATGGATTAGCTGGGAATCAGCAGCAAGTGATCTGTGCAGTTCTTTTTCTCTCTGAGAATTATGCATTTGTTAACATTTAAGTTGCAGGAAGAAATTGGTTCCATGGGTCAGGTCTCTGTGTCTTAGAAATGACCCCGGATTTCAGCTGCTCCAGCTAGATTTTACCCACAAAACTCCTTGGAAAGCTTCAGTAGTTCAAGACCTGGAAAGGAAACCAGCCTAAGGGGATAATCTTTACCTTATTTTAAGAACTTTCTGCTCAGTACCCAAATGTACATTTTTGGTGCCAGGGAAGGGGGGAGATGCCCCAGCATGGGGACAGCCTCCTGCACAGGAGGGCAGTGGAAGAGCGGGGGCATGCTGTGCTCCTGTCCCAGCTGCTGGATGCAGTTTTCTTTATGTACACACAGCAAAGATACCAGGATCTAATTTTTAGAGACGAGACATCTCATCTGTCAGAAGCTGAGTGAATTAGAATAAGAGTATGGCTTTTTTTTTTTTCTTCTTTAAAACAGCCCAAAGTTTTTATCAAGATGCCATTTATCAGCAGCGTTACCAGCCGCTAGCAGTAGGCATCCTGCCAATCATTTTATGGAAATAGGGAAGGACTTTAATGTTTGGATGCCCATCTGAATCGACTCTTGTTCATGTCAGCAGATCTGATGTGAAAGCAAAGGTGCCCCTATGCAGTCTAGTTACCATCAAACCTGTAAGTGTCAGCATTTTAAAGGCAAGGAACACAATGCTGATGGTGGGCAATGTCACTGGTTTAACCTATTTCAAAGACATTAGCTCCTGCAGTCTTTTCCTGCTCCTTGTCTCTCAAGGTTTAGTTATGCCCAAAGTGTACCTGCCTAGTTAATATCTGCAAATAATTATAGAGATACCTGCTTAGCACCATCTTCCACTCTTAATGGGTTCATCCACTCACCTCAGATAGCTGCAGATGTAGCCAACAGCTCTCTACCTTGGTCTTTAAACTCTGGCATCTTACACAGTCCTTTAAAGCAACGTTTTGATGGAGTTGCTGAAGTTTCCATCCTGGTGCAGAGGGCTCTGGCAGCAGCTCTCCCAGCCTGCTGGCACCGGACCCGCCACTTGAGAGCAAAACGCTCCAGGGACAAGGCAGCCTTACAAGCCAGGGATGAACAGACACTGCTCAAACCTGAGTCACCGTGTGCCCAAACCACTGGACACACTGCATGGTGTGCTGGCTGAAGAGCCAGGATGGCACACGGGGACTCAGGCACAGTGTGACCGATGCTAACTGCAGGGTAGGAGAGCTAATGCTGTCACATTGCTCAAAAAAATGCAAAGGCGTCATGTTATCCTGAGCACACGTCTGCTGTCACCCACGTGGGCTCTGCGTAACCTCCCAGAGCAAAGTTCAACCCTTCTCAACAGCCTAAACTTTTCTGGGCTCTGCCTGTCCCAACCAAGGTGTAATTGAATGTAGGAGAATCAGCATCACTAAACTCCACGGCTGCAGCATGGGCATTTTGGCTGAGCTGTGGGACGCGCCGGTGGGAGCGGTGTGTGGAGCTGAGCTTGCGGCTGCATCCCTGTCCCACCTTTGTCTGCCCCGAGCAGTGTTTGGGTTTGGGTAAAGAGTCACGCCAGGCTCCGGCATGGAGCCCTGCGTCTGTCGGATGCAGGAGCTTAATTCCCAAGGTCTGTGTGTGGTGAAGCTGGGGGAAAAACGAGCTGCAGTGTCCGGAGGCAATGCACGCTTCTGAAGCGAGCCTGTAACACACACGGAGGCAACGTTTCAGTACATGCTTAAACGTGGGATGTGCTTCTGTTAGAGGTGTGAGGGCTGGCTGAACGCAGATGTGCTGTGGGAACGCAGGTGCAAGTTCAGTGGGAAGTGTCTGGAAACAACCCAGGAAAGCGGGACCCTGTCCTGACTCCCAGAGACACCTGAACGCTGGATTCTCTGGGGTGACCAGGGCCGGCAGAGAGGGGCAGAGCCCTGGAGGAGGCTGTTAGAAACCGAAGGGGTCAGCTCTCCTCTGACAGTGGACTTTTGGTGATCAGTAATAGATATCCCATCATAACAGGAGGGGACTGGCTGGACTGGGCAGGGTGATGTGCTGGAACCGGGCAGCACCACCTCCTGTCCCTGTGCCTCCTGCCCCCTTTGTGTTCTGTTTCCCTGGTCCCTTTGAGCTGTGTGTCACTCGGGGCAGGGATTTCAGGCAGCGCCTAACGCTGCACTGCCCTGCGATCAGCATTTTGTTCTCCTGAAGGTTTCTACGATTGTCTGGGTGATGCAGAAGGCTGAGCCGGGCACCGCTGCTGCCCAAGGGTAGGGCTGTGCCTCCTGGACATCGACCCTCTGCTCCGCAGGCGTCCCCATCACTCCCTGCCCTCCATTTGCATAGCATTTCCATCAGCTTTTGAAGGTCGGGGTTTTTTGGAGGTGACCCTAAGGGATGCTGGCACCGGGTGGGCAGCAGGGCAGCGTGTGGAGGCAGGGAGGACGGTGCAAGCAGCATGGGCAGCACGGTCGGCCTCGCACCGGCACTGCTGCAGCTGTTGACACTAGGAGTGATTAACATGGGTAGGACAGTGAGAGGGAAATAAATAACATCCTAATCTCTGGCACCATCATTCCTTTGATGAGAACAAAAAATATGAAGACTGAAAGATCAAAATAACTGTATTAGAGCATGAAAAGGGAAATGCTCTTTTAACCACCGCTGTTCAGATATATCTCCTTAGATCTGACATGCTGTAATATATTTGTAACACAGATATATATTAGGGGGTAAAGCTGGTGATTAATTTGCTTTACCTTTTCAGAGCATATACATAAAAACCTACATTAGCAGAATTAGCATTTTACCTGTCTTTGAAGATCTTTGCTTTGAAATGTATAAAGTCTTGTCAATTTTATGTCTCTCAGAAGAATAAGGGTTGTTTTTTTCATGAAGCTTCCCCCCAGCCCACCTCCTCCCTGGTTCGTGTGTGTCACACAGGCAGAGATGCTCCGGGTTTTGTCTCTAATTACTGCATCACCACCCTCTGGGGCATTGCTTTAGCTGCTGCCCATATTCACCCCTCTTGACTCATAATTGCTGTTGAAGCTTCTGAGACTAGAGATCAAAGTATTCATGTCATTCATGTTTCTGTCAAAGGTCTTATCGTCAAAGCACCAACTATATTTCGAAAGATGTCTCCTTTTCTCAAGAGCAACAGACAAACTTGGCTTTGCCTTTTTTTTTCCACCTCCTCCTCCTCGTTGCAATGTTGCTGCAAGGAATTGCAGGAGGAGGAAAGCAGCAAGGGGCTGTCCAGGCTCCTTTGGCCATTGCCCCAATCCTGCACCCCTGGCCATTTATTTATTGCCCCAGTCCTGCACCCCTGGCCATTTAGTTATTGCCCCAATCCTGCACCCCTGGCCATTTAGTTATTGCCCCAGTCCTGCGCCCCTGGCCATTTAGTTATTAAGGAATGTCGTCCTGACCAAAACTGCTATCCGTAATTTCATTCTTTGTCTGACGGGCACCAGCCTCCCTGACTGAACATGGAAGGATGCTAAAGAATTGTCTCTTGCTGTTTGCTGCCTGCGTTTCACTTGGCTTCCTGGGAAAGTCAGGGTGGCTGGCTACTGGATCAGGCCCTCGCACCTTGGACACAGCTGTTCTCCCAGGTTTTTATCTGGACATCGGCTCTTCCTGTATGCCCGGACCGAGAGCTCTTCTGGACCTGGCCTGGTATCACTGTGTTTCCTCTTGCGGAAAGATTTTTACCTCCAATGAAAACATTAGATGATAAGAAAATATCTTTGTAGTTTTTAATGTAATCTAAATCTGGGTTCAGACAACTTAGCAGAAACGTTAGGCTTCATTTGTTCTGTTTTCCTTCAGGAAAGGGTCCGTGCGGTTAAGGCTCGCAGGGGTGCCGGGCAGGCAGGGTGCTGGGCGAGGCGGGCAGTGGTGCTTCCCCAGCTGGGCTCGAGCGCTGGGCCCAGGGACAGCACCCAGCACCCCCGGGGTTCCCCCGTGAATACTCACACTCCACTCTGCAGTGCCTTGTGAAATGCTTCCTCGCTGCTCATAAATCCTCTTGGAGCAGCGTGCATTCAGCACGGCACGTGCGTGCGGGCTCACACCCAGCCGCGCTCTCGTCCTGGGTGCGTCCGTATGACAGGCGATGCAGGAGCCCTCGGTGTCCTGCGCAGAGTCAAGGCAAACAGTGCTGCCTTGTTGGGAAGGTTTCTTTATCCAGAGGCTGTTGCTTCGACTTTCTGTCCCTGCTGGGCTGTTGTAGCCTGCTGGTCTTGCAAAGGCTGCAGCTGCCCTGACTTTTTCAGCTCTCTAGCAGCCGTCTGTATGAAGTAAGGGGGAAAAAACCATGCAAGCAGCAGAGGAGGGGTGACAGTGAAAAGCTTCATCATTTAATAGGTTAAAATATTGGGTTTAAGCTTGTATGAATCAAGTTATTTTTCATCTCGGTGAAATGGTTCTTGCAATTCCAGCTCGCTCCTTGCAGGATGGCCAGGCAGAGCCAGTGCCGGGGCTGGGGGGGTCCCCGGGTGGGCAGCACCTGGGCAGCCCACCCTGCAGTCTGGGGCTGCTGCTTTTTGCACGTGGCACCTTCCCCTTGAGGGAACAGTCCGTGGCCAGGCATGTGTGCTGAGAAAAGCAGAAAAGTGCTCTGGGGCGTTGCTCAGGGTAATCACACCCCACCTCCCCGCTCGCTCTGTCCTGGACAGGCACTTTCAGATGCTCTGCGCTTATCTTTGTTCTGCCTCAATTTCTCCTTGAGACCTGTGAGCTTGGAAAAGGGCTTGTCTAAACCCTTTGATTTTTTTTTTTTTTTTTTTCCCCAATGCAAGTAAGTGCAAATGTCTATTACAGCCTTGAGAAACATAGCTGTGTTGTACCGGCGCTGCAAGGCTCCACAGTGCTTCTGTACTCTACAGCACCATGTTTTTCCTTATGTTTTGATGTTTTTCAATATTAAGTTATTTCTGGTTGAAGGCGGTCACTCTGGACCTTCCATGCATTGATCCCAGGGGTATTTTAGGGAAAAGGCGTTGCAGCGTGGGCCTATATTTAATGTCATGAAAAGTCGTTTCCTTTAGAAGATCACAGCAAAACCTTGAGCTCAGAGTATGCTGAGCATGTTTAAAGGGCTCGTGGGGGCTGAGGGTTGAACTGTTCCGTGGTGCAGGCAGGTTCAGAGGCTTTTCCAGATGCCAGAGCTCCCAGGGTGCCCCGTCTGGAAGGGTGCAGGCGGAGGAGCTGAGCCAGGTGGGTGCAGGTGATGCACCAGCGCCGGTGCCCACCAACCCAGCCAGCACACGGGGAGGAGCAGAGCAGCACCGCTCCCTGCCCACTGCAGCAACTTCTGATGAGTTTCTCTCTCGGAGTCCTCAGAATTGGGAGCAGGAAAAGAACTTTATAAAATTCTCCACGACCAGTCGAGCGGAACCTATTTTCTCTCACAATGCAATTAACGGCACCAACATTTACAAAATATGATTACAAGCACTTTGGTTAAGTAGAGGAAAGTATATTAGATAGCAGCGAGGGGTTGATCTTAATGTGCATTTTTTCGAGAGACTTGCATTTTCTTTGTGCAAATAAAGAGGCCCTAAATTCTCCATAGGCACTAAAATCAATGCAGTGGAACCATGATAACAAACACAGGCTCCACTTTTTGCTACATCCCCCAATTAATTAAGCCTTTCACGGGCATGTAATTAGGAACATTAGCAAGTCATAAAATTGCCGTGAGTCTCTAAATTATGTGCTGGCCCTCAGCAATTTGTTTTTAATTCCTTTTGAAGACAATGGCACTGCGGGGTCCCATAGATCTTCATAGCAGCCTACTGTTTACTTCTTTATGGCTCTATGAAGATCTAACTGTTTTCTACTGCTCCCAGATGCACCCGCACTATTTTCTTGTGCGTTTTCATTACCTGAGTTAGATTTAAAGGGAAACGGCATCGGCGTGCCCCACGACCGCCCCGCCAACGCAGAGAGTGGAGCAGAGGGGGAGAGGAGCGGAGTGAGGATGCTCACCTGGAGTCCGGGCTGCTAATCAGTGAGCAGCCACCGCCACAATTTATGCACTTTTATGTAGACTTCTGCGAAGCCAAATAAATAAATAAATAAATGGGAATCATTTCGGGGGAAGGTTTATTTCCCTGTTATTGTGATTTACTCCTCCTTGATGAGAGTGTCTCTTTCACAGCAGAGGCGCAGAAAAACATTTGTATGCTCACAGGGTCAAGAGCAGGAGAAAGAAGTAAATAGTGGAAGCAAATTGTTTTTCCTTCCAAAATATCCTGGGTCATTTACAGCTGACGGGTCACTATGATAATACCTGGACGTGTGTTCTAATAGCAGGATTATATCCTGATGGATATATGTAGCCAGCTGACTATTTTTAAAGTGATTTTGGGGGTTTAGTGCATCAGTAGATTGGGCGGCAGAAGGAGATGCTGAGCCACCCAGCATCACGATGCTTTTGCTCGTGCCCAGCTGTGGGCTGGTCCTGGTGGTACTGCTCAGCATCCTGGCAATGCCAGCAGTCACGGAGCAGGTGCTGCTTTCCAACCGTTGCTCACCACGTTTGCTTGTTCCCCCAGGCACTGGTGATCTGAGTCAATGAATGCTGTTGAATTACAAATCAGGTTTGGTGATAATAGTAAGCAGAGACTGTCATAAACCAGGTGAATTCTGGCCCGTCTCCTTGGCCAGCACAGGGCAGGGTTGCAGGGCACGGTGTAGCACGCCACTCTCGCACAGCTAGGTTACGTGGCAGAGACAATCTGAGGCATTTAATATTAGCCAGGATCAAAAGTTGCTTTTGACGGGCTGCATGGCTCAGAACTGCAGGGAAGAGAGGTACAGCACAGGTACAGAGCAAAGCAGCTTCCTTCCAGCCATGTCTGCACCAGAGCTGGTGGCCACCCCAGGACTCCTGGCTGCCTTTGGCACTGTCATTCCTCCTTCGGGCATCCAGGCACTCCCCTTCCTTTGGGGAAGCAAAACTTCTGTTGCCAACATCTTTGTTAATGCAAAGTGTAGAACGTGTTATTGCTGGGCCAGGGCATGTGTCAAAAAGCAGCAAACCAGAAGGAAAACCATCCCCGGAATGCTTCATCTTCACTGCCGCTTTCACTGCCTGATTAAGCTTTGGTTTGGGGCTGGAAGAAATACCAAGCCAAGCATATTATAACACTGTGCCTTCTGAGGTAAGGCAGCAGCCACTGGATGGAAGGTGTAGATGTGGATTTATCTGTTGGCAGCAGGAGAGAAAAAAGGGGGGAACATTTGCAGTGCAGTGCACCAGAGTAGTTAGGAACAAGGTGATGCTTAAAGAATTCCTGAACTGCAAAAAGAGGGTATCTCAGTAGCTCCCCTTTTAAAATCAATTTATATTTCAGTGAAATCCTGACTCTGGTGGGACTGCAACATCCTGCCAGGGCAAAGGGGGCCAAGCTTGTCCCTGCAGTCCCTCCCAAAGCTGCAGGCCAAGTCTGGAGGAGGGGGAGCAGCGTACAGTGGCCCTGTGTTCCGTAGGTGGGATGGGATTTGTTTCTGATCCACTGGCTTGGGAGCTGCAGCATGTCATGTGCTAAAATTTCAGCTTCCAAGACAAAATGTTTTCTGTGTTTACCTGTGGGTGCATGATTTTGTGAGTTTACTGTACAAAGAAGGAAGACAGCATGCATGAAGGGCCAGCGAATGAAAAAAACCAAAAGCCAGACTGAGGAACCAGCCCCGTGGCCACGATACAAGTTTTCGGGTGAGGCTGGCTCCTGGTTTTAAGCCTGTGCCTCGTACGTGTGTGCCTGTGGGATTTGCGTGGCGTGAAGCCCTGGATGGATGGAAGCGATGCAATGCCATGTTCGGCTGCCTCAGCCTACGTCCACAGTGCAGCCCGCTCCTGTCCGCTCCCCTCCAGCCTCACAAGCCACCGGCCCAGCAGCGCAGGTGCCCCATGTACCGCCCCAGCTGTGCCACGTGGCCTGGGAGGAGGAGGGCTGGAGGGATGCGCTCGGCGCACGTGTGCTTGGCTTTATCTCTCCTCGTTTCCGTCGGGGAGATGGTATCAATGGCAAGGGACCGCATGGTCCCTGCCTGCACTCCGCCAAGCGGGGCATGGAGCAGATACCATCTCCGCTCAGTGATATACTGCTTTCACTGCAGATTTATCGTGAGCCTGTTGGGAGAGGTCTGTGCTTTTGTGAGGAAAAGCCTCGCTGGCCAAGAAGCACGTGCGAGCCCTTGGCCACGCCACCCCGGCTGCAGCCCTGCCACCCGTGCCTGGCTATATAGGAGGGATTTGCTTTTAAACTAAGTTTTGTGTTTTATTGTGAGTGTGAGTCTCCTCTTAATAGACATGAGCAATACAACTACTAGTTTTCATGGTCATCTTTAAAGTTTGATGATGTTTTTAAGGTCTGCCGTTGACCTCCCCCTGTCAATGAATCCCCGGCGTGCCGGCAGCCCCTGCCCTGACAGAGCCCTGCTGCGGCTCTTGGAGAAGCTGCCGGGGGTGGGCTGGGTGTGCGGGCTCCCGCTTTCCCTGCCCCGTGGGGAGGGGGTGCCTGGCTGCAGAGGGCAGGGGTCTGCGCTTCCACCTCTGGGCGAGGGCTGTAAAATTGTCCCTAGTGAGCAGAGCGTGTCCCCACAGCTGGGAGTTCCTTGGGTTTTCCCCACGTGTTGCAGAAATAGGAAGAGGCAGGAGCTGCCTCAGAAGCTGGGGGGTAACGCCGCCGGCCCGTTAGCCAGAGCGGGGCTGGGGCACACAGGCACGTGGAGCAGGGCAGCGGCTGGCTGTCCCTGCCAGGCTTCGCTCCCACCGCGGGGCCGTCGGCTTCGCCGGCACCAACGCAGAGCTGCTCATCACCGCCTGCCCGCGCCTCGGCTCAGCCCGCAGCCCGTGCGCATCGTTCATTCGCATGCACAGCAAAACAGAAACAAAGGCACGCATAAGGATGCTGCCTTGTCTCTGCAAGTCCACAAACTGAAGTTGAGTTTGCCTTATTTCACGGACGCAATCCCCCAGGATACAGGGAATGGTTATTAAAAAGCCCAGAGAGCAGTGTCTAACCTTGAGTAAGTGTTTTCTTGTTGTCATCCAAAGATCTAAAGAAAATCCTGAAGAGAATACATGGTGAAGACATATATTATAGTTGGAGCTTTTTATCTCACACATGTGACTTTGCCTATCATGAACTGTACGTTTTTATTCTCACTAGTGGGACAAAACTATATCCCACTGCAGCATATATCAAGAGGAAGAACATTGTACCTTCTTTGCATTAATATAAATAGCTGTTTAGGACCGATTCCTTGGCCAGATACTACCATCTTACCTGTCCTTTATCTAAGATATTTGGCATGTAGCTCAAGTTTGGTTTATTTAGAGTCAGGATGCAGCAGCTTTTACATATTAAAGGTGCATTTTAAAAGAGCATTTTCTATTCTAATTTGGGGGGAATGGAGCTCTTTAGGGCATTCAGGGAACGATGTCCATCTGATTTACATTTCCCTTGTTGGAGCAGAGCTGCGTACGCATATTAGAATGTAAATAATAGTGATGGATACATGTATCTTTAAAAGATCCATTTTCTCTTTTGACTAAGGCATCCAGGAGAGGAGGGAGAATGTAGATCACTTTTACAGGTGGAAAATCAATCTTCTAAGACAATGTACATGACATGGGAGCCAACCCCTCCTTTCCAAGGAACATGGTGCCAGGATAAGACGTGCAAAGTTCCCGAAGAAGTTGTATCTGGCATCCAAGGGGATGGTGATTTGCTGGTAATTTCCTTTACCTCTGCTCTCCCTGATGCCCACCCAGCGGCGTTAGGAGCACCCAGGCAGATTTACCAGCACCACCGGCACGCTCAGGTCTGGCGGTGAACGAGCCGCTTCTGCAGGGTCCCACTCCCAATTGTTGGAGCTGGAAAGTGTATTCAGTGAATAGCCAGTAAAATTAAAAATTGTAATTGGGGTCATGCTAAATAGCATATTTTTTTTAATGTTCTCATGCCACGATGTTTTGATTTTTAGCCATACAAAGTGTGAGAAGAACAGATTTTAAACTTGGGTTTCACGGGAAGAAAATGAAGTTTGCTGTCTTTTGCAGCTTTGGGGAGGTGATGTCTGGACAGGCCAGATGATGTACAAAGGAAACAAGTGGCAAGGCTGGGACTTAAACCCTGGTTTTTAGGCTCCTGATTCAGGGTCTTAATTACCCAGGTAACTCCCAGTTCCCAAGGGCTCTGTGTGGGGACTTAGCAAGTACATGTTTATACGTGCCCCGTTTTATATATTGTGGCTTTTTAGGCATTTCCTGGGCTTCTTCCAGATCTCACCACCAGCACCATTGGAATGCCAGGGTTCAGACTTATCCCCAGACTATTGCATCCCTATCATGATGCAGCAACACTAAGGGAACATGGGAATGGAAAGTCTGAGATAAGGTTACCCCAGGAGAGGCTGAAACTGAGCACATGAGTTTAGCTCTGCCCTGGCTCCCCGTTTTCCCTTGTGTTCAGTAGCAGTTTGCTTCAGGGACAGGAGAGTTAGGAGGATTTCTCCTTCACATCAGCATTTCAAAGGTGGCAACATGAGCCTTGTAATGAAGCAACTGCCAGATCACTGTTTGTGAAGGGGATGCTTGCATCGTGCTGAAAGGCTTTGGTAACACTGACTGACCCAAAACAGGGAGCACGAGTTTGCTGCTTGTGAAACTCCCCGGGGAATGTGGGTACCCAGGGAATCCTGAACAAGTGTGGGTCCAGTTTCAGAAATAGAAGGTGGCAGGCAATCGTGGAGTGTGCACAAAGCGAGTGTGCTTCTCTGGGTTGGTAGCGCTTCTGCTCCTGTGTTGGATTAACCCAGAAACTCCTGCAATAAAACCTTCCCTGGTGAAGGTGATTTGTGGTGAAATCCTGAGCCTCCAGTGAACTTTCTCATTTGTCTTTGGCTCTGGCTATTTTCCCTCTAACTTCAGAGGTACCAAAAAAAAAAAACCACCAGATACTGAAGTCCCTTGATCATCACAAGGGGAAATTAAACTTTTGGGCTTAGCCCTCATTTCCCTCAACCTTCCAGATTGTCCAGTAACCGGAGCAAAGCTCATTTCCTCTGGGATCCCCTTGTCGACCGGTCGCTCCCAACTGACGAAGCAGTGGAGGGGGCTGGATGTGTGAGTAATTGCCTGCAGGAAGGAGAAGTAAGGAGATGAGCTAAGATACTGGTCTTGTTTCAGAGGAGCATGAAATTAAGCAATCAGCAGTTGGGGGAAATTAGGGTTGTTTACAGACCCAAATAAACAAACTCTCAGCTCAGGAGGGGAAGGCAGGAGCAGAGTCCAGAGATTCTTTCATCTTCTTGACTCCTGAAAGCACAACCAACCTCCACGTGGGAAGGAGTGCTGCCAGCAGCCCTGCTCCGGTGCAGAGTGTGGGTGAAGGTCTCGCTGATGCTGTTGCTTTGAAAGAATTTCTCTTCAGAACATGCTTTTATCAGCTCGGTCAGAAAGGGCTCCTTCAATCTCCCTGTCTTCCCCTGCCTCTTTCTTTGCTCACACTCACCTCCAGGAGCTGGTGACAGTTTTTTGCTCTTACATTCTGGTACAGCCCCGTGGGTACTTTTCCTACCACCTTCTGCTTTGTGGTAGGACCAGAGTCACTAGGGGCTACATGGGCCTCGGGACTTACCTGGTAGCACCATTCTTGCACTTTCTGTTCACCTAAGGAAATACATTCTTTGGATATTTATTGGCCTCTCTCCATCACCCTTTAATTTGCAAGTAACTTCCATCTTCACAGAGATTTCACGGGCACTTGTCCATGCATGCATTGGTTCCTGACCTGCTCTCCTGGTGTGAGCAGCCCCAAACTTAAGTGTTTGTGAGGTATTTCACTCTAACTCAATGTCATACCCTGACATGACTGAACGTCCAAGCACAGGCAGGGTCTGCTGTACAGGGGAGATGGAAGCACAGCAAAATACTTGTTCGCAACTTGTTCGATCTCGCAACGATCACAACCGATCATTTCTCTTCACTGACGTTCACACTTGGTGCACAGGTCTTACCAGTACTTCACCAGAGACATCAGTACAAGGAAAACCAAGCCCTTGTAAAATCGGTGTCCGTTTTAATCCTCTAATTCTCTTGGAAAGTACTTGTGGTAAAAACATGTTTGAAAGGTCTTGTACTTCTTCAGAGTCCTACAGGTGAGAGGGACTGGCCAGGAGGCTGGGGAGGGGGAAGGAGTGGTGTGACCCATGTCCCAGAGGAGCAGCGTAAGGAAAGAATAGGGTATGCCACCCTTCTGGTGTGAGGAAGGTGAAGGATAGCAAGGAGCAGAAGCTCTTGGTACAGCTCTTGTTGCACCCTGAAGCGAAGCCCAGAGATGGACATGAAAAACAGTATGAGAGATCTGGCTCAAATCTGATCCTTGTTAATTGTCTGTGCATTAATATGTGTCAGCTATAGTTAGATGCTGCTGTGTAAGAAAACTTACCGTTGCCTCATTAACCTCTCCAAGTCTGATTTTGGCAGATTTCAGAGCACGCTGCAAGGTATACTTAATTAACGGGGTATTGAATGAATGAGTGAATGCTGAAGCCAAGATGCTCTTTCAGCTCAGTTTGAATATAATTATTTTGATTATATATTTATCTTGATAGTGCCCCAGTGAACACTTAGAACACAAACAGGCAGCTATTAGATGTGGCTTCTGAAATCCAGATGGAGCAGCGTTGCTGTTCTGCAGATAACTCCTCTACAACCAAATGCGATGGCCAAGAGCCATGGGAAGGAGGGGGGGGTGGGCTTTCAGAGCAGAGGGCTGGCCACCTCCCAAGCCGTTTTCCTCCTTTCCAGCCTATGCGCTTTGTTCGTGTGGAGAAACGGCTTTGGATTTGGGGAATGGGAAGATTAAGGAATCCCAAAGTGCCAGAAGGGAAGGGGAAATGTGCCTTCCAATGAGCAAAGCCATTGCCAGAGCCCGGTGGGATGAGCTTGGCTGGAGCAGGAGCAGCCCAGTCCTGGCCTGGGACAGCCCTGCGTGGAGGGGGTGGGTGACTCTAACGCGAGGGGACGTTTCTCGGGGGCTGACTGACAACGCGAATGAAGCCGATCAACGTCAGGCATAAAGGCAGTGGCTTTCCTCTGCTCAGATCGCAGTCATATAGCGGCTCTGAATCATGAGGCTTGCAACCAGCAGGCATAAATTTATACTATACAGATGAGAACTGTGCCTCGGAGACAGAACATCTATCTCCTTTGCACTTATCTGCCACCGTGACACAAACAATCAGAGATGATTCTCTGGCACAACAAACAGCAAAGTGTCTTCTTTGTCTTTGCCTCAAAGGAAAACACTATAACACATCTTTTTGGCCCGTGCTTTTATCACTTACTTTTGTTCAATAATCTTCCTGCCCAATATACAGGATTTGGCCGTGTGTGTGCGTGTGTGTAATACGAAATCTGCCCTGTTTACAGTGTCTGAGCAAAGGCGTGGGGAGGAAATAAATACACTGTCATTGGGGCTTATGCAGTTTGCAGCAGCCCGTGGCTTAAACCCAAATCTCTACGTTGATGCTGGATTTTCTTTACTGCCATGGAGCCTTGACTTTCTGGGGATGTGGAAGAATGAACCTTAAGTGCTCCAGAGGAGCCTTTCTCAGTCTGCAAGTAACCTCGCCTGTATGCTGGGAACCGGGCGGTGGGGGGCTGTCACGGATGTGCGTGAAAAGCCGAGTTCCCAATGTACAGCACGGTCAGCATGGCACGGCAAAGGGGATCAAACAAGCACCGCAGCTGCATCTTACTCGCCGTTCAGTCGAGGTGTTGATTCTGGAACCTAATGACAAACAGAGATTGAACAAAATATCGATGGTCTCTCTTAATTCTGCTCAGAAATGTTTTGTAAGGCTTAAATAATGGATGGGTTTGACCACTCAAGTACTGTTCTGCACAGGAGGAAAGACCGGTCCCTCTGCTGAGAGGTGAACGCAGAATTGCTCTTCTTGTTCAGAAGGTCACAGCCGATAATCGGAGCGGCTGCCGGGCACGGGTCCGTGCGGAGCCCTGGCTCCATGTCCTGCGCAGCCCAGGGATGTGACTTGCTTCAGCAATGCAGCCTTGTAGGCGCAGCCCCTGGGATCAACACAGTTAGGAAGAAAAATTGCCTTTCCATTTTACATTATGCTGGTTTGAATAGGGAAAAGAGCTTTCCTGGCCTCAGCGCAGGGCTGTGCCGCCTCGCTACAAGGGTCGTGCCGCAGCAAAAGCATGACAGCTCCCCATGTCGACAAGGCTTTGGGATCTTTGACGAGTCAGTGGTGTAAAGGTGCGATTGTGAACTGGGTAGACGGAGACAATTAGGAATGATTCAACCTGTGCACTTCACTGCCCTGGGCTTGGCTGGCACAGCCCCCCCTTCGCATCGAGGGGGCCTGTCCCTCACTGCCTGCCCCGTGGTTTGACATGATTTTTCAGGCATTAGCAACGTACTTGCCGTTCCCTATTTCAAAAGGAAAAATGGAATCCAATTGTGCCTCAGATGCAGACAGTCCCTCGCACAATATTTCCTACACCTCCTCTCCAGATAAGCCACCTTTTAAGATGATGTATTGTACCACTTACCTTTTATAGTGTTCCACCTAGCGAGGGATGTGGAGATCCACTCTATATTTAGTCACAAGTAAACTGATCCATTTAAAACATAAAGTTGGATGTATGGGGCAGAGTAGAATGGGGGCCAAGCCAGTTATGGGAAGATTTCACCCCCTGAAGTGTTGTAATGAAGCATTTTGCAGGGGAAAATAAGGGCAAGAAACAGCCGGGAGGTTGGTGGCAGGAAGGGGGGCTGGCTTGCTCTTTTTTTCTTTTCTTTTTCCCCAAAGGTAAGAAGGGGGAAATGGTTCTGGTGTTTGTTGCATCCATTCTAGATTGAATTCCAATTTGTTATTAGCATTTTATATTTTCCCTTCAGGTGATTATGTGTGCAGATTAAAAATGCCTTATCTTTCCAACACCCCAGCCTGCTCTCCATCGGATAATCCAGAGGGACACTATCATTTACACGGTGTGATGATAATACAGAAATCTCATTCACTTGGGGGTTTGTATTGTTTGTTTATTTTTAGATGCTGGGTTTAGCACTGCTCATCGTCTCCAAGTCTGTAATCTGCATTCCGCTGTGCAATTAGAGGGATTCTCTGTCTTTCCATACAACCCCAATATTGTACACTGTGTGCTTTCCAGGCTCCTCTTCCAGCAGAGGTTTGAGAGCACAGATGCAAATCACTCCCCTGCATCCCTTATTGATCCAAATGTTTGTTGATTTACCGTGAATTTTAACCCTCAGAAAGTCTGTCGGGCAGAGGAAGAGGGGAAACAAGGTATTTTAACCACTCACCCTGCGAACTGCAGACCCAGCTCAGCCCTCATGGCCTGGGGCCACCCAGTAAGCGATAACCTGCACCCCAAATTCCAGGCTAAAGCACATAAATGAAGTATCATTTCCTGACTTCACCAAATCAATACCTACTTGATGGTGACTTAAAAACACCAGACAGCTTTCCTAGACCGAAGCCCTTGGATAAATGAAGTTGTCATTGACTTCTGGTGTATCTGGTCTGTGTGAGATCCTAATTAGGACAGGATCATAGTAACGGGGGGAGATAATAGACCTATTGGATCAAGTCTGCCTGCCTGCAATTGCAGCGTATCATCCCCCTGATATAAGCTGTACCCAGCGTTAAATAGTAAATTGCTCAAATCTGAGGTAGATGTGGCTTGTGATTAAAAAATACACAAAACTAGTGGAAGTATTCCCTGGGAATTTATCAGGAGGGTGTTCAGTTTTCTTCCTGGCACTCATTTTCCCTATTCTAGAAAAGAAAAGGCTTTCTGCTGAAAAATCCAAGTCACTGAGTGAGGTTGTAAGCGTTTTTCCACTGCAGGATGGGGATAATTATAATGAATATATTTTTTGAGATCCTTGGACCTCTGAAACCAGCAGAACCAATGCTGCAAATCATCTGTGCTGAGCTGTCTTGCAATGCTCAGAGCCCCTTGCAAGGAGCTTGGCCTCTCCATGTTCTTGCATGTCTCTGGGCTGCTCTGTGAGGACTCCCGGCATCACGATAAACTTCCCTTGGCATTAGCAGGGCAAGCCTGGCACCGCCTGCGGTTACGCAGCACTGACGAGCTCTTCCCAGTGCTTGAAACTGAGAAGTCACGGGAAACAGGGGAATAGTCCTTGCAGCACGTTCAGTCCACATTTTGGTAGACCTGAGCTGCTCCAAGCTCAATCGGATCCTCTCTATTATCCTTCTGAGCTGTGTGCTTTGTCCCTGCCACCAAACTGGGCTGCTGCCCCACGCTGCTTGTGCACTGGGATGCTCTGGGGACCTCCTGGAGCCCTGGGGGGCTTCTTTGTGCTGCCCATAGATGTTACTTGCAAAATCAAAAAACGGTGGCTCTGCCCGCTCCCCACCCAAAGCAGCTGCCGTCGGGAGGCTGGGTGCGCGGTGCCCCTTGCTTTCGCCGTTTGCACCCCTCCTGCTTCTCTGAACTGCCCTGTCGAATCCGGAGCTTTAAGAAGATGAAAGTGTTGGGAAAGTGGTGGCAGCGGAAAGCTGTTTATTTGCTCTGCGGGTGCACGAGGCCCTGGACACATGGAAAAGGCTCTTTGATTAACGTCGGCTTCCTCTTGGCACTGTTTGACGGAACAAGGCTGAGACACTCCATTTCAGTGAGCCTGTGTCGCGCAATGTGTATTAGAGAGTCCTCAATTTCACACGTGCTTACTCCTGAGTGAGTTTCGCATAAAAGGATTAAGGAGAGAGGAAGTGCAGAGGAAATGGGATGTTAGACACCTTGTTAAACGGGCTGTCAGGGTTTCTGGAGCGTTCATTCTAACTCTATTCCACTCTGCATAGAGGGCAGGCCATTACCCAGGGATCACAGGGGCCTCTTCTGTGCTGTGAGTCAGGAATTACTTTTAAAAAGAAGAAAGCAAAAGCAGACATGAAAATAGTAAGGTGTGATTGTTGTCGTTGTTGTTGTTATTTTATTCTGGTTGATGTTTCTGCTGGGGGGAATCTGGGATGCGATGAGCAGGAGCTGCGGATAGTGAACCTTTAGCTGCCCTTCCCCAGTAAAGTTCAGTAACTAGAAGATTGGCTGGGAGCAAAGCGGGAGAGGAGAACCTGGGGGAAGGCTCAGTGGGGCAGGTTGGGGGACATGCCGTGCGACCAAAAAGCAGAGGGCACCAAAGCACCTCCCGGCCCAGGCTGCCCCACAGGAGGCACAGGCAGCAGCTACCCTCTGCGCTGGCATCTTCGCTCAGAGATGCTCAGAAAGTTCCTGAATCGATGCTGGCCCAAAGGGGGTTTGCAGGGGAGGGGTGGTGTGGCTGCAGCTGGGGTTTCCGTGCTGGCTCTGCTCCAGATGGCTCTTGCAGGGGTGCTGAGGTGGGCTCTGGCAGGTTCAGCAGCGCACCATTCTGTTTTCCAGATCTGGCCCCAATCAATGTGGCTGAGACAAGTAGGTTATCCACGCTGCTTGCCTTAGCTGCATAGTTTGGGGCCAGATCCATCGGTTTCCCATGGATAAAGTAAGTGGGTTTCCTGAGCCAGGATGCCTTTTCCAGGGACACAGCTCACCTGCCCAAACATGCCGTGGGATTTCACGGGGTGGCTATCAAGGGAAGCGGATGGGAGTATTCAAGTCAAGTTTATAAGTAATGCAGTTTCATGTCAGGTTGTTTCCTATAAGTCAGATCCATTTTAAGAGCTGTGATGAAACGGGGCTTCAGAATCCACTCTATGAGCATCCAAATTAAAAGCTAAATAGGATGTAGCTTTCAGTTTGGCTGTATCTTCATATGTCAACACTCATTATCCTCATATGTCACTGCTCTGCAGCCTTCCTCCCCGAGCCTTGTGGGCCACGGCTCTCCTCTCCGCTGCGTGCAGAGATGGCTTCTCCCATCTGCATCCCCCCTCAGCTGGGCTGCTCAGACACCGGCATGGTCAACTTTGCTTCTTTGGGACTGGGTTTCCCCACTTCTGCCCTGAAGCAGCACACCCCGAGCTCCACATTTGGCGGCCGCTTAGCAAGGAGGGAAGCGCCAGCGGCTCAGTGAAGGGAGGCTTTGGGGTCTCTCCCCCACTGCTGACCTTGAGGAATTGTTTTACCTACCCATTGTCAGTCCTGGCAGGTCTGCAGAGGTGTACTTGCATCAAGGGCTGCTGGCTGTGCCATGAGTAGTCCTGTGTTTGTATAAAATATAACCTCAGGTTGCATTTCTCAGGAATTAGTGCTGGAGCATCATTAGGAGTGGTGCTGGTGCTGGGAGACATGGGACCAGCAGTAGGGTCATGAACAGGAGACCCACGTCTGTCACCTTTTTTTGTTCCATCCGTTTAGGCTTGGTTTTTTATATAGAAAACTCCAGGTTTTGCAATCATGAATAATTTGCCAGCATAGCCCAAGGGGCAGTAGCATCGCAGCAGCCTTCACACGGCCACGTGGAGGGAGCAGCCAGCCGACTCTCACCGACTCTGCCTGGCTGGCAGGAGGTCCTGCTTCTCCATCCCGTGGTTTTCCTCACCAACCACCCTCCTTTCCCACCACACCATCTTCCCTTCCCCCTAGTCATGGCTCTCTGCAGCTTCAGGCAAAGGTATATTTGGGAAGAGGAACGGGGATCTGGGGCAGCAAACAGGAGTTCTGACTTCAGCTGAGCTGCCAGTGGCTTTGGAGAGAGGCAGGGATTTCACTCATTCTATGCAGATTCAGGAATAAGGTATATTGATAATGGGTGATGGTATGTACAGCATGTCAATTTAGTAGAGATGTTAAAAACCCCTCAGCTGTGTCCCCCAAACTGCCCTGCTGGTGGGGAGAGGGGGCAGCTCTGGCGAGGGACACCCTCAGAGCAGTGCTCGGGGTCTCCTCCAGCATCCCAGTGCTGCTGCCCACGTGCTGTGCTCCCCGACAAAGGGACGTGTCAGCCTCGAGGCTGGGTAGGAAGACGGAGAGCCTGGATAAAATTATCGTTGCTGACTTAAAACTGGGAGTGGGGAAGAAGCAAGTTTGGCCATAAATAATCCCACACCTGGCCTTTTAATTCAGTTATCTCCTGGTCGGGAAAGTCGGATCTGCTGTGTGCTGTGGTGGTGCCAAGTTAATTACTTGAAAATGAGTGCCTGGGGTTGGACCAAGAATTTCTCATCAGCATTCAGCACCAGTGCCATGGCGTGAAGGAGAGCCCAGCGCATGCTCGCAGCAGTGGCTCGCTGGCAGGCGGATGAAAGGGAAGGGGAGCGAGGCACTAGTGGGTTTGCTTTTCTTTTGAACAGGCTGGAGCTTGATTTAATTGAAAAAGCACTGAATGTGGCCAGTGGTGGGTTTGTTGTCCACAGGCTGCCCGGAGGACTGGCGTTAGCAGGGGAAAGGCTCATCTGCGGGCATGGGGCTGAAGGGTTTGGGGTCAGCAGAGCCGGGCGCCTGCCTGGCCAGGGGCTGAGGCAGAGGGGTGCTGAGGCCACGGGTGGCAGCAGCCCAAAAGGCAAAAAAGGAGAGTGGGTCCAAACTGCACAGCTGAGATGCTGCTTCTGATCTTGACTCCCCCCTCCAGCAGCAGCTGGGTCTTGAAATTCCGCTTCTGGTGCCTTTGAGAGGGAAGTTTTGCTGTGGGTTTGGGATTTGTTAACCCCACACAGCTTCATGGAGCAGCCGGGATGCTGCTCGGACCACTGGCAACATCCAACCCTGCCCTTGTTGGCCCGATACTGTTGGGAGCATCCGTGCGCCTCCAGCCCCAAGCCAGCGCTGGGGCCGCAGCAGGGCGAAGCGGGCAGGCTGCGAAACCCACAGCCTCTCCCTCCCCCTTCCCATCCCACCAGCGCTCGCCAGCTGAATACAAATGCAGATATTACAGGGGGGAGATTGAGGCAAGAAGGTGCAGCTCCAATACTAAATAGCTGGGCCCTTTAAGCCATTTGGCCAGACCTTATCGTTAAAAAGGAGGAAAAAAAATAGTCTCTATAGGATTCTTTGAGTCATTGCTTCTTATGTGTAAACAGAGGGCGGCAGCTTACATAGCAAACTCAGCCTGGAATAGCTTGAGGTGATTAACAGTTGTTTGATTCCTCAAAGATTTCCACATGCTTATGCCAATCCAACTGGGAAAGGCAGAATAAATATTTTGAAATATGCCCCTTCTTTTGTAAATTAGGCATGATGAGTGCTGCTTAACCAGTTAGCTCTGAGTTACAGAATTGGTTTTGTTCAGCAAACAGTAGCAGAAGGGCAGCACTGGCTGCTGCCTCCGCGCCGGGAGCTGACTGTGGCCGAGATGGGGCTGGAGGGGTGATGGTGCCCTGGCAGCCCCCCGCGCCCGGCCCTGGGCTCTCCCTGCCAGCGCTGCTCCCCACTGTCCTGGTGTTTACTGGAGAGGAAGCAATTCTGCAGCATCCTCCTTCCCAGCCCCGGCGTTTCCACCTCAGCTCCCCTAACTCCCTCTCCCTCTGATTATTTGGGTGCCAGCCTCGCCAGACAGTGTTAATGTATAAATTGCAACAGGCTTTGCCTCCAGCAGATAAAGGCACACACGGGAGCTAGTACCAGCTTAACCCCAGTGTGAAACTGGGCTTAAAGGGGATGGCTGGATCCCGTGAATGGCTGCCGGCTGCCCCATCCCCACAGCGCCTGGCTAGGTCACTAGGAAGGGCTTTGCTATGAAGGGGGGCTCCTGGCCCGTTGGCGGTTACAGGCACACCAGGAAATAGAAACAGGGTAATGAGGAAGGCAGCCTGTCCGGCAGCGGGGTGCACGCCTGGGCTGCTCCCCATGCCCGGGGCTGCGGGGCCGTGGCATGTGGCAGCCTCTGCCCCTCTTCCCCAAGAGCTTCCGCAGCTCACGCCTAGCCAGAGCAAAAATTGGCAATTGATGTTTATGGCAAAAGAAAACTTTTTTTCTTTAAAATGAATTGTGGCATCCATAGTTGGTTTTCCCTTTGTTTATTCACACGAGATAAAGTAGTAAAACATAAAGAAATACTGAATCACTTGAACCATAGAGGATCTGCTTAGCAGTTGCTCTGTTCATTCCCATTACAGGCAAGGAGAAGAATATCTCAGATTTAGTCCCAGTTTTACAACAACACTTCCCAACCCACCTGGGGACCACAAAAGTGCTTTACATGCATTAATGAAACAAACAGTGCCACCTCCAACGGGACAGTTAGGTTTTATCTCCCCTTTGCACGTGGTCAGACTATGAATCACCTCCCTTAATGTCATGGTTTGGATTTTATCCAGTGACCAGCATGTGCTGGTGTCTCAAATTTTAGGTGCCCATCTGGATGTGCCTAAGGAAACCTACTTCTTCTATTCACTTTGGTTTTACAAAAGACAAGATCTTTTCCTTTTCTACCTCAGTAGGAGATGCTGGCACAAAATGATTTGTCCGGGATTTTTCCTTGCCTGGGGAGTCTCCAGCACAGTCAGCACTGGGAACCAGCTGCTGTTACCCCCTATCCCTTGCTTTTACTGCAGGGAGGAGACCCCATTTCGCTGCAATCTTCCTTCTCCCAACAACTGACCAGCTCTCAGTTTCCCTAGAATTGCACTTTCTTTGCAAAATCTACTTTAAAAAAAATCTCAGAACTTCTGGACCATACGGTAGCAGAAATATTAAGGCTGAAGGGAAGTACTTTATTTGCCAGATAAATAGGCTTGGTGACACTTTGGATATGTAGAAGGTGGTGAATAATTTCTTCTGCTTGGGCTATATATCCTTAGAGGACTCGATGAATTTTTCATTCTGGAAGATGTGTTCAGGTCATTAATTGCAGTTTGCCACAGGTCTGTTCCACTTTTGTCTGGGTAAAGCCTATCTCCTTCAACATACAACTCATTTACCCTTTGTAATCTATGTAACATTTGCATTGTAAATTGGTTAGCTTAACTTAATACACGGGTAACCTTAGTAAACCTTTGGAAAGGATATTACGTGCGCTGTTAAAGAAGACAGGGCCTTTTCCTACAGCACCCGTCTGTGCCAGGCTGGGGCTCGACAGCATGGCTGGGGGCTCAGGATCCCCCCTGCCCACCAGCTCAGGTCTCCAGCAGCATCTCAGCCCCCCCGGCCCCCTCCAGCCGTGCAGCTCCCCTCCAAGCAGGATCAGGGGCACGTGTGGCTGTTTCCAGCGAGACGGTTTGCTCAGGGGCAGGGGAGAGGCTGTGCGTTTGCTTTGCTGGTGTGGCCTCCAGTGCAGCTGGGAAAGTGAGCAGAGAGGACCGGAGCAGAGGGTCGGGGTCTGTGGGGTCCCGATTCCCCTCCTCACCCCAGCTCAGGCACACGGCTGGGTTCCTCTCCTTCGTGGAGATGCGTTGAACTCTGTTCTGAATGGCTGATGGTGCAGCCCCAGCTCTGCCCACAGCTCCCAGTGGAGTTGTGTCTGGGGGTCCGTGCCTGGAAACTGTCTTCTAAGCCCTGCAAAGCCGGTGCCTACAGGCAGTGCAGCGGCTCCAGGCTCTTGCACTCAGGGCCGTCTGTCACGATGGCACCATGCCCAGCCTGAAGTTTTGCTGGAGCTGTGCCCGAGGGCGCGGGCTCCAAGAAATGATGGTTTGGCAGAAGCAGGCTGCACCATCCGCTGTCCCGGCTCCCTGGGAAGGACCCCCTCCCACTGGGCTGCTCCCCGGCACCGCTCTCCCGGCGCGGGCAGATCCCTTGCACTGCCCCATCCCACTGCCTGAGGTTCCAGGAGCCTCTGTTTGCATCGACTAAAACAAAATAATTTAAGCTGCTTCAATGCGGAGTATTATTAATTCCTTAGAGTGAGTAACAGCTCTGGGGTTCCTACGAGCAGTGCAGAGAGGAGCAAGACACAATAAGTATAAATTGAGTGAACTCCAGAGATTGGAATAAGAGCTGTGAAATATTGCTTCGGGCCCGAGAAGTGCGTTCAACCCATTTTCAGCGCTACCTGAGGGAGACAGGGTGAGACTGGCAGACGACAGCGTGCCGGAGTCGGGAACAGCATGAGTAAAACCTGCTGTCCCAGTACTTCTGGCCTCGTTGGAAATTTCTGAAAGTTTCTTTTTTGTGATGTTCTCTGCCCCACTTTTTAAACTGAAGCAGTTTGGAGGAATTCAGCCAGGAATGTGAGATCTTTTCCTAGCCAGAGGAGACAGCAGCGGTGTGGGGTGTTTGACTGTCGGTCCGTACAGTGGCAGGGCCACAGCCCCTGAGCCCCGTGGTCCCCCCCAGCCCCGAGGAGTGATGGCTGTGCGTGGCAGGGCTCCATGCTGCTGGCACTGCTCGAAGCAAGCTGCCACCTTCCGTGGGCCCTGTTGCAGGAGAGGGAGGCAAACCAGCCAGCCAGCGAGGCTTGCTCTCCTAGATTCCCAAAATTATTCATCTGGATAAAAACTGCATGGAAAAGCATGCTGGCCATTGCATGGAACTGTGGTGGCCTGTGGCTCAGTACTGCCACAGCCAGCACTGGAGATCTCCTATGTATTTGCCCACATCAGAATGTCCCATTTGGATTTTTTTATTGGAAAAATTCCTGTGAGCATTAGCACAGCCTCACACTCCTGTGGCAGTCAGCACCTCTGCCTTCCGGGGGGGGGGGCTTCCCTGAGCACAGCAGTGTTTTAATCTCCTCAATAAGAGAAGATAAAAGAATGGAGGAGCTGATCCGATAGACCCAGGGATAATGGTTTGCATTCTCTGCCTGCAGATAACACCTTGGTGTGTAAAGAAAATAATCTATGCAGGAGAAGGCGTTGTGTACCAAGGGCTGGAGGCATATTGGGTGCAATTCTCCCAAGTCTGCCAGTCCTGTGGGCTCACCCTGGGCAGCTCCTGCCTTTCGTGCTGGTCCTTCTTGCTCTGCGAGGTCCCTCCTGTCGCTTCCCCCCAGCCAGGGATCCTCTCTGTCAGCCCAGACAGGAGGAGAAGTGGCAACTCGCAAACTCGCTTCACTGGAGAACTTGCACGGTTCCCAGTTTGCTGCTGACTCTTGCTTGGTTTGGCTGTGATGTTTGGGATGCTGCTGTCCCTGCCCGAGGCAGCCTGACGCTGCTGGTGCTCCCGTGGGAAGCAGTGGGCATCTCTGAAAGGGTGACCACATCACCTGGAGCTGCAGTCACCCCCTGTTTCTCCCACGGACAGCCCCGGGGAGGGAAGACAGCCAGGACCCTGGGGTTTCGTAACATCTCTGCTCTGGGTGAAGGAACAGTTTTTCCATCCAGTGCCAACCACAGATGTTAAACTGTGGTTGTGAAATGCCAGGTCTCACCATCCTTTCCCAGTCCTCAGAACCAGCCAGGCTTCACTGGAAAGCATTCTGTCCCTGCCCGTGTCTTCTTCCTTTGCATTTAGCTCCCATCTCGCATGAAGTCGACTTAAACTGTACCTTCATCCCACAGCTAGTCAAACCAGGGCTGCTTTGCTTACACCCTGCCCATCCCAGGGAAGCAAACACGTCCCAACTTCATGCCCGAGAGGCAGGGGCTGTCACGGTGGCCCCTCTCTCCCCTCTCCGCCTCCCTCCCTTCCCCTCCCCTTCACACGACCCGACCCAACGGGGCTGCGAGCGCAGGGTGACGGTGTGAACCCCGCTCCATGTGGCTCGTGTCATAAGTCAGTTCAAATGAGTCTCCTAGCTCCCACACCTAAAATCTTTGAAATATGCGGCAAAGAGGAAATTTAATGAGTATCAGGGGAAGTCCTAGGAGAGCTGTAATATTCTCAGTGTGTACAAATCACTGTTTAGGACATCTCCGCCTGAAAGTCCTTTTTCACCTAGATCATCACCCGGTGCAGAAGACCCAGCACAGTGCAGTCGGCTGGTGCTGGGGGTGGACTTGGTTCTGCCTGTAAAAAATATGGTGGAAAGGGAGCTATATAGCACTGAAAATCTCCTAAATAGCTTTTTAAATTTCCCTTTCTTAACACAAAACCATATGAGCATACAAAGGCTGTGGATGGCAGGGCAGTTCCCTTTGTTGCTTTAAATCTCTTACTGCTGTGCAAACCCGTGGTGAAGCAGGAACTCTATCTCTCCACCCCAAATCTGAATTCAAACCCAGTAAAGGCATTGTGCTGTGATTTCTAATACTGGTACAAAACAACCAGGTGAGCTGTTTGGGCACTGTCCCTTGCAGAGGTGTGCAGATCACACCTCGACAAAAATCATAGAATGAATTTTCTGGGAAGTCCTCTTCTCACTAATAAAATACTACTAAAACGCAATGATCAGCAATTTCTCCCAGGCATCCCAAAGCACTACATAAATACAGATCAGGCTTCCTGTGACCTCCGTGATAACCACAGTCCCTGCAAACCAAGGCGCAGAAATTGCAAACACCTCGTCCCCAGACCAGGCAGCACGTGGGGGCACAGCCGGGGTCGGCAGCTCCAGCTCTCTGCTGGCCGCGCCAGGACCAGTGCTGCAGCCCGTCTCGGTACGGAAGCAAGGGCGTGTTCACCTGCTGCTTTTGCTATTCCGGTTAATGCTGGTGACAATAAACCTTCCAGTGCCCTACTGTGCACCAGGCAGCTCGGTAGGGCTCCAATCCTGACCCTCATCTTTGACCTGATGCCATAAAATCTGTGTTTACCCTGAAGAATAATATCTTAAACATGAAGCCAGCCCATCGAGTTAAGAGTTCAGTCCAACTGGTAAGCAAAGGACAGAAACTTTTGTCTGAATGTGTTTGGCTCGGAGGCTTATTGGTGTTTCAGAGTGGTGTCTCTGCCTTCCCCCTTCACTGCCCATCAGACGCGGCACATCCATTGGGTCCGTTTTGGGATTGGGATGGGAACGAGCGTCTGGAAGGTAGAGAGGAGGGGAGAATGTATGTTAAGTAGTACCTTTTGCTGAATAAATCCGAGAGGTTGCCAGCAGCCTGCCACAGTAAATATGCATGTTAAATCACATCAGATCGGCAGCAATAGTAAAGATTTAATAGTAGGGGTTTGTTTTCTCCCTACCATAAACACGGAGATGTGAGCACTTCATGGTGAGAACATCTGTGGACTGGGCAGGAGGTGTCAGAAGCTGGATCTAACATGCAAGGCTTCTCTTCTGTGGCCAATTAAACAAATTGCAGCAAAACAGCATTTTATTAGTATTTGCCCATAGCAGTCGCCTGCTGCAATAAATTTCCTTCAGGCACACTCGAGAAAGGGGAGGAAAAAATTGGCACGTTAACTAGTGAATGGTGGAGAGAGCACACCGCGGCGTAGCCTCTGGGGCTACTGAATACCAAAGTGCCTGTCTCCAAAAACAACTGCTCTGCTTTATCATAAACATGGTGAGTTATGAGATGTTGTACGGTGTACCGTGCGCAAATAATAATAATGAGGAGGAGGCAGGAGAGAAGGACGGTTTCCCAAAGCAGTGGGACATACAGGAGGTATGATAACAAAACTTAGCCTAGTACCTCTCCTCCCCCCCCTTCTCTTTAATTACTTCTTAAATTCTTTAAGAAGTCATCCTTGCCCACTGTGCTTCTACCTTTAAACACAAGTTTTGTCTCTTACATTTATGTAGCCTTTTATGATTATTGCTTTTAAGGCAGAACTTGGTGGGGGTTTTTTTCCTGCAAATGGGGGCTGCAAAGTCAGCCAAGCCCATGCCCAGCATCACTTTGCCGGAATTCCCAGGGATTTCTCATGTCTGAATATGCCAACAAATTTCTTGGCTGAAGGCCTGGCACGGTTATAGACAGGGAGTGATATTTGTCAGTGTGGTATAGCCGAGACACCTTCTGTATGTTATATTTTTTGGGTGACGAAGAACTGAAATGGGAGATAGATATTTTTTTTTCTTTTCGCCTTTTCCTTTTCTCTTTCCCTTTTCTGTTCTCTTTCCTGGGCCAAAGCATCACCATCCAGTTGATCGATACTCCATCCTTACTGATAACCAGCTCTGTCATCTCTCACACACACCAAGAGAGGAAGCAGTTCAGATCAAACTATCCTCTCCAGAGAGGTCCTGGGACAATAGCAAGTACCAATAAATACCCCAAATCGCTGAGGTTACAGCAAACAGATGGTGTTCGTGCTACACAAATACTCTCTGCCGGTGAAGTGCTACAAGAAATGACCTATTTGTTGCTTGGTTATCTCCATATTTTACGTTGGAAGCACCATTCATATCTAAGTCGTGTCACCGTTATCCTGGGAATTCCTCATTTTCCGACGCAGTTATTGACAGCTCCTCATTCCCAGCAGCCTCCTGTTGCTGTTTGCTCTTCCCCTTCAAGCTTTTCAGCAGGATCAGGTAAAGAGATAAAGAAACGTAACTGCACTCCTGATTGATAGCACATTAATGTTCAACAATTACCTCTCTTAAAATACACCATTTAAGACTGCCTAAAAATGGGGGGTGGAGGGGGAGGGGTTTGTCTCTTTTTTTTTTTCCAGGAACAACAAAATCAAGGCAGCAGATTATTACTGGACATTAATTATCTGTCTTTAATGAAGTAGCCGACCATATTGGCTGTTGATGGATTACACCTATGAAATTGTATTGCTGTTGATACATAGGATATGTTTAGATGGCATCAGCCTTTTGACTTAAGCATGGATTTGATTTATACTTCATTAACATAATTCCTAACACACTGCTTCTTTGAAAAAGAAAATTAGTGTCTAACCAGGAGCTAACAAGTTTAATGGCTTGCTTGAAGGAAAACATAACCATTGACTGTGAATAAGCAACTAGAGGCATTAATATGTTGTTGTTGCTCTTTGTTTTTATGAATCTGTATTTATAGGGAAAAGTTAGTTTAGTGCTGCTGTGCGGGTGTCTAACGTGTGTGTCCAACGTTGCATCAGGCAGTTCCTTCAGCAGTTGGGGGTGTGGGTGCTGATGAAGCTGCTGCTTCTACTGTCCTTGTTCTGCTCAGGAGAGATCATGACAAAGTGGCCTTCTCAGGGTCTCCCAGTGAGCCACTGGTGACAACTGGGATGAGAGGCTACATCCAGTGCTCTCAGAGTTAGGTTTGGATAACCATGTCTGGAGGCAGCTGGCACAAAAGCAATACAAAGCACATGGAGATGGATGCATTGGGCTTCCAGACACGATTCTCATTTATTTCCATTTTGCAAATACTGGGTTTACCGATGATTGCCTGCTAAAGTTTTCTATCAAAGAAGGCTTAGCTAAATAGCTAGCAAGCCTCTTTTCTTCTCTGCTCTCAAAAACAGAATAGTCCTTTTTTGTTCTTTAAATTATACCATGTTAGCAGATAAACAAGGCGAAAAATCAAAGTAGTCCGAGAGATCTAGGTGGGTACATGAGCAAAATGAGCTCAGCTAGTGAGAACGCACCCACAGAGGAATGAGAAATTGAAATATCAAAATGGAGCGAGACAGAGTTGCCAGAAGAGAGGGAAGAGGAGGATGGTTTCACTGAAATGAGAGAGCACAAATGGTTTCAGGTGATGGTTAGCTCTTTCTACAAGCTTTGCTTTGCTCTCGTTTCGTTGCTCAGTGTACCGGCAAGCCTGGTTCGCTAGCCTCCGCAGTGCGTGAGTTCACTGATCTCTAGCAAGTCCCCCATGCACAGCATTGCTTGAGGCTGGGCCATAACTCCCTCCACACTGCTGAATTGGTATCTGCAGACTCTGGCATTTGGCATCTTCCAAAATGGATGGTGGGCCTCTGACTGGCCAGGGGTCTGGTAACAGTTTGAGACATGAGACCCCACTTGGCACAGTACTTGGTGTTGTCCCTGTCTCTTCCAGGCATGAAAAGGCTGCTAGAATCTTCAGGAACTTTATGCTTTAAATTGTTCATGGGTTTTGGTTTGCAAGTCATATTTCAGGGAGTTTAATTTTATTTTTGTACCTGCCTGATCCGGAGGGCATGCCGCAGCTGTGGCTCTTGCTCCAGAGGACCATTCTACTCCCTGCCTGTGCCTGGCAGGTCCTCCTCCTGTTTGGCATCTTGACACCTTGGGCTTTGATTAATGAGGTGCTCTTCCCTGCGCTGTACGAATCCCCGTTAGATTTGGTGCTTATTAATTACAGCACAGCACCGTCAGCACATTTAGAATTGGGGTCCCTGCTTTTCTAATTCTCTCCTTATTTCATGTTGCTTTTTTCCCTGGTTTCCTATCGCCTGTGTCTCCTCCTCCTCGGGGTCACTGATGGATGAGGTTTCAGCAGCGGTGGATACCATGCTGGCTGAGCCGAAGGTCAGTGCTGGTAATGGCTCCACAGAAAGCAGCTGTGTAGCAATTCTCCCTTCTGCAATGCCCGGCTCCCTCCGCGGCGGCTGCCTCTCCCCTGGAGCCAGCTGCCTTGCTTGCACCCAAGTCGAGGGTTTTTCCTCTGCCACATCCTGCATCCTTCCTTGGTTTTGTAAAAGGACTCCAACATTTCATCGTTCAGACTTGGTGTGTTAAAAAAAAATAATAAAAAAAATCAGGTACTTGCTCAGTGCAGAGCCCTGGGTGTATTTTCAGGTAGCAGGTTACCTTTTATATCTAGTTGCTCTGCTGTTGTTGCCACTCCTGTTACTCATTGCTGTTAGTTGTGTTTGAGCCAGGACGGTGCCCGATTTGTATTGCTCCACATTGTATCCGAGTGTGCAAATGTCCCTGGAGCTCCGCCACACTCAGCACCACGCCACACAGGGCTCAGGGACAGTCCCTGGTCAAGCTAGGAGCTGAGACCAGGACGGCACGGGATGGGAGAAGGTGGGGTGCACGCCTGCGACACAGAGGCTGAGCGCATGCAATCCGCAGGGAGCCGGTGGTCACCTTTGGGGACCCAGGTGGTCATCCCTGACTGCAGTTTGCAGGTGAAATGCCACCTGCCAGGGAGTGTGGGAGCTGGAGCTGCGTGAGAGCTGCACTGCTGCAGGTTAGCGCTGCCCCGACCGGCTTTCCCTCCGCCTGAAGTAGAACAGCCTTTCTCTCTTTCTGCTCCTACACCTTTTGATTAAGAAAAGCTCATCACTGGGATTGCAAAAAGTGAGGACCTGTGGACAGCTACCAAAATGCAAGCAGTAACAGCTAGCATTGGGGCAGGCGTAATCGTGTCTCCTCTGCTGGGCACAGAAGGGGACAGCTAGGGAGGGCTGAGTTTGGCCAGAGAAGTGGTAAAGGCTGTGTGCAAGCTCTGGTCTTGTTGGTTCCCAGTTCAGATGCAGCCATCCCTAGAGATTCGGGGTGGTTGTGCCCGAGTGACGGGGAATGGGCATGGGCTGCATCACCTCCCTCGCAAGCACTGGGGGCTGAAACCATGACAGCCTGCAGCCCCTGCATTGTGCTCGGAGTGCCATCCCCAGCAGCAAGCAGACAGGCTACACGGTGCACTTTCATTAGCCTGTGGCTTCACCTCTTACAAAACAACACGGGTATTGATAATAAATGAACACACGCATCTCTGCCTGAAGTCACCTACCTGATAAACACCCTGGCAGGAAGAGGGCAGGCACGATAACAAAGCAAACAGCATCCCCCTTAATCTGGTTTTAAAACTTTTTTCTGATAACGGGATTGCTATTTTATTACCAGTCACTGTTTAGCTCTTTTACATGACCGAAGTAAACACCACAGTAATTTATACTGTCCTCCCAGATCAGCTTCGCCCTCTTTTACATCTCGCCTTGCAAATAATAAGGCAGCCCACAAGGCCATTTGTTTCCTAATGACAGGGGTTTCCATAGTGAGCAGATTAAGGAGGAGGAGATTAGAAGATTATACACCAGGCAGGATTCACAGGTTCACAGGTTTATGGGGCTTTGGAGATCCAACGATTAATGCATTTCATAAATGAAACTTTCTTTAACAACAGGTAGAACAGAGGGAACCAGGTGTTTTAATTGGCAGAATTTGTTTAGCAATTTTCATTGATGATGCTTAAATCACTCAGAAAAAAGCACGTACAATTATCAGGTCCTACTGCTCCGATGTTGATAAGGGATGGTAGGCTGATCCCGTCAGAGTTGCCGCAGATGAGTGCTGCTGGCAGCGCGACAAGCCGTGGCTGCCCAGGCTGAGCCCTGCACCCCTTTCTGCCACAGCCGTGGCTGCTGCCAGAGTGCTGGGGTAGCATTGTTTGCTCTCTTCAACAGAGGAAGGAGAAAAAAACTGCTTTTCTATCGGGGCCAGACTGTTGTCATGTATCGTGGCACTGTGATAGTAGCCTGGCCTCTTTGTGCTGGGCAAGGTGTGCTGCAGGAGTCCTGTTCACGTGGTGAGGTGCAGCAGGGGAGGAAACAAGGATAATGTCCAGGACATGTATTGTGGCAAACAGCTTCAGTGGAAGGACTGGGAGACTCGAGAAACCTGAAATCCAACAAACCCTATGGAAAACGACGTGGCTGCTAGGGCTCTGCAAGGATGAATGCTGCAGCATGTCAGTGCCCTGGACCTGCAAGGAGCCAAGGAGAGCATGGGCAGGGGGGCTGTTTGTTGTTTGAATTCCCCACGCAGAATCCCAGGTTTGCGTTAGGAAGCTGAAGATATGAAACATGAGAAACTGTGGGAGAGACCCAAGATATCTTCTATACCCTTTGGCCAAAAGAAGCTGAAAAGGGAAAAACTGGGAAAGAAACTGTGACAATGTTCTTCTCTTTAATTTTCTGATGAAAAGTCAAAACAGCAGGAAAAGAAGGAGCACTTGATTTCATTTTGTTGGAAACCCAATTTTCCACTAAAAGTAGGTTTCAATGGAAAATTTACACTTCTCCCCTCTCCCTTGTGTATTGTTTTAATGCTGGCTGCCTTCTCCCCATTAAAGCCCGTGAGAGTTGTCTTGCTCGCAGGGATGCCTCAGAGCTGGAGGAGGAGGATGCAAAGAGCCGTTTCAGATGGCCCAGGAGGACAATCCGTGATGAGGTGCCTGACGTGGGCTGTGCAAACTGTGGTTTCTGGCACACTGGCCTACATGCCACGGGGCCAAGAGCTCATCGTGGTTTCTCCATGGTGTCTGCACTGTGGTGTGAGCAGCTCCTTGCCGCTGTGCTCACCTCGCAAAGCCCTGTGCTGAGGGCAGTGCCCTGGTCTTCTTGTGGCCGAGGGAGAGAGGGGGCTCGCTCAGCATCAGACCAGCTCTGGTTTGTGGGGTAGCATCCGAGCCCCTCTTCCTCCAGCCTTCATCAGCACCCTGGGTGAAAGGCGTGGGGCAGGGCTCAGAGCGGCAGGGCGGCTCTGACGGGCTCTCTGCTGAGACTCACTTGCTTTTTGCCTGGTCGCCTGCACAGAGAAGCTTTGGATTTAGCCACCGTTTTTGGAACCCCCCCTTCCCCTCTCCCTGGAGGTCATTCCTGCAGCTCGGTGCCTGCCTGTGCCAGGACAGGGACCTTCTCGGAGACCATCCGTCTGGCTCCTTTCCCGTTGCTTAAAGTCGTTTTTCAGCTGAGTGTTTAAAATGAACAATAGAGGCTTAAACCAGGCCTTTATGAGCCAGGGTGTGCTGACATCCAGGCTGGGGGGCGGTAGGAGCCTGCAGCCCACCAGAGGGGCTTCAGGTCCTCCTTCCAGGATGACTCAATCAACTTTGGCTCCTCAAACAATACCCCTGGCCTGCCAAGAGAGACAATGCAGACAGGACTCTGGAACCAAAGGGCTGGGGGAGCCCTGTCAGCCTGGATTACAGGAATGCTTAAGAGTTAATTAAATTACAATTTGCTATGCTGCCAGTTCACATGAAGCTGCAACATCTGTGGATGGACAGAGGGATGGGAGGGAGCTGGGCAGAGAGATGCCGTCCTGCCTCTGGGGCCACAGATCTCCACCTGCTCTTTGGCAGTGTTACACAACAGCCAAATAGAGAAGGCACAAGAGTCATGAAAAAAAACCTGATTTTTGATACAATAATATCTGTGGCTAGCACCTGTGATTTTAAAACTCTGCAAGGGAACAGGAGCCGAGCTGGGTGCAGTTATTTGCTCCAGGTCTCGGGGACTAACTGGCACATCAGGATAAAACTCAGCAGTGCCAACTTGCAGAATGAAAAAAAAAAAAAGGATACTAGAAAAATAATAATTTTAGGGGCTTTATGTGTTTGCTCTAAGTTGTTGAGGCTCAGATTTTAAAACTTTCCTCTGTGACCACCGGGTTTACACATAGCTCAAACTTTCTTATTTTCCCCTGAATCCAGGAGTTGGAGCTGTAGGAAACCGGTTGTGAGGCTGGCGAGCTCTCCGCATGGCTCGGCTGCCATGGGGCACCCAGAGCCCCAGCAGTGCGTCCCTGCACCCCTGGGTTCGACTGCTTTGGAGTCAGAGGTCTCTGAGTTTGCAGGTCTTTTGATTCTGTTGGTCAGTCTGTCCAGTTTTTTTCTGTTTTCCCCTTTGCAGCCTAATTATTAAAGGCTGAAAGCAGGAGCTTCACTCCAGACAAGTGCAGGCACATGCACACAACCTGAGGAGTAGCAGGCGAACACTTCTGCGGTAATAAGCTCCATGCTGTGCTCAAAAAGGGCACTTAATTTTTCATTCTTAAATGCTGTGATGTTCTTGTCTTCCGGCTTCACCAAAACTCGTCCATGGAGATGGATGGGCCATGCAGAACACAGTTATCAGAAAGATTAAGCCAGGACTTGTCATTTTTTATATCAGCGAGCAGTCAGGTTGACGAGTGATGTCCTCTTAGCTCCTGGGATGCGTCCGGCACCTTTAGTGCCAGTAGTAAAAAGGACTATAAAAAATACCATAGAAGAAAGGGTAATGATGAAATTTAACTGCTCCCTAGCACACACCTGGGGTCTAGTAATCTGAAAATGGGGGGTTCAGGTGCTTCATCTTTTACTGCCTCGTCCTTGTCTGTAAGTTTAAGGTCCTTCCACTGAACCATAACATATTGTGGTCAATGCAAAGAGCCAGTCCTTGGCCCCTGTGCAGCCCGTAGAGGCAGGCAGGGGAGTGCTGAGCACTTTTCCCTCTGGCAGGCTGGAGGAAGCAAGCGCTGGGCTTGGAGGGCTTCATGCCTCTGCTGTGACAGCACGGACACCTTCACGGCATGGTTTGTTCCCTCTCGCTTGCTGCTCGGGCACATTAGCGGCCAAGGAAGCACCGGCAGCGGCGGTGGGTGCTGCCAGCTCCGGCACGGGCCCCCAGCGCGAGTCCCGCTCACTGCCTGAGGCAGCACCTAGCAAAGGGCCGGGGCGATGGGGGCAACTCCAAGCATGTCGTACGTAACAGGTTAGCGTTGCTTTATTATTTTTCAGGATTGCGGCCCATCCCTGTGTTATTAATCTAAGAAACAACTGATACTAAATGATCATGCTACATTAAATTTATAGACCCTTGCATATAGCTTCTATTGATCTTTTTTCAGGCATCATAAATATGTGATGGACTGTATATGGCAACGCTTTCCCCACCACTCCATTAATGGTGGTTAAACTCGTCATCTCTGTGGTGGAAATGGGCAATGTGTCTCTGCGGGCAGGGATATCCTGGCCATATAATTTGTATTTTAATTACCAGTAGGTGGAGAAAGCTTCAACAGCAGAACAGGAGGGAAGAGCTATTGCATTTCTTCTTTCCCTAAGTGGTTTCTTTTCCTCTTCCTCTCCCTGCTTGGGATCTGTCACTTTTCCTTACACATCTTCTGTCTCTCCAAAGCGATGCATTGGTGTGTTTGCTGTTAACCGCGAGAACCACATTCCCCACTCAGCCCTGCTGCTTACAGCACCAGCAGCATATCAGAGCTGGAGGGGTCATTTACAGGAACCCATCGAGGTCTTGGTTTGGGTTCAGGAGAGCAGCTTACGGACGCACGGATGCCAGTGCCACCAGGTCTTCCTGATGGTCTCTAGCATTTGCCACGCTGCCGGAGACCGTGCTGTGCGAACGGGCATCACGCCGTGCTCGGCACTGGGTTGCACAGGCTACGCAGGTGCTCTGGGGCGAGGCCACCCGCTCCTCCCAGCACCTGGAGGAAATACCCAGACCCTCAGGTACTGCTGTGATACAAACAGGGAGCGGAGATTTGCAAATCATCATTCAGCATAGCCTGAAACAACTTATATCCTAGAGCCATCTAGGGGCGAAATCCCAGCTCCATTAAGTCAAGGGGAGTTTTGCTGTTGAGTTCAGAGGGGTCAGGACTTGGGAAGGAGTGATGTTTTCACGCTTATACGACCTTGCGGTTCGCCCAAACCCGTGCTGCAACAATTGGTATAATGAATATTTGTCTATTGATACTTCTGCTGTAGCAGTGACGTTGGGGAGCGGTAGTACTCTGAGCCAGGGCTTTGCCGAGTCTGTGCTGAACAAAGGCTGTGGAAAATCAGCTGAAATTCTTTTGGCTTTCTTGATTTTGCTGATAATTTGTGATCTTTTTCAAGTGCAGATCAAGAAATTGGTGCTTGAAAGAGCCTCAGCAGAATGAGAGGTGCAAAGCCTAGAAGCTGCATGGAAAAGAATGTGTAAAAAATATCTCTCATTTCAGAAACACAGGGGGTTCTAGACTGAGCCCTGCTGTACAGGCCCCCAAAACACTCCTGGCTGTGTCTGGGAAGGCAGGTGAGCAGCAGGGACTGTACCTGCCCTGTGCCCGGGTGTCACTGCCCAGCCGCTCCCTCCTGCTCTTACTACCACTTCGGCTCCCTTGCCTGCCATGCACCAGGGCTCTGAGCTCAGAGGCAGAGGCATCTCAAAGCTCTATTGCAGCGCTCTGTGCCTCGGTTCCCTGTCTGCTAAATGGGGTCAGTAATGCATCTGCAGAGGAGCTGGAGAACGTTGGTGAGATGTCTCAGGCCCCTTGACCAGGAGGTGCCAACAGTGTGCCCAGTTACCCTTCTGGCAATTAGTTCCATTTATGATGGGAGAGAGGGGATAACTTGTGAGCAGTACAATACCCTCCATCTAAATTATTCCTCCTCCTCCTCCACAAATGTCATAGCAGAGATTAGCCATCATGTGTCCTTAAGTATCCCATTTATCCCAAATGACTCTGAGCATGTTAACTGCATTTAGATTAAAATGAGCCTTTATACCCATAGCATCTTCCCAGCCTGGTCCAGCCCCTGCATGACCCCTCATTTCGCTGTTACAGGAGCCAAGGATATGGTGATACCCGAGCTGTGGGACAGGGAACGTACATCACCAGCATGGCGATTTCATTTTTCCAGATAAACGTTTTTTCTCCCTACTGTTTCAGGACAACTTTAATCCCTACAAAATTCTCTTAATTTTGTTTTTCCAATCATGGATTCTTTTTCAATTAACCTCAAAAAGCACCAATTAAAGAGAATAGTGCCGCAATCGCATAAGAATAGGCTACACCAAAGCCTTTAGAAGTGTTTTAGCACCAAAAATTAACGATAAAGGTCAAAAACAGGTTGTAGTGCAGAGTTAGCTTTGAATGGGAAACCCCTGAATTAATGTAAGCATGAGCCCACAAAGTCTTCTGAAAATTTGGGGTAGATTTACTTAAGCTTCTAATTATACAGCCAAGTTGCTCTCAGATACGTACAGAGAGCTTTGAACGTGTTGGAGTCTCAAGTTGAAGGCAGGGGAGAAGTCTGGCTTCATCGAACTTCACTTTTGTGACTTTCTCTGCTCTGTAACTCCCTCCAGGTGGGATTGCAGGTTCTCACTGGTCCCAGTGCCGCTGCCCAGAGCCCGTCCCCAGCAGCTGGAGGGATGGAGGGAGCAGCAGGTGAGAGCCAAACTGCTCCGCTTAAGAGTAGGTGTGAGCACAGGTCCCGGCGCAGCTGCCCAGCAGGTTGCAGGGCAGGGTCCACGCAGTGGGTGGGCAGCGTGTGCTGCAGAGGGTTTGCTCTGTGATGCTGAGCTTTATTCCAGGCCTAAGCAAAGGGTGCTCTGAGCAGTTCTTGAGAAAACCAGTAGCAGGAAAGCTCAGGGGGGTTTCTGATACCCTGGACAGGCTTGTCACTGGCATGGGAATTTGTAAGCGAGTCCCTCGGTATCGGCTCTGTAGTGTCACTTTGTGTCCGCACTCCTCCCTTTTGCTCTTGTTCTGTGAGGTGAGAAGCTTTCCCCCTGGCACCGCAGCCTTGGGAGAGACAGTGCTGTCCCTGGGGGTGTTTGGTGTGACAGAAGAGTGGGAAACCCCTCGGGATCCTCATCCTTGGCGTTGGGAGGACACAGGCAATGGGAAAATCTGAGCTGGTTCTGGGCACTTGCAGTCTTTGGGTCTGAAAACGGGGCAGATGGCATTAATAGGCAGAGTAAATCACACCGGGCTCAGCAACACTGAGCTGGTGAGGCCATCGGGCCCGGCTGTGTCCCCCAGACCAGCTTTCAGGTCGAGCATCCTTCTCGGCACGCAGCCGAAGCCACCACACAAGCACACACACACGGCTCATCTGCTTTTATGAGGTGGGAAAAGATCTGTGGTGGTGCACGTTTCAGGTGACAGATGACTCCCTGTCCTGTGTAACTGATGGTGGGAATAACTTCGACTGCTTTCTTAACTCCGTCGGGATGGGGATTTGATGGTTGGGATGCAGTATAATGAAGGAGAGAAGGTGTCTCATGGTGGTGGTGTGAGCAGAGGCTGTGCGGGCTTTGGGAGAGGACTGGGTGGAAGTGGCCTTGGAAAGCAACGGCCAGTGGTGTGGGCTGGGGAACAGCAACACTGCTGGGGCAGCTGGCGTCACCCATGCTTGAAATAGTCCTGCCTTGGGGAGGGCTGCTGGCCCTGGAAAGAAAACTTGAACTCCACCATCCCAGTGGGAGCATCCAACTGGCACGTTGACCTAGATGCCAGCTGGGGACCACCCAACCTGAGGACAACCGCCAGAGCACGGAGGGGGGCCCTGAAGGCCATCAAGCCTCAGGAAGCCCTTGCCCATGTCCCCTTGTCCTTCCCTCACCACTGCCCCAGCCGGAGGGAGCGGGCCCGGTGATGCCACTGATGGAGGTAGCACGTTAGCGCTGGCAGCATTGATGCTCTGCTCGTCCAGCTGAGTCACCAGCACTTTAACAGCAAGTGAAAAAGAAACAGGTTAGCATATCGTAACATGACAGAACTTTTAGAAGATTGGACTGCTTTTCTCCTCTCGTTAACGTCCCCCGGGGCCCACGGTCTCTTTAGTACTAACACAGTAACGAAGGCCACAGCCTATTAATTGCAGTGACAATGATAAAGGAAGAGTCAGAAGCAGCTATTTGTCTTTCATGTAACCTCGTGCATCATCACAAGATAAATGAAAACTCATTTTCTGCTTTGATTCAGTCTAATTTTTCAGGGCCCCCGAGGCAGGTTACAGGAACTGTGTCGCTTCATCCCCATAAAAGTGCTGGCCCTGAGGTTCAAGGGTCAGGGAAAGTGCAAGCCGGCCGTGAAAGCCTGTCTCTCCGCAGCCTCCCAGGGGTGACGTAAAAGCAGGAAGGGGTCTGCTGCTCATCATCATTAAATCCCCATTGAAAGGCGTTGTCCAAGGCCTGATAGATGATCCACGTGGCAAAGCTACTCCCTTTCCCCAGCGCCCCTGGTCACCTTCCCCAGGGACCTCCGCCAGACCAGCTGTTTGTGCCCTTTGTGCCTGTGCCCAAGGCTGGGTGAAGTTTGGGGCAGAGTTTTCAGGGAAAGCACCTCATCCCAGCCTTCTGCCCAAAATTATGGTTTCCAAATGCATGAGGAGTGTGGGATGATGAGGTTTTACCTGCTTTGAGGTCCCCGATTCACTCAGGGTACTTCATCTGTGCCGTGACCTGCTTAGCCGGGAGCAACCATTTCCGAAATGATGGGGCCAACTTCAGTATTTGTATAAAACCGGGGAAACACCCAAAGTTATCTCAGCTGCTGTTATCTCTCGTCCAGCAACCTTGTCACACTTCCCTGCCATCCGATGTCCCCTGGGTCCTGGGACCTCTCCTGCGGCAGTGCAGAGCCTTGAAGCCTCTTGCTGGTCTCCAAGGGACTGCTCCGGGTAGGGGCACTGCGGGGGGTACCTGGGGTTTGCTGGGTCAGGCCCTCACTTGGTGGAAAGATCGGTCCAGGCTGGGGAAGGAGTCTGGAGAGCTGTGCGGGAAGGTTTGCCAGAGCTGCAGAGCAAAATACCTCACAGTCAGAGGAATTTTTAGAAAATTAAAAAAAAAATAAAAAATCACATGTGTTGTAGGAAATTAGCCCATTCTAATGGAGAGGAATCAAGCCTCACACGCAAACTGGACACACCTCTTCTGAAAATTTTAGTGTTAACAATGTATGGTACATTAACTTGATTAATCATAATATAATCTTTGCATGCTGCACTGATGTATTCTCCACCAATCCCCAAAACAGCTTACCCATTTTACACTGTGTAATATATGTTTCCCTCCTGGTACAGAGCTCAAAATAGACACAGCCTTGACGATCCAGCTATGTCATGACCATCCTGGTCCTGCCGCCCTCCTGGCTCAAGGCTTGCAATGGCACGGACGGGGGCTCCCATATGTCCAGGTTTCCCAGCCTGGAAGTTTTGCCCAGCCAGAATTCGTGGACCTTGGCCCCGTGCCTGGATTTCCGGACATCCGTCAGCCCACTCGTAGCGGTAGCTCCAACCGAGCTGTCGGATGTCTGGAAGTCACAGCTACATGACCGGTGCACTCGCACGGCTCCGTAACGCGCACGCGCGTGTGCCCAGCACACCCCAAAGGGGCTTGGCCGGCGGCGGCGTGGCAGAGGGCTGGCGCACAGGGGGCCTCAGGGAGGTCCCGCAGGGAGCGGCTGCGGGCAGGTCTCCCGGCGGAGCCAGAAGGGCTCTGCGCAGGGATCCATCTGCACCGGCATTGCTGCAGGGTTGCAACCAGCCTGAGCCTGGTCTCGCTCGGCGCAGCGCTGGCCGTGCCCTGGGGGGTGTCCAGCTGCCTTTGGAGAAGGGTCCAAAGCAACTCAGTGGGTGGTGCGGCAGTAACAAAACGCGCGCCTTACTGATAATAGTATATAAAGGGGGAGAACAGCACTGAAGGGAAGGCGACCACAGCTGTCCGGGGCTGCACACACCCATCACGCTGCCCAACGCGATGGCAAAGCCCCACGCAGAAGCGCTGCGGGTCAGGCTGATGCCAGGCGGGTGGGACGGCTGGTGGAGCAGTGCTGGGCTGCTCTGCCATATGTAGCGTTGGATTTTAACTGATAATTTGCTTCCTAAATGCTGGATAAGAAAATATCACTAGGGCATCTCCCCAGTGCTGATTTACTAGCATCTGCTCCAACTGAGGCCAGCAAGAAGCCTAATCTGGGGGAGCTTTGAGTGTTATTGGAATTCATGAATTTTTGTTTTGTTATTATTTTGATCTCTTTTTTTTAAGGCAAAACAAAACTTTCAAAAATTTTTAACTCAGCTGGGAGTGTTTCATAGCCTAGGTCTTGGGGACAGCAGCTGAGCAGTCAGTTTGAAGGACACCTTCTCCAGCTGATGTGGACAGGACCCCTGGGTCCTGGAATGGAAGCAGGAGCATCGCACCAGGGGTGGTTTCTCCTATCCTGGGGACAAGCCCTGTTATTTAACAGTTGCCTCCTGTTAAAACATAAATAAATGCCTTGAACTATATGAGCTGTAGCTCAGGCAAGCTGCTGAAGTGGCACGATGACTAGCAGGTGACCACCAGGCAATTCACCCTGAAACAGGAGCTCACCTGCAGGAAGCCCTGGCTTTGTCCTGGGTGAAAACCCATCCCTGCTGAAAGCAAAGGAGTTTCTTGTGGGGCAGGGATGTCACTCGTCCACCTGCTGGGCAGGAAAGCACTGGTTTTCTCCCGGGGCCTTGTGCCCAGCCCCACAGAAGGGTGTGCAGGGAGGTTTCCAGGAGGTCATAAGCCTGGTTAGGAGGAGCTGGGTCAGGGTCCGTCGCACCTTCCTCAGCATCCTCCACCCTTCGAGCCAAAGCAGCACGTGGGGTTGGAACCCGTGTGCCGGTGGGACGCGCAGAGGAGCAGTGGGAGGGCTGTGCATGAGGTTTGTTGCTATCAAAACCCACAAACACATTTAAGAAGAAAGGCTAATTTCCCACGCCGGCATTCCCTGAGTGGATTGTGTTTCATTTTAAGGACTTCTGGCTTTGCTTTTCACCCTTTTGAAGTTAGTTATTATCAAGGTTCTGTGGTTCCTTAATTATTCTTCTCAGAAGCATGGAGTGAAAGAAGCATTTTGCATTTGAAAATAAAGCAAGTGCTGTTATTACATGGGTTTTCTCTTTTTTAATTTTTATTTAAAGAGAAAGAGGGAGAGAAGAACTGGGGCAGCAAAAAGGGACTTTTTAAAGGCACAAAGAGAAATAAGGGCCAAATAAACAGAGAAATTCTGCAGCAGCAGGATAGGAAATGTGTATTTCTCATCCATTTTCTCCTGTTCAGGAGGGAGGGGGAAGGCTTTGCTAACACATTCAAATGAATTTGATATTCAATCAATGAAGATTAACTTGCCCAAGGTAAGATGGTTTTTACATTCATAAGGAAGTCAAATACGATTATGCATATGAGGAAATTATACAGAGATGAGTAGAGTATAATGTATGATAATTATTTGAAAGGATATACTTACACACTGATTAGCATATCTTGAAGACCAGACAGAGATGGAAGAATAGAAGGTAAAGAGATTCCTCAAGATGAACAAACTGTATAAAACTCAGTCCCCCAAAATCATAGAAGTTAGTTAGAAATAGCATTTTCTTAAGGATGGCAACCTTAAAAAAATCCTTCACGAGTTCACCTCTTGATTAGAAATAAAAAAATTTTTTTAAAAAATCAAATCAAGTATGTGAAACTTTGCTAGGAATATCCTTCAGCAGAGGAAGAATGGGCACAAAGAGATGAAAGGGGAAGGCCAGCAGGACGTGCACGTGCCCAGCTTCCCGCAGGCAGCGGGCTGCAGGGAATCGCCCCATCCCAGCCGGGCTGGATGGGTGGTGGGTTCCCCAGGCCAGGCTCTGTCCTCCTTTCCCAGTGCCGCCAGGCACGCAGCTGCCTCTGGCACTGCGTTGGATGGCAGGAGCGGGCCTGGGTGCCAGGGCCAGCCCGGGGGTCGCCGGCTCCTTGGACCCGCTGCCGCAGCGTTGTGCTGGCTGCAAGCCAGCAGGCCTGGACCCGCCGGTGCTTTCACTTTGGCGTGGCTTGGCTTTCTCCTGTCTGACAGTTGTGATGGGCAAGAAACATTTCCATAACCGAAATATATATCTGTTCTCAAAAAACCTATCTGTCATCTGAATTTGTCAGCAGGACCCTCAGTGCGTGTATGTGTGGAGACAGCAGCTGAGATGGGGTTTGTGTTAAATACAGTAGAAATATTGTATCTGCTTAAGCAAGGGCAAAACAATGAGCACAGCTCAGTTAATGAGCTAGATGAGCTCCCGCTGCGCGGGAAGTGATTAGAATGCGCCAGCCCTGCTTTTGTGGCATTGAGGACCTTACAGCAAGAGGGATTCTCCAGGCAAGAGGCAACGGGGACTTTGAACCTTTCCACCTCTGTAGGGCCAGGGCAGGCAAATGTGGCCTGGAATAAATACACGGGTCTTGCCACCCCACGTCTGTGGCTTGTTGCTTTTAGTGTTGAGCGATGTGTGGCACCAGTAACCTGAAGTCTGTTTGGGGAAAAGCAGTGCTTACCTCTGGAAAGAGATGGTCCATGCCTTGTGGGGCAGCGGCTGGAGACATGGTGGGGGATGCACCAACAGCATCTGGGATCAAGCTTTGGTGGAATCTAGCCAGCACTTGGAAGTTTTGAGGTGCTGCGGGAGGTGGGCTAAGGGGCCAGGCAGCGGCATTCTGCCACAGCACCGTGGTGGGTTCAGCTGCACTGAGAGTCCCATAGAGACAAAGGGGCCAGTTTCTCTGCTGTGTCAGGGTGCTGCCTCAGGGAAGCTGGGTTAGCTCCACCAGCAGCTAATTTTTTTTTGTTTTTAAAAAATAGAGAGAGGATGGGACTCTTCTTCCCAAGAGCCCATAGTTTGCCTGCGAGGCTTGGGAAGGGGATCCCTCCTTTCACTGCCCTGAGGTCCGCGCTCTGCAATGGGAGCACAGGGGCCACCAGGAACAAGCGTTTATCTGTGATTTCTCTGCCAAAGGAGAGCACAGTTTGTCCTCATGGATCCAGTCACCTCCTACAAAACACAGCAACCTGTTAGGTTGGCTGTCAATAGAAATGCCCTTTTTATCAGCCACAGGTACCCATTTCTGCTGCTTGTTTCCCCACACCATCATCCAGTGGTGCACAGATATCAGACTAAAGCCTTGCCCCTAAATCTCTTTGCCAACAGGCAGGACAGCCGGTTGTCATAGACAGGGGAGACACATCAGCCATGCAATTGCAGGGGTCCTCCTCCTCCGAGTCACTTGTTCAGACAGCCCTGCGGGTCCCTCAGCGGCCGATACAGGACGGGTTTGTGCCACAGCAGGAATGCCAGGTCCTGAGCATCCCTTGGCCTTGGCTGCACTCCTCCCACTGGGTGCGCGGGTGCTGCAGCTGCTGCCTTTTGTGCCATACCCGTCACGGGGCGATGGCTAGAGCTTGAGTCCTGCTGGCTGCCACCCTCCGGCACCAAACTTGCTTTGGAAGCTAAAAAAGGTGCTTATCACACCATTTGATAGGTTTGAGCTATCTGCTTGCCAAGCATTTAGGGCACAAGCGCACAGAGAGGTGTCCCAGGGTGGCATGGGCTGTGGCACCCCGACATGGGGACAGCCAGCGCGAAGTCAGCTGGCGCCCGTCCCAGTCCAGCATCTGTACCGGCGGTGGAGGCACCACAAAGGCAGAGAGGGATCGCAGCCAAGGGAGGGGGCGGGGAGGGAAAGGTGATTTTATAGAAGTTGAATACATTTGTCTGGCAGACATTTCCTGGATCCTGCTTCGGCTTTTAAGAGCAGCACTGTAAATTCATCAACACCACATGATTTTGTCAATTCTGACAGCTAACTTCAATGTTACGACAAATCTGGCCCCAGAGGATATTAAGCAAAGACGCATGAGCCTATAATTTTCTGCTTCCACGTGTGAGATGCTATAATGATCAAAAGAAAATGACTTTCTAACTACCACATCTCTTTGTGCTGTTTTCTCCATGCCTGCTGCACTAATTGAATCACCCCAGAGCCACTGTATCAATTCTAACTTCTGTATTAGGATTTAATCAGGCATGCGGACAGACCAGCTTGGAGAGGTGAGGGGCCTTTGTGAGGTGCCCATCTGCCTCCGACATTAAAGCCGCTTCCATTCAATGCAGACTGAGCAACTTCAGGGAAATCAGGCTGCGGATGTCCAGGAAAGCGTTCGGAGATTAGCCGGGGAGCGTGGCTGGGAAGCTCACCTCTGGAGCAGCAGGCACTTGGGGAGGGCTCTGTGGGCACACGTGTTTAATACACCACCCAGGTGCCAACTTGGCCGGCAAGCAAGTGGTCCCAAAGGTTTGCAGGGAGTTAGCCCAGGTGCAATGTGCCATGCTCCACGCCACGTCCCTTCCCACGCTGCCGGCCAGGGCGCCGTGGGTCTGAGTGTGCCGTAATTAAATCAGAGCGAGGGGGCGGCTGGAAAGTGCTGCTGGGGAAGGGCAGAGAAAGCTGCTGTGAAGGCTCAAAAGGGGTGGAGTGTGATGGGGTCCGAGACAATGTCCCCGGAGCCGTCGACAGACGGTGTCTCTAAAGGTTTGTTCCCCCAACTGCCACGGCAGCTGCGGGGACTCGGCATGCAATGCGGGGGCCTCTGCCTGCCTGCTCCTGCCCCACCAAGAGCGGGGGCTCCCAAACGGTCACTGGCAGGGCTGTGCCCACTGTGGCACAGCACGGTACATGCGAGAGCTGCGGGCATCCCCGCAGCAGGAGGGTGCTGGGCGCGCTCGGGGGCCGGCTGCAGTGCTGGGATGCTGCAGTATTGGGATGCTCTGGTGAACCCCGTCCTCATCCCCCAACAGCTCCCTCCTTGGCAGTGGCGAGCAGGCAGGGTCTGGCAGAGGAGGTGAAGGGCAAGGGGCAACACATTAATATTATTTTTTTCACTTAAATAAAGAGGTGGGAGTGTGCTCCCCACTGGTTTTCCCTGCGTGGGACTGTTCTGGTGATCGCAGTAAGGGATTTGCTTTTCAAAGCACCTTCGGTGGGACGGTGAGACCCCCTCTTCATGGGGCTGCTTGTAGGGGGACTAGGAGATTTGGGACCCTGCCCAGGACAGGGACTGCCCTGCATGGCTCTGATTTCCCCCCTGCCCAGTTTCCCGGGGTGTTCAAAGCAGTGGTTTGGGGTCTGCCCTCTCGGGTCTCCTCTTAGCAGGGGGTGTGTGAGGCCAAAGGGGACGCGGCACTGAGACACCCTCTACCCTGCACCTCCCCACTCCCTGTCGTCCCCCCTGCGCCCACCCAGCCGAGTCACCTGGCTTCAAAAGGGATTAAGTGCCTGCTAGAATGAATCCTCCCTGAATAAGGATGCTTTCAGTAATCAGGGCAAGCACAGCTTCATCAGAGCCAGCCATGGGGCAAGAATCAGGTCCATGAAGGTCCCTATCGATGTTCAAGCTCTGACACGTGTTTTGTGATATGGGGCAGGACAGTTTGTGAAGCCACCGCCGCTAAAGCGGAGTAAGAGCGGGGCACACGAGGATGCGATGGGAGGGGGTCATTGGCACTGAGGAGGTGGCATAGGACGCTTGGCATAGGCAAGTCACATCCTTTCACAGGGAAGATGTGGCTCTTTTCCCATCCCTGGAGTCTCAGGTGGAGATAAGGGGGAACTGTCGGTGCCTGAGGTGCTGGGGGTTGCGGGGGGATGTGGCCGGAGCTCTCCTCCTCCTGCTGCCCCATGCTGGGGGCTTCAAAACCCCCATGAAGGGCTGCAGCCTCTCACAAAACGGGGTCTTAACTACCTGATTAAATCTCCCAGCTAAAGCGATGCAGGCACTAATTTGAGGTTGGCTCCCAAATTGGGGATTGTGTTGTTACTTTATTTAAAATGCACCGATGAATAGAGGCAGGGGAGGAGGAGGGTGATTATATCTGCCTGCTCGGAATCGAGGAGAAAAGAGTGGAGAGTCCCAGACCCCAGAAACATCAAAGCCAGAACAAAAACCCTCTTTCTTTGAGAGCTGAAAACCTTCTGCTCCTGAAAGGGGCTTTAAGTGGTGGCTCTTCGTAGTTCTTTCATGCCAACAGCTTTTCTGCTTGTAAAAAGGTAGCTTTGAGGACAGGAACAAGCCCTGGCTGAAGGGTGGGCTGGAGGGACAAGGGGGGCTGCCTGCTGAGGCGGGAGAGGGCTTGGAAATCACGGAGCGCCAGAGGGGAAGGGCAGCCGGGGACGGTCCGCAGCCGCTCTCACAGGCAGGTTTTTTGGAATTAACCAGCATGAAATTGAGCCCCAACACGCATCCCTGCGAAGACACGAGCGGTTAATTCACCAGGCCATCGGAGAAATTTGGAGGAGGGGAGCGGGATAAAGAAAAAGCATCCGTCCGTCCACGCTCGGTTGGCTCGGGTGCAGATGGAGCGGGAGCGGCAGAGGGGATGCTGAGCCCCTCTCCTCCTCCTCACCCTCCCGGCCCCTTGGACCCGCGGGAGGGGAGCAGAAAGGCCATCAAGGGAGGGTGAGAGAGCCATCACTTGCCGGTCCCCTGAATGACAGCCTCTTGAGTGAGGCACCATATGCCGGCTCATGCCTCCCGATCAGGAGTTTTTACAACGGGTGCTGGCTGCACAAATTGGCACAATTCAGCTCTCGAGCTCCTCAGCTGGTCTCCACACCCCACTTGACATGGGAGCGACCTCTCTTTTGTGGGTCCTGGGGAGAGGGGAGGGGGGACCCCAGGGTGGTGGCGGATGAATCGGAGACTGTTCCCCCTCGCATTCAGACGGCCCTCGGAGAGAGAGAGGGGGGAGAGGGAGCAAAGGTGCCCAATTAAATGCACATTTATAGCTGATGCCGAGTAAACAGTTGATTGCATATGCGGCGCTCGGCAGTGCATGGGGGGGGCAAAGCAGCGCATGGGCACCAGCACCATCGTGGGGCTGCTGCGCTGGGACATGCTGAAATGCCACCCTGGCCACAGAGAATGTTGACACTGTTTCCATTTTTTTTCTTTAATCATCCCAGTCTGAGGGGATGGCGGGGCCGGGCTGTTTGCTGTTGTGTCTGCACTTCTTTTCACAGTACATGCAAATGCTCTGCCAAAAGCTGATCCTTTTAGCACAAACCAGTGTATTGCCATAGAAAAACTTTTAGTGGAGACATTTGGACTCCTCCTTCTGGTCCAACTTTGTTTAATACAGTGGTGAGCCCAATTCCCTACATGCGCACGCAGCCCCTCGCCGTTAGCTTGCGCCTACGAGCATGAAGCTGTTGTAATATGTACCCATGTTATTTGAAGCCTCTCCAGACAGAGAAAATGCAAGAGGCTGTTGTGTTTGTTTGATTGCTTAAAGAGCAAAACATTTTGAACCGTTTACATCACTCTCTTTGCTGCTTCCCTCCCTGTTCAGACCAGGCAAAGCACCAAGCACGTCGATCTGTTGATGGCCAGGTGATGCTGCGGTGCTGGCGGGGAAGGATTTTCCATTCCAGCTGCTCCTGCCATCTGGGGAAATCAAATGGAGGGGATTGGATCAGCTGGTCGAATTAAAAAATGTGAAACTTGTTTCAGATGAGTTGTCTAATAGATTCAGTGAAAGGTAGATCAGCGACTGTTTTTCCTTTGGAAAGGAAACATTTTTTAATCTGTTATACAATGGAAATGCCCCACGGGGGCTGATAAGTCTTGTCATTTAATTATCCTTTAGGGTCCTGTGTGTTGGTTAAAAACTCTCTTCATTTGGTTCTTCACCGTATTGTCCTTGCCTATCTAGTGTGGCAGGGTGATAAGTCCAGGGAAATAGAAACATAGCGAGGAGGCGGGCGGCAGGGCTGCTTTCTGCCTCGGCTTCTGTGCAGTGGGAGAGCAGGGGGCTTCCCCCCCGGGGGGCTGGAAGGGTCTGCGGGGCTGAGAGGTGCTGCAGGCGCGGCAGTGGGTCCACATCACCGCTGGCCTCTGTATCGAGTACTTTTCATACCCGGATCCAGATTCTTTGCCTCCTTCTAGACGTAACGCGCAGTGCCCTGTGTCCTGCGCCCCCTGGGCTCCCCGTGGTGCCCCGGGGAGGACAGGCTTCCATGCACAGAAAGACCAAAAAATCTGAGCAGGCCTTAAGCTTTATTGGTATTAGGAGGCTGCAGGTACCCTTAAAAGATAGCTTTGGTGCAAAGGAGTATTCAGCACCAAGAGAAATCAATTTTTATTAACTAATTTGAAGGAAAGGGGATTAATCTTGTTATTTAAATATTTTCTGAAGCAGCACAGAAGTTCTCCATTGTGGGTAGCGCTCTGTTTTCCTCATTCCCAGAGACAGGTTTGATTTTAAACGTGTAATTTGTTCAGCAATTAGGGGTCTCCTCTGCTCTGCATACGGACATGTCACTGCTATTAATGTCGCTGGGAGAGGCAGAAGCCCGTGGGCAGGAGAACGGACCCCTTGATGTTTAATATGGCCTAATCTCCGGTGGGGCTGGGGAAATGTAAATAGGAAGGCTGACAGAGCGAGCCTTGAAAAATGAGTGTCTGCGCTCATGGCCTCAGGACCCGATCCAAAGCCATTCGCCACCCTTGGAACTCCCATGGGTGCAGGATTGGGCCTTTGTACCCTTCAGTTGATGCCTATGGGGGTTTACGGGACCCCAGCATGCACCCGGTGGGCGGTGTGACACCGCATGCCACCCATTCCCAAGCCCAGTACTTTTGCCACACATCCAGCACCCTTGAGGTATCTCACCTTACTTCAACTCTTCCTGTTCATCATCAGGAGCAGAATTAATAAGCGATGGCTACAGTGGAAGGAAGATGGCTCCCGGTGCAGCAGGGATGCTTTATTTATTATATATTATTAAATGTGCTGTGAGGAAATGGGCATCCCTTCTGCTGCGTGGGGTGGGGAGAGCAGCAGCCACCTCTCTGGCAGGTTGATGGTGGTGGAGATGTCACCCCACCGTGGCAGCACCGGCAGAAGGATGAGCCAGGGTGCAAGGACGTGCCAGTGGCCAGACTGGGTGCACTGGGTGGGATGGGGAGAGCTGGGGCAGGGAAGAGCCGGCACAGCCGTGACTCCCGCAGGCTCCTGCCTGCACAGGGCCGGCTCCCTGCAGGATCGCTGGAGGGAAGAGGGCAGGGAAAGAGAGAAGAGGACAGTTGCAAGCGTCAGGTTTAGCACCCAGCAAAGTGCTTGTGCAGAAAAGAGGGCTGCTCGCCTTGGACCATCGCCCAGCCTGTGCTCTGCGTGAGATGAGCAAGTCTGTGCGCCCCGGTCCAGCCAGCCCCTGGGGCTGCGTCTCTGCTGGCACTGGGGGAGAGGCAGGAGTGGGCCTGCTGCTCCGGCTCGGACCCCTCCAGCTGCGGGGAGGGAAAGGCCTTGGCCCCGCTACCTTTACAGCTAAATCAGCACTTGGTGTTTTGATCAGACAAAGGCTGTTGCTAGATACATGGCATCTGTTAACAGACTACTGCTGTCATTAGCTGCAACCAGGCATCTGCTGCTCCAACCCAACACGTAACAGATGCCAGTTTGGAAGGAGTGGGGGCAGGGAAACCCCGAAGCTCTAATATTTCACTTTTCTACCAACGGCCCTTCACAGTTGGCAGCGGGGCTGGTTGCACCTCGGCGACTGCGGTGCTCAGATGAAATCTGCCCCTCCTGCAAATACCTCCCCATGTCCCTGCCCCAGGTGCTCCCTCTTCGCTCCCCCCAGCTCCGGCTCTGCAGCATGAGCCCATTGTGGTTCCTTCGTATGGCCACATGCAAATCCCCGAGGTGGTTTGGGCATGTGGTGCTCAGCATTGGTGCTGGCACAGCCAGCTCTAATCTGCAGCCGCAGTGCCAGCATCACCCCATGCCAGGCTGGGAGAAGGCACAGCTCCGACCAGCCATTGCTGCCCTGAGGGCCCTGGCTGCGCACAGCAGCAGCCAGCCCCGCAGACCACCAGTTTTTAGGTGAGACAGAAATTGGAATAATAATAATGATGATGTACAAGGAAGGGTACAGGGGCTTTGAATCTGCCCAACCTTCACTCTCAGGTTTTTTGGGCATGTTCTGGGGTGGATGAGGAGAAAAGGGGAAAAGTGCTTGTCCTGTGGGGTTTTTCCCCTAATACCATACAAATGGGAAGATGAGGACCCTGTGCTGATGGGTAATGAGACAATATCAATGTGATGTGTTGTTAGTACCGTACCAAATAGGCTTTTAATTTTCTGGGGAGGTGTGGTGTGTCTCTGCAGTGCCAGCATCAATCATCGTCACGAGGTCCAGGTCCCGACTCTCCCAGGGGCCTTTCATTGTAAAGGATTCCCTCTCCCTCTGACTAGGGGCTGTTCTACCTCCGTGGCGATGCCTCTCGCAGACTAATTGCTGATTTGTTCTTCTTATGATGATAAAGCTCATGTCACCGCAAAACAGAACATTAGGATAAAGTCTTTAAAGTGGGTGTAGCTGGAAAACTAATTTACAGTCCCTTCTGGTTAAAAAAACCCAAACAACAAACCAGTGGTGTATTCGCAGCAAGGACGTTACTTGTGTCTGTTAGGAATGAATATGGGTTTGGTCATAAGCTGCTCAATGCCCAGTTAGCGTGGCCATCTCCTTGGATATCTCTCCTCCTTTTCACCCAAATCTTTGTAACCCACTTTTCTTTTGGTTTCCTCGAAGTCCTTGGGGAACTAGCAGTGCTCAGGATAGTTCTTCATGCCGGAGGGCAGAGGCTCTGCTCACAGAGACGGGAAAAGCCTTTCCTGCCTCATAATTCCTGATCCTCGAGACCCTCAGCCACAGCACAGCTCTTCTTCCACACTATCACTCATATTTACTGAGACATGTTTGTTCTGGCTCCTAAAGTGCAGCAGAGACAAGTTGTCAATGACACAGGGGACGTTAAGGAGACTAGCTGTCGTGGGACCGTAATAGGAATGGCCTCTGTCTTGCATGGGGACCATTAGAAAATCTGGCCTTGCTGCCTTTGGAGCTAAATTCCCCAAGTAATTTGGTACGTAAGAGCCAGTCCCATGGAAAAGGAGGAGGTTGGGCTCTGTGGTCACACAGGAAGGGAGTTTGGGAAGTCCTGAAGCACCCAAGGCGGGGTGGTGGGCATACTGATGTATAGCATCACACGTTTGTCCATGCCCTCTACACACCTGAGAACTTCCAGGTTATATTGGTGTCACCTCGGCTGCTGGTCCCCCCAAAATACAGAGCGTTTGGGGGTGATTTCCAAGCATAAGATTGCTCAGGAGGGTTAAATCTCTTTTCCTGCAAGGGGGCACGGGAGCGGCACTGCTGTGGCTGCCAGCCCCAGCAAGGAGGGGAGCACCCAGCCTCCGGTGCCCCACACCCCAGCTCTGCTCTTCGCTGCCGCAGGGGACAGAGCGATGCAGAGGGAGAAAGGAGAATAAGGGAAAAATATTTGTCTGAGAAGCTACTTGGGGGGAAAAAAGTATCGTTAAAAAAAAGAAGGTGGCAAAGCGGTGGCTGCGGCCCCTTGCCCAGATGCAATCCCACTCCTGTAATTTCTGGGGGAATTGGTTCATCTTGGGTGCAGATATATTTGTGTCAAGGTGCAGCTGCACAGATAGCCTGACTCTATGCATAGTAAGAGGCTTTCAGAGAAAGAGGTTATGCCCAGAGCAAGGCCTTATCAGAGCAAGCTGCCTGCCATTTATCTGGTTCCCTATCAAATATGAAAACAGGCCTCAATCTGCTGCTTCTATTTTCCTTGTGAAGGCTATGGGTGGAATAATAATTTAGTCCAGGTTTTTTGTTTCCGACGCTAACCTTCTGCCAAACTCTGCTCTTCCCAACTTCCCCGGGCGGCTCGGCAGCGGCCACGCTCCGGCGCCTGCCACGCTGGCTCCGGCACATTTGTGGGTGCTGACATGCGCACGCAGCCGGCGTCTGAAATCAGCCAAGCCCAAACCTTCAGGGAAAGAGGTGCCTGTATTCAGCAGGGGGGTTTTACATGCGTCGTTATGAGCAGGGCTCACAGAATATCTGTCGTTTACCAGTTTAATATCATTGTAATTATTCATTATTTGTATTACAGTAGCCCCTAGAGGCCTCACCAGGTCCAGGGCTGGGTCCCCATGCGATGGCATGGGGATGGATGCAGCCCTCGCCCCACAGCCCTCCCACACAGGCAGTGAGGACAGGAATGTCCCGGGGACACGTGCCAGCCCCCAGCCCCTCTGTGCGCCCAGCCCTTTGCAAAGCAGCCGCTTCAGGCCAAAGCTGGGTATGTCCTTAGAGCCACCCTAAAGCACGAGGTGTTACCCCTGGGTGCTGGAGTAGGAGGGATGGGGCCGGGCAGGATGTGCCCGGTGGCACAGGAGCTGTGGGGCAGATTCCCTGGAGCCATGGGGCTATCCTGGGGCTCCCCGTCACCTCCAGCTTCATGGAGCCAGCGCCCCACCATACCCTGCACCCCCATCTCGTACACCTTTGCTGTAAGCTCCCAGCACCCCAAGACAGCTTATGCTGCTTAAGGCAAACCTGGCTCGCCTGGCCACGGGTGAGAGGCTGAGCGGGGGTAACCCTGGGGGTACTGGGGGGAAGCAGCCCCTGAAGGAGGGAAAAGCCGTAGTGTGAAACCCCAGCCCTGTGCCCTGCTCCTCCCTCCCTCCCTCCGCCATCCATCCTGCGGGGCCTCCCCGCTGCAGTAATAAGGCCTGAAAAGCCACTGCTTACATTTTTAATTCCATATCTGTGTCTAACTGCTGATGCTAAACTCCGATCCCACAGCTTCTGAGGGCAATGCGATCCACATGTTAATATTTTAAGCCAGCCACTAATATTTTTATGTGGGAAATTGAGATTTTCTACGGTTGCTGGATGAGCAGGCCATTTCTCCACGCTGGAGTATGAAAACTGTAGCTGGGGAAAACATCATTTTACATATTTGTATTTCTTGGGGCTGCCATCCCGTGCCAGGAGGAGCGGTCACTCCCCAGCTCATCAGTGCGCCGACTGCATCCGTCTGAGAGGATCTGGAAGCCTCCGATGCCTGCGCCATTGGGTGTGGGCAGCCGCCCTGGCAGCCAGGCGATGGGGAAGGTGCAACGGTGGCCCAAAGGCAGCGAGCAGGAGGTGCCGGCCCTGCCCGGGGTCCGGGCGGTGCCATGCCAGCGGCTGTCTCTCCCTGTAGCATGGCTGCTCTTGGCATGGGCAGCAGTGCCAGCGGCACGGCTGCAAGGTGGGATGGTGCCCACCTGGCTGTGAGCCCCCCTCTGCCATGGCTGTCCCAGTCCATCCTGCTGCCCCGGTGTCACCGCGATGGAATCAAAGTGGATTTTTTATTTATTTATTCTTGAATGAGGTGGCTGTTCCTCCTCAGATGCTTCTTTCTCACGCGGCTGAATGCTTTGTATTTTAAAAAACCCGAGAGCAGAAACCTATTTATAAAACTCAGGCTCCTCTTGACAGGTGGTAAAGCCCATCTAACCAGCTAGTTAGGAAGTCGAGGGAGGTGGGCAGTGCCCTGGTAACCCGACTGCCACCCGAGCCCATCGCTGAAGTAGCAGACAGTCCATCTGGTGCAATGAGTTGATGTGAGAGGCAGTGTCTCTCCCTAACGGCTGCCTATAAATCACATTTATGGGCCACAGTCATGGTCCAGGGAGCGCTGGCTGGACGGAGAGTTTGGCAGCACCGTCGCCAGGGTCACAGGCAGCTGTAAATTGTCACCCAAACATGAGGAAGCCAAAGCTGTTCTGGAGTCACTGCCAGGATGCAGGGCACAGACCTGCACGGAGGTGTACAGGGACATGCACGGAGGTGTGCACGGACACGCATGGAGGTGTGCATGCTCGCACGCACGTGCTTGCCCTCTCGCCGCAGCCCTGAACCTCTACTGACAAGCAGGCAGACAGTGGCAAAGCTTAAATGAAGTGCAGACAAGTGTCCGTGTCCCCAGCCTAATCACTCAGTCTCCACGGCTGCTGACACGCTCCATTATCAAAATCTGTGGAAGTGCTTGCTGGGGCTGAGCTTTGGAGCTTAGCGGTGTCTTTGTCAGCTCCGCATTTAAGCCCAAACCTTGCCTGTGTTTCCCTGCCACGCTCCGTGCATCAGGAGTCTGGGGGCTTTGCGAGATGGGGCGGTGGTGCAGGCCTGGCACCGCGGATCAGCGCCTTCCTCCAGCTTGGTGGTGCTGGAGGTGGATCTGGGGTGTCTGTCAGCAGCCAGAGCTGGGGATGTCCCCTTCCGGTCCCCTGTGCCGTCCCACCGGGGGACTCTCAGGGCAGAGCTGGGCTCCCCCTGTGCCCCACAGCAGTGCAGTAGCAGCAGCATGATGCACGCTGCGTCCAGAGCTGCTCTTGCCAATAGCTACAAACCTGGGGGAAAATGGAAGTGGAAATAGGGGAAACTCCAAAGAGCTTTACCCCAAATATACTGTGAGATTTTTTTTTCTCAACTACAAAATTGCAGCCTTAAAAGAAACAAAAGCTGCAGGTGTTCAGTTAGCTGGAACTTATGGTGCTGGAGGAGGCAGGAGACTTTCTCTCCCTTTGGGCATTCTCCATCCTTACCATCCACCTCCATTGACCTGTTCCTTGGCCATGAGGTAGCATGACAACGTATTTTAGAACAAAGACTTAAGGAAATGCTCTCCGCTGCATAAAGTGGCCTCTTTCTGCTGCTAAAAATTGAAAGCATTCTTGGGGTTTAAGCAGATTACAGATGAAGGTGGATAAATATTGAGACAGATGCACCTCAGTATTTTTCCAGTAGTTAAACGTGCATTTCATATGTATGGACTTTAACGAGTGCTCAGAGATTTTGACCCACTGGTATAGATTACTGTGAGAGAACCTGCCAGGCCCACATCATTGTTTAAGACAAGTCCATGATGCAAATTGGCAGACAAAGCAGTGAGCAGTCAATACAGATTAGAATTAAGTCTCTCCTCTTGTCCACAACCAGGGGCCCTGCATTGATCGGATTGCAAACGCCAGAAACCTGGGCTTTGCCCAAAGTGGTGGGGAGGAAACGGGAGCCTGTGCCCAGCTGGGAGGGCACCGTCACTTGGCTCCCACTCATGGTGCCCACCCTCAGCATCTGCAGAAACTGGTCCCCAGCCAAGCAGGTAGCGTTGATGCCGCTTTATATAAAGAGGCACCTTAAGAAATCTGGGAAGGGGAGCACAGAGCAGGTCAAAGCTGTGGTTTAACACAGGTTGAAGATTAAATGCACATCTAAGCATGTCCTGCAGTGGGGCCGCCTCCATCTATGTGGGAGCTGGCAGAAACATCCACCGATATTTTCCTTCCCTCTTCCATCCTTTTCCAAGATCACCCCACCTGCACCCTGCTTTGCCTTTTCCACCAGCATTCTCATCAGTGGGATTTTTGCCTTTGCGGACAGGGGGAACAGGGCTTGTTCGTGTAGACCCCCACCTGTAGGGGCTTGGAGGGGATGTGCACCTTGCTGCCCACAGCGAGGGGGTACCCACTGTCCCGAGGTACCGGCCCTGCCATCAGGAATGCCTGTTTCAGGGGGTGCAGTTAGCCGCCAGCATATACGGCAACATACGCTCACAAAAACCTGCCTGAATGCTTAAGAATAGCGAGTGCATTCATAAAAATCAAAGTTTGTGCCTTGTAATTTGTCTCGGAGAATGAAAGACTATTTTTGCTGGGTCACTCGTTTTCCTATGAGTACTTTGCCTGGCTATAATTTCAGCTACAGTTCAGCATCTACCTCTTATCCCAATGTAAGCTGGATGAACAGCAAATATATCGTGTGTCGGGACCAGCTTTAGGTGCCACCGAAAATTAAATCAGTTGGTGCTCGACGTTTCTGGAAGCACAGCTAGGCATATGACATCAGTCATATTTGTTTTGCAGGGAGGCAAAGGGATTGGGCTTAATGATTTCTTGTTTTGCTTCTGCAGAGGATCTGTGGTGTCTTGTAATGCCGTGATAGCAGATTTCCTCGTGTTGCAGAATTACCCCAGAAATGCAAATATCTCTATCAGTCAGGATCCAGAGCAGCAAACCACAGCCCTGAGTGACCCCCAGCCCTCCTGCTCACTCTGTCGACCTCTGGTGCATTTTCTTCTCAAAATAATTTATTAGATAGGAGCTGCAAGAAATCATCTGTCTTTTTTTTTTCCGTTTGTGTTCTCATGCAAATAAATTTCTGCTAACTTTTATTTTCTTTATTTCCCAATTGTCATGCAAAACCCATCTCTCTGAACAGTATCTCCTCTCGACGTTTTTCTTCTCCCTGAGGAAATTCCCTCTATTATGGCCAAGAGCAAAGCTTGGGTGCGTTGCTGGAGCTGGCAAGGTGTGTTTCAGCAAAAGGCCACAAACCTTTCTCACCCCAGCAGGGTCAGCAGAGAGGAGTGCCATCACTCCTGGCGTGCTGAGAAAACGGGGGGCTGCAGAGGTTAAAAGACTTGCACAAACATCTGTGAGGGGAGGGAGCCAGGCAGGAGCCAGGTCAGGTCCAGCCTAAGAGCAATTTTAAGCTCCAGAGTTGGGCACTGTGAAACATCTGGACCTAACCCAGTGGGGATGTGGGGTTTGGGGGCTCCGGCACAGCTGGGTTGACATTACAGACCCCGGTCCTGGGCACCACACAGTGTCCTTGGCCATGGGGCCATCCTTGCTCTTCACCGCTTGGCACCAGCCTTGTCACTAATCTGAGACTTGATTTTCTCAACCCAGATGCTCAGACACGGCCAGCAGCGGCACCGGCCAAAGAGACTCATCCCTCGTGAGGAGGTTTGCACGTGCAAAGGGTCTGGGTGGTCTGGTGCATGCAACTGGGAAGGGTTTGGGGGTGAAAGTGAAAATCCGAAATTACTGTTCCTTTCCTATTCCATACAAACAATCCGTGTTGTACCTTTCAGCTGGTTTTTCCCCGCTGAGATACGCAGGGCTGGGAAGCTCCTGGTTTTGCTGGGGAGCTGCTGTGCCCACCTCTGGCTGGGGCTCCTCCACGCAGCGCTGTGGCAGCCGGGCAGCTCTCCCTGCCTCCTCTGCGTGCTAGGTTTGCTTCTGGGAGGAAGCTACCTGGCCGGGGCAAAAATAGGTGAAAAAAAGATCACAACAGGCAATATTGTGCATGTAGAGCTAAGCCTTCAGTTGCTGCTGAAGAACCCCCCGGCAGCACAGTGGCCTTTGTTCATGCTCCCTCGCCCCGCGGAGCCTGCCTGCCTCCCCTCTCCCAGGAAAGCCTTTGAATTTTTATGCCGGTGCCTTTCTTTGCATTGACCAGAGTTTATCACATATCTCCGGTTGGGATCCTGCCTAGCTTAGCATAAGACAAAAATGGGGAGGAAAAAAAAAAAAATCAGCTGAATAATAGGACGGATTTGTAGCAGCTGAGGATTTGCATTCAAATGTTCGCCAGCCTCCTCTGAGCTTGAGTTTTATCATGTCTTTACAGCCAACAGCTTGTTTATGAATAAAAAATGTGGCATGAAACCAGAGGAGTGAGTTGTCTTTGTTTTGTCAAGTGTGCGGAGACAAAATGCTCGATTCTCACAAGTCTTCACTTCATACAAGTCTTCTGGGACGGGGGCAGCTGGCCGCAGGCTGCTACCTGCATGTTGCCATGGCCAGCGGCACCTCCCTGCACCCTCCATATGCATGAGCCCCGAGCCAGACCTGCTGGGCGCCTATGCAAAGCATCCCCTGCTTTGACAGGCAGCCACTTTATTAACTCATTAAGCTCATCTTGTTCCTTTAAATGCAGTATAATTACAAATAAAGCTGTCACACTTTGTTTGCAGTTATATAATTTAGCTAAGTGCCGCTACGACCTGGGCTTCAAGGAGGAAAGGGAGGTTACGAGCCAGGGGCGCCGCAGCGCACGGGGCGGAGGGAAGAGCCAGGGAAGTTTGAGGCCATCCTCAGTGTGGCTGTGCCGACAAGGAGGGGACTGGATGGCAAACCAAAGGGCAAATCTGCAAACGCTCCATCGGCTCCGGCACGTTGGTGCAAGGAGCATCCCTCCACCCTTCCCCGCTGCTGCTGGAAAGAGATGGAAGGACGGGGAGAGCCCCCGGCTCTGCCACGCGCCGGCCGGGCCCTGGCCATGCACCGTGCCTATGTGTTTGTTAATTTGCAATTAGAAAAGCGCAGACGCCATGTTCAGATAAAATAGGAAAGTCGTTCATCTCCCTTCTTGCAGCGTTTTGCGGCCCTGTGCGGGAGGCGAAGGGCTGGCGAGCGGAGCGGGCGAGCGTGCCCCCACCTCTGCCTCCAGCCGGAATACAGAGCAGGGCTGGAAGCATCATTGATAGTCAGGGCACAGAGCCAGGAGGGACGCGGGCTGGAAAGCGGAGCGGGAGAGGGGAGGAGAAGCAAAGGAGGCAATGGCATTCAGAAAGCCGGGGGTGGGGGGGAACGGAGGGATAGTGAAGAGATGGGGAGGAAAACTTGGAAAGAAAATGCTGCGAGGCCTCTGCTTCGTCTGCCTTCAGTGGGGGAGCGCGTGAAAGGCACCTGCCGCAAGCCCCACCGACGTCGGTGGGATGCGCAGGGGGAAACCGCCGCTTGTAACGGGGATGGAGGTTAATGCCGGGGAGGGGGTGATGCACAGCGAGGATCTGGTGTAGCTGGGAGGGCTGACGGAGGATATATCCCACTGGAAAGCATGTTGGGTTGTCGAAGAAAAGACTTTTTATTATTATTTCTCTCCTTCTCAGAGTGGCAAGTAAAAGGATAAATATTTATACAGATGATTATAAATAAAATGATGTAAGGAGGCTTTTTTAACACCGGGTTCAGGTGTGGTCACCTTCCCTGTTGGTGAAGAAGGTCTCATTCAGCAATAGGCCTGGCACAAGCCTCTGCCACTGGTCTGGCTTTTTGCTCCGTCTCTGTTCACCCAAGTGCACTTGGGAAGTGGGATGGTGTTATATTGGGGGAGGGAAAAATAGTGGGATCAGGTTTGCGAGAGATTTCAGCTGCACACACTTAAAGAAAATTGATAGAAGATGCATGCATATGATAGCATCCTGGACTGTGCACGGAGCGGCCTCTCCCAGGCGCTGGGAAGGGGCAGGGAGCCTGGTGCCAGCTCACAGAGATGGTGGGGAGCCGCTCGGTGCTCTGCTGGGGCAGGCAGCTCTGGCCCTGCACTGCGCTGTCCCTGGGAGCTTTGCTCTGCCTTACCCAGAGCCTGCAGGATGAGGCCCTGCAGCGGCAAAAATTCAGGCTGGTACCTTTACAAGGGCTGAACAAATTAGCACCTGACTAAGGTCCCGGATGGCTTTGCGGCTGCTGGATAACCCCACTCTGATGACATTAAAAGATGATGGATTGCTGCCGGTAGCTGATACGTTCCTGGCAGAGCCCCTTTGGAGCTGGAGGGGGATCTACAGCCCCACAGCATCCACGCAGGACCGAGCCTGCCCAGGGACACACGGAGCCCGACAGGGAGCAGGGCACAGCCCCAGGACAGGAACCAGCACCAGCACATCCTGCTCACCTCCTCACAGCACAGCAGCCCTTGCTGCCCTTCCTTGTGTGTGGCTGGGGCAAAACCTGACCTCATCCCAACGGGAGCAACAGGGTCCTGCTCCAGCTTGCACACACGTGTCCTGGGAGGACGAAGAGCGGGCTTGTCACGCAGAGCACACTGTAATAAAGAACAGCTCGTTTAAAGGTCCTAGCAAGGGAAACAATGGGCTGCGGTTCATTTTCCTGGTTTTGCAGAAACTCCTCTAAGGCCGTGTCCTAGATTTAGCACAGGTTCTGATAAGGCTGAAAGAGATAAGTCCCAGATTGTACTGCTGTGCCCAACAGACTGGTTACATCGTGCTTGATGACACTTCAGACCCGTTGTCATGACCCCATATAATCCGGCATCCTGGACCATCTGACACACATTTACACTTAACATTTTGTTAGAGACTCTATAAATGAGATCTCTTTGACCTTCAATCTTTGGCTAATTGCTAGTTTCATGTACAAGACTAGCCTAATTTTACGTGATAATTACCTGAAAGTGGCAATACATATGGCATTGCATGTTTGAAATGTCAGAACTGGAAAAATATGAAGTGGCTGGAGTCTTAGGCAAATGTAAGGAGTGGAAGGGTCAGAACAATATACTTTACTGCTCAAATGATGAAGAGAGACTATATATCACTATAAACCCTAGTAAATAGTATACATCTGTAATAAATCCTGTGCATAATGTTTGCTGAAGGGGGTGGTATCCATGTGCGGCTGGATGCTGAGGCAGTCATAAAACAAAAAGAGATCTCGAATTTGCAAGCGGTTAAGTCATTCGTTCAACTTGTTTCTTTTCAGCTAGGAATCCGCACACCGTATGTTGTCAAATAATCCTGAGTTTCTCCTGCCACGTTGGTACAAATCTGATAACCCCCCGCCATGGGCAGTGCACAGCACGGGTGAGGGGTAGGGAGTAGGGTGTTGTGGGGGGAGTTGGAATGAAGCTTTTCACATTTGGGGGAGTCCCAAGGGAAAAAAATACCCTGTTGCTGCAGCTGAATGGGTGCCGGGTGGTTTACCTGCCCGTGCGGTGCCTGGTGAGGAAGCAGCAGTGGGATGGGGCGGCGGGGAGCACCAGGTAGGCAGCATCCCAAAAACATCCAACCCTTGGAAGGATCCCCCCAGAGCAGCGCTGGTGTCCCAGGTCCTCCCTGATTGCTGGTTTGCTTTGCTGGAGGTGTGATTACGCTGCTTGTTTGCTTACCAGGGTGCAACCACCAAACAATGTCACATCCTGTATTTGGATTTAATTAATTGGTTAATAAGATTATAATTAACAAAAATAAATTAAAATCACTTCAGTAATTAAGTCACTGTAAACATTATTGGCAACACTTCCTAAATACTGTAAACTCAGATTTAATGCCCTAGTTAGGGATACCGGGTCATGGGATCACTGTAATTAGAGGTGGAACAGACCTATTGGATTATCGAGCCTCACGAAGGGGCACGTTATGCGTCCATATATATATTTTTCTATATGAGTATGATGTTGGTGGTTTTAGCTTATCAGCTTTCTGATACTGCTTTAAACGTGCCAGTGATGCTCCTCTCCAACAGATGTTTTTATTAAACTCATGAAAAACAGATTTTCAGGTTCTCAGACGCCCCTTCTGATTGCAGTTGTCTGAAACGTTGCAGCCCGTTTTAGACACACAGTCCTGGGTTTTCCCCAAGGCTTTGTGTCAGCCCCGCTCCATGGCCAGGCTGAGGACAGGGGTTTTAGCACTTCTCAAAATGATGCCCGGCAGATGGGAAGTTTCAGCACAGGCTCTAGTGGGAGGTTTCTCCCAGAAAGGGTGAAGGGGACCGTGGCTGCATCGGCGCTTGCCTCTCTGTGTCTGTCTGCAGGCTTGAAAAAAACACCGCTGTACACCCCTGCTATCTCTGCAGCCGCGCTGTTCTGCAGCGGCCTTTGGGGATGAAGGGAGGTCTTTGAGCGATAACACTGCGCCCGAGCTCCGCTGCTCCCATGCCGGGCGTTGGACTCTCCCGGGGCTTTGGGTCCAGACTCGAGCCATGGGATCTGGGCTGCAGGCACCTTTCCCCATCCCTTTTCCATCCTTTACCCTGTCTTGTGGCAGTCTGCGATGTAAATAGTGGAAGTGCTGGCTGGAAAGATTCCTCAAAACCTGTGTTTTAATTACAGTCGTCAAATTATAGGGTCGGTTTGTAATTAGAGACAGAGCTAATTGTGTGCTCCTACCCTGTGCAATCAGCATTTGTAGGAGCTGGGAAAGGAAAGCCCATGGACACGCCACCACATACCCCCTTCCGCCGGCACCTCGCGCCTCCTGCTCTGCTAACAAAGCACATTTCGTAGCCAAACACCCAAATTCAAGGCATTCGCAGTGCATCTTCTCCCCGCAATGGCTCAACCCTGGGCTCTGTTTTCTCAGTGTAAAAGGCTAATCCTTTTAGAACCATGTAAATTGGGAAACGGACCCGGTGCCAGCCCAAACCATGCCTCCTCCCAGGTGTTCGTTAAGATTAAGCACTGCACTTCTCTGTCCTTCTATGCAAACTGATAAGCAGTTGTTTTATCAGATAATAAAATGGGAAACAGCAGAGTAAACAGGTTGGTAATAATATTAGTGCAAAAGCTTTAGGGCGACAAGAGATATTTGAACTTCAGGGTCCTGTGACCCACTTGGCCATGTCTGGATGCCCCCCAGGTTGCTCATCTCCACTAGAGCAGATGGCTGAATCCAGGATTTCCACCGTTCTCTGGGATACACGGGCTTGGGTGCTGCTGGCATTGCAGCCCACTGGTGGTCTCTGGGTGGCAACGGTTGGGCCAAAAAGGACCTACCCTTTCAGAAAATGCCGTTATCAGGTACTGACTTCTTTTTGTTTGCTTGTTAATTAGCAGAGAGCATTTGTGCTGGAAGGGCCCTGCCCTCGCCCCGTGCGCTAGTGCTTCCCAAAGGCCTGGCCGTGCCAGCCCCAATGTCCCAGGGGATCTGCGGGGGGATTCAGGGCACGTGCTGGCTCCAGCGCCCTTGCTCAGCACTGGGGCTCAGTGGGTGCATAAGTACCAAGTATGTTTGCCCGTGCGGTGCTGCGCGCTGCCAACGTTGGTATTCCTGGTGTTGGAGCTGGCTCGTTTGGAGCCAATGCAGAGCTTCATCCCTGCCTGCAGGCTGCAACGTATCCGTACCCAAAAATGCAGCCGATGTGGGAGCAGCAGGGGTTTGCCCTGTGGGAGGTTTGCCGTGTTATTTTACACCTTCCAGGTTTTGTTGGGTAAATATGTTTGGCAGAGGGCAGGGCTGTGCTCTGTGCAGAGCAGCCCCGGGCTCTTTGCGGACCCCGGGAACGCAGTGACCCATATTCACTGGATCAAATATCTGCACTTCGCAGAAGTCCTGGTACAAGCTACAGTGGCTTGAGGCTATCTTCACACCTGCCTGCCCTAGGACCAGGCAGGGCACGGATCCAGCTCAGGGGCTGTACAGATATTTGGGCTGCACTCTCTGTAATGTCCCCAGCCCGTGTGGGGGGTTCTGCCAAGCCAGGCATGCAGACACATCCCTTGGGAGCCGCTCGGGGCTCTCCGCAGTGAGGAGGTGGTTTTCTGCAGGAACAGAACGGCCTCGGTTCTCCTAGCAGCCCCACAGAGATGTGGCACAGCACCCACCAGCAGTCCATGCGGGTCAGAATCAGACCCTTTTCCTTCATCCAGCTGGAAAGTCACAGCTTCGCCTGGTGCGCCCAGGCCCATGGCTCTGCCGGAGCCAGTGTGGCGGGTTGTGTTGTGCTTGAATCCCACAGGGAACGTGCCGGTACCTGACGGACACAGGCAGAAGTGCTGCTTTAACTTTTGTTCTAAAGGCCAGAGATCCCCTTTCACAGACCTGCTTGCGAGGAGGTGCCGAGCATCCCTGGAGCCCCAGGTGTTGGAATGTGCATGCTTTGGGTAGCAACAACTTGTTTTGGAGATGAATTTTCTCCCCTGGGACGCCTGCGGGCGCAGGGCAGGTGTACATAGTGGGTAGCACGCCACTCCCCTCGCTGTGTTTTGGCCGCAGGAGCTTGCATGGGGTGGGGGCTGCATTGGGAGCGGTGTGGACACTCGCCATGCCCCACGTGCGGCACGCATCCAGCCAGCCCGTGCGGCCCAGATGCTGCCTTATGTTAGCTTGCCTCTTCTTTTATACTTAAAGCATGGATCATATTTTGTGCTGACTTAATACAACATGGATAGTTGTACTTTCCAAGTAGCTGGCAACCCTTAATCAATGTTAATTGGCTCTAATTAGCATATGTTAATTAATGATATTTACTACAAATTAAAGGTATGAGTGCTCCCAGGGGGTTTCCTGTTCATCCAATTAGTGCCAATTAGTTGCAATTAACACGTGTAAATGAGATGCCATTGAACCCAAAACAAACAGCACATCGTCTGCTGTACTCACTTGCAGTTGAACTTGAGCACGTGGTGGCAAGGGGAGGGGAGAGGGACTGCAGAGGGCTTTTAAATAACTGGAAGGTCTCTAACATCTATTTAAGCTGGCTCGTTATGTCTTATTTTGTCTCTCACTCTGTGTGAGCAAGTTGAAGGAAAGATGATCTGAATAAAAGCCCTTGGCAGAGTAGTTGGGATGTGTTTTCTTGTCTTGTTGGACTGCTAAAAGGACACGGAGCTGTTTTAAGAAAGCTGCCATGTTCATGTTTGCATCTAGTCCCGGCTTTGCATTTGGCAGGGGGATGCACAGCCCTGACCCTGAGCTCCCTCTGCACCCATCAGCAGTGTGGAGGGGACCCAGCCAAACGCCCAGGCATGGCACAAGATAAGCCCATGGCTGTTCCAGAGGACACCGATTATCTCCGCTGGTTCCCTGATCTCCCCTTGTTATTTTTTCCCAACTAAACTTGAGCACCATCATCAAAAGGTGCTCTTCTGGTACTTTTCTGCTTCCTTTTTCTGGCCTGGAGGTAAACACATCCGCAAAAGTTTCTTGCCCTCAGCTTTGATTGCATATGCAATCTGGCAGGCAGCAGAACAAATTGTCATAATTGTGTTTAATTAAAAAGTGTAAATGGATTATCTTCAGGTAAGCATGATTTATTTAACTAATCAGTCTGATCACAGAGGATATATAGTCTGGAGATGGAAATCATTTGGGGGCAATCAGAGTATCATAGAATGGGTTGGACTGGGAGGGTGTTTAAAGGCTATCTAGTCTGACCCCCTGCAGCGAGCAGGGACATCTCTGACTGCGCCAGGTAGCTCAGAGCCCCGTCCAGCCTGGCCTTGAGTGGGTAACTCCTGTCCCCAACAGCCCCAAAGGAAGGCAGTTTAGCACAAAATCCAGCCCAGAGAGAGGGGCTAAGCCAGGTACACAACCCGTCATCCCAAGGAATGTTTTTGAACATCCTCTCGACCCACGTTTCCTGCACTGAAGTTATTTTTTTCCTTTTACTTCCCGTTTGTACTATACACCGGGGGCTCGCTCCTGGGCTCCACAGATGCGCAGCCCCTCGCCCTGCAGATTTGGTGTGGTGGGGAGGATAACCCTGGGTGGGACAGAGCTGGCAGTGCCACTGCAACCGTTCCTGCAACAGAGGGGTACATGGGTCAGATGATGAGCCCAGGGCCAGGCACTGTAAACACCAAACGAGCATAATTAATTGACCACCTGCTTGAAAAGTCAAGTACTGAGTGGCACTGGTGTGACTGACCCCGTCATGAGCCTCTGAAGTATCTCTGGAAGTTGAGTGCTTTGGGTACTGCTGGCTAGTTCGGATGTCCTGAGCTTTCCTTTGGGTTTGTGTGAGTGCTCCTTGGGTTTGGAAGGCGGAGGCACTTCATGGCATGATGCACAACCTGTAGCTGGGGGGTTTGTCACCTCCAGGGGCTGACAAGGACAAACGCCCGAGGGAAGGTGCCAGCCAGCACCTGCTTATCCAGAGTAGGGTCTTTGCAGACCCCACCTAACCACGTAACAGTCCCCTTGTGGTTATGTGTTTGGGGAATTATTTGAAACCATTACAGCATGAGCTGGGAAATAAGGCACCTGTGGTGTTTTCTGTTATTCCTAAGAAAATTCTCCTTGTGTTTAATAGGTGATGTTTAATAAAAATGAAAATGAGCTTATCCTGAGCAGGCATGCACGCCAAAAGCTGGCATTTAAATTAGAAATTATGATTTAATAACTTGTCAAGAAACTCACCAATGTAACGGCGTGATAATTATTGAAAGGAGGCTTCATAAATACTGGAATACCATGATCTGTTGTGGGGACCGAGCTCATAAACACCCCATAATCTCTGCGTGGGACCGGGCTGCAGACCCCTGGCCCTCACAAGGAGAAGGCTCTCGGAGAGGTCCTTAGGGCACCCCCATCCTGGCGACGACATCCCTCCATCACTGTAGGCTTGCAAGGTTGCACAAGTGGTAATGGCAGTTGTAGCTGAGAGGCCCGCGGGCGTGGAGGGCAGGCAGGGAACCGCAGGCACCTGAGCAGGGTGGGCAGGGGTGGGCAGGCAGGGGGGGTCCGGGGCTCCAGGGCCGGGAGCCGTGCACACAGTGCAATTCGGCAAAGTGGTGGTGGGGAGCCGGACACCTCGCCGTGGGCTTAGCAGCAGCGGTGGTGGCACAGCTGGGGCACCCGATGGTGTGCTGCGGCAGGACGGCACGGGGCTGGCAGTGGCAAGCAGGCTGCCGTGGTGGGGAGCTCGGTGGTGGGGGCAGGACGGAGCGCCCAGGGCTGGAGGCAGAGCAGACGGCGCGTGTCGGGGCGCTGGGGCCGGGGGAGGATGTGACAGACGGGGCTGGAGAGCACGAGCGAGCCCACGCGGAGGGCGGCATGGCTTGGCCCGGGGGAGGTTGGCCACGGCCCAAGGACGCCGTTCGGTGTCCAGCTCTGCCGCTGCCACGCTGAGCCGGCCCCGACGGGTGGGCAAACACGGCTCCACCGCTGAAACCACCGAGGTGCCGCATAGAGACAGAGCGCGCTGGCTGGGCAGAGTCTTCTGTTCGAATAATCTGACCACCAAAAAATATTTATAGTCTTGGGAGGGCAGGATTGCTCCTTCGCACACCCTGAGCCTTCTCTAAACCCTTGACTCATTTGCTGGGAAAAATGATCTTTGGTGAGGCCTCACTGTTTGAACATGTCCTATCTCTTAATTTAAACAAAATGTTCACATAAGGTCTTTTTAATATATACTTTATATTACAATCTTGACTTTCTGTTGGTTGATTATGGCATATGACTCTCAGTTGGAAGGCCATTATTTCTGCTATGATTTACAAAGCAGTTAAAGCAAAATCTATGTCATAAATATTGAAGCATTGTAATAGATAATTCCACGTATTTAAACGCGACAGACCCCTTGGCACGATGTTTGGTTGGCAGGAGGGTGTGAAAAAGCCAGACAAAAGCAACTGGCAGGCTCGGGTTTGGGTTTCTGGCTCAGCCACATGTCTCGGAGGGGACCGGCATCCCCGCAGCAGCTGGGCACGGAGTGTCAAAGTGGGGAGCGGGGTCCCCACGGCAGCTAGGGACGGGGTGTCTGGGTGGGGAAGGGGGTCCCTACGGCAGCTGGGCATGAAGTGTCCCGGTGGGGAGTGGGGTCCCCACGGCAGTGGGCACGGGGTATCTCAGAGGGGACCGGCGCCCCCGCGGCAGCTAGGACCAGGGTGTCCCAGTGGGGAGCGGGGTCCCCACGGCAGCTGGGCATGGGGTGTCTCAGTGGGGAATGGGGTCCCCACGGCAGCTGGGCACGAGCTGTCTTGCCCCACAGGCGCTGGGTGCTGGCTCCCACGGGCTGGGGCAGCCCTCCTGCCCCCAGCTGAGAGTAGGGAGCTCGGCTCAGAGTTCTCCCATTAAATGTGAGCCATTCTCATTATGTTGCTCGTAGTATGATGCCTTGGCACATGCTGTGCCATAGTAAAAACAGGCCTTAAAGGACCGCCAAAACACACGCGTGAGCGCCCAGTGTTTGTAGTAGTTCCCTGCTGTAAATCCAGGGAGTGGAAGGGGATGCCCAATCCGGGTTAACTGCAGCCAAGGACAGCAAAAGAAAACTATACAAGGAAGCAGACATTTACCACAAACCCCCACCGCTATCCTGTGCCATTCAGCAAAGCGTCGCGATCTCCAGGTAAATCAGAGCAGCTGAGGAGAGCACCTGGCAACAGCCGGGGCTTCCGTTTCTTGCCCTGTGGCTCCGTACCTGCTGCTGCTGCTGCCCTGGGTGCCGGGCTGGGGCTGGGGGCTGCACGGCTCTGCCACTGCCACCCTCGGCCACACGCGCAGCATTAGCAGCTGCGTGAGAAAAAAAAAAAAAAAAAAAAAAAAAAACAACACATACAATAATTGAGGTGGCAGCTTCAGCACCTGGGTTTTTTCCCTTTGTTGATGGTTTTTAAGGCTGGCTTGTATTTCTGCAGCAGCGCAGGGACGGGCTGTGGTGTTACGTGGGGCAGCACCACGGAGGACGGGTTTGTGTCTGCAGAGCTACAAGGGGACTGAGGAGCTGCAGCAGCTGCCTCCAGCCCTGCCAGCACGGCAGGGCAGTCGCTCTGCAGGCAGGGGTTGTCAGAGCTCTCTGTCAAGTCTGGCAGCCAGACCCATTCCATCTTTAGTCCCCCACACTTCCTCTTCCTGCTAGGAGATGGGGTGGATGGTACCTCCTCCCTCCTCCTCCTCTCTGTTGCATTGACTGACACTAGCAGTGCAATTCTGCACCGAGTTCGTGTTTCAGATACAAGGGGTGATAGAGAACTCGGGGTAACTGCGAGAGTTTATGACTAAGCCTTGGGGCTGTTTTAGGAACCATCTCCTGCTGAACACGTGCAGAGCTCCTGTCAGGTTGTGCAACCATCACAGGTGAAACCTCAGGATGCCGCTGTAACGCAAATACTAATAATAATTAAATGGCACTTGGAGTGGCCAGTGGTTTCCAAAATCTTGTGAATCAGGGCTTTTTTGGCCAGGAGAGGTTTAGGAGAGGGTCTTCCTCCTCCCTGATTTAGCTGGTTGGGAAAGGATGCTTTGAAGAGCTGCTGGGTTTGTGCCAATCCCTGCACTGGCTGCCCCCGTCCCTTCTGGCTGGCAGCAGGACATGGGCACCACGGGGATGAACCAGCACCCTCAGCTCAGCCCAACCCTTCTTCCTCTAGCCCAGCTTTGGCTGTGAAGTCAAGTTTGTGAACCTACTCCTAATCCCATTTACACCCCCAGAAATCCAGTTCATCTCACTGGCTTCCCCCATAGCCTGGGTTTATGGCACCCTGACCTGGACTGGTGCCGCAGCCAGCTCCCGGCCACGCTCGCTGCTTGGCCCTGGGTTTGGTGCAGGTACAAGTTGCTCGAGCTCTCAGCAAAGTATTTTCTCCTCCGTTCCTCCAGCTGTGTTCACATGTAAACAACTGGAACTGCAGTGGAGTTCTTCATACAGCAAGCTCATCAGGGAAGACACAACAGGACCTTACCCAGATGGATGCTGGGGAGAGGAAAGGTTCCCATCGACTTCAGTAGCTTTTGGGTCAGCACTTCAAAATAGCCAGATTGCTTGTGAATTTTATATTAAATTAAGTTCCTACTGTAAATTTTGATGCCGACCATGAAACTGCAGACACAGTGAGGGAGAATTCCATCTGGGCTACTCCCGACACGTCGCAGGCAGAGCGGGGCAGGCGGAGGGGCCGCCATTTGGCAGCTCTCGCTGGCAGAGTATCAGCTGCAAACTCCCGTTAAGTGCAAACAGCCACACGTGAGCGATGCGCAGGAGGTGGCTTGGAAGAAGGGATGCCCAGTGCTCGTTTGGAGCCACTTCCATCTGAGGCTCTCAAAGCATTTTATCCAGGACTGGGCATTTAAAATCACAAAATGCATTTGAAGCAGTTTATTTGCATTCTGCAGTGGGGGGATAGGGTCACGAGCAGGGTTCATGATGTTCCTGGGATAACAGAGCCAAATAATGGTGGAGGCAGGGACAAAATGCGGCCCTCCAAGTCCTCCGCTCAGGCTACTCTCGCTCACCCACTCTTGCCAGCTCTAGCCTATCTAGTCCTCTCTTAAGGATTAGAAACTTAAACATTGCTGAAAAGCAAGTCTGATAAAAGCTGAGAAACTTTACATTTGCAAGGAAAACATTAAAAACTGACTTGCCTTGGTCAACTCGTAGAATTAAAACATTTTTGGTTTTATGTGGAAAGCATCAGAACCAAAAGAACTCCGGTTATTTCTCCACGTTGAGATGTGTCTCAGTTTCTCAGTAGTTCCCAGTGCCTTGTTCATCCCACAGGTTTTTTTCCTTGTTGTATGACTGGCCATCCTGGGGGAAACTCTTGGGGATGAGTAGAGAGAGGGAAGAAAAAATAACAAACTCTGAAAATGATGGGGAAAAATTGCTCTCTTGTTTCCTCTAAACCAAGAAAATGTCAAGGAAAAACTTTCATACAGATTTTTCGGTGAAAAGTATGTTTCCTTGGAGAAATTTCAGGTCATTCTGTGACTAAATAGTGAGTCTGCTTATTATTCTGTCTGGTGCTCCAGGACTTTTTTTTTTTTTTTTAAAGTGAAAACAACTTGAGAGAGAGAAAATCTCTTTGACACTAAAATCAAATAGGTGTGTTTGAAAGTAATTGGACTGGCCTGGAAAAAAAACGCTTGGTCGATAATTTTGAATTATAAAATGCCTGTTGTGCTGCTGGCGGGTGACCGGGGAGTCTCGGTGGTGACCGTGCACAGTGGCCAGGACGGTGCGGGGGGCAGGCATGGGGCAGGGTCCCCCCTGCACCTCCCAACCATGGTGCAAATGCCCGTCCTCATCCTCCCCGACACTTCCATCTACTTTGGCACTTAATTAGATGAGGAGATGGTGGAGCGCTGTTGGCACCTCGAGAGCACAATTATATGGGCAGCATCCTCGGGGGCCACAGCGCCGTGTGCCTGGGTTGTAAACAGTGGCGGTTCCCTCCAGCTGAGATTCCTGCCTAAACCTCGCTGGCGGAGCTGTTCCCTCGCTTAGCTGGGGCTGGCAGGATTTAAAATTCATGTCTTCTGAGATTGTAGGGGCAGATTGGCCAAGGAGTTTAGACCAAAAATCCATCTTTTTTTCTTCTTAGAAAAAAATTAGGATAAAAGCTTTTTGTTTCATTTTTGTTTATTTTTGCTTTCTCCTTCCTTCTCTTTTTCCCTAAAGAGAGGTGAGGTACCACACCATCATTATCAAGACATGATGCTGTGGCCCTAAGCCCCACCGAGCCAGGAGGCAGCTCTGCCCAGTGGGTCCTGCTGGGATGGGCTTGCGGTGCTTCCCCCCCACCCCCCACCCTGTGTCATCTCCTTCATCCCAAGAAATGCCGGCAGTTTGTCGCCGGCTCTGACCAGGCTGCCATATCTCTCACCTCCCCTCCCCATAAACCGTGGGGCACAGAGAAAGGTTAAATTCAGGTCAGCCCTCCCGCTCACACGTTTCTGAGAGCATCCCTTGGAAAGCCGCGGGGCTCCCCACGCCAGCAGTGCCTGCTGACTCCGGCAGCAGCTCCGAGTCAAGGTGAGAACGGCGGCGGTTGCGGGGGCACTGCCCCAGGGACAGCTTCACAGCCCCGTGCTCCCCACGCTGCGGCCCCCTCCAAGCAAACTGGGCTTATGGCAAGCAGGGGGCAAGAGATGGATGGCAAACAAATGCGCCTTTGAAGACTGACAATGAAATAAATCACCCGGTTTACTTCGTTGGCACGCTTGATAATGCCGTTATCATAAAGAAGGGCCTGTTGGGAATGCCTGTGGCTGTGCCGTAGTAGGGGCTGGAGACACTGCTGGCAGGGGGCTGCGTGCAGGACCATCCCCTTCCACGGGGCACGGGGCTGCCCACCTGGATGAGTGGAATTCCATCAGGTGTCATAGCCTAACGCCAGCGTTGACCTCTAGCCCATGGCCATCCCTGCACAGCATCATTCAGCTCCACCAAACGCGTCCCCAGCGCCACCAGCCTGGAGCTCCTGATGCAGGCACCGGTGGTCAGTTTTCCCTGGAACTGAACAGATTTGGGATCAGGGTCACAGCCTCATCCGAGGGTTTATCCCAGCGCAGGAGGGATTTCTCCTCCCAGATCTGCCTCTCTCCGCTGCGCTGTGTGGTCCTTCCCTCGGCCGGGAGCACGTGGGTGCAAGCCCCAAAGGTGCTTCAGCACCTCGAGCCAGTGGGTTTCGGGCTCCTGCTTGCTTAGAACTGGCGGGGCTGGTTGAATTTGCTCCTGTAAATTCACCAACTGAGGCTAGGCTGATATAAGCCGGGTGTCAGCGTGTCTCAGAAAGTGGGTGCAACCCTTTGTTTTCACTAAATCTGCGTAAAATCATGCTTTTACACGATGTGGCTCCGGGTAAATCCTGCTCCTGACTGCCTCAATGCAAATCTGAAGTAATCCTTGTTTTAGCTGAATTACGTGTATCTGGCCACCTCTTTTCATGCTGGACTCAAACAAGGCTCTGCAGGCTGCCCATGCCCCTCCTGCCCTCCCCTGTGCTCTGGGTAAGGAATTCCTGACTTTTCACTGGTCCTAGATGGAGAAAGGAGATGGAGAAGGAAATGAGGAGGAGCAGGAGGCTCCTTCCTCCACAGAAAGCTCCAGCACTCGTTGTGGTGCACAGGCTTAACTGGGACTTCTCAGCCCCTGAGTGTAAAGTGAAGCAGGTGCTGAAAAGCTTGATTCTGAGCTGCAGAAGTTGGCCATTTTTCCGTCAACTCAACAAGGAGCAGGATCTGGCCTCAGGTCCCTGCAGGGTTAGGGCCAGAGGGCTCCATGCCTCCTGCGGTCCTGCCCATAACAAAGGAGAAGGCAACAAAAAGGAAAGGAAGGGGCGAGAAAATATGGAAAAAAATGAGGAATGCTGAAATGAAGTTGTGCTTGTTCAGCTCCCTCAGATGCCCGGGTCTCCATCATTAATATTAAGCAATCCCTGACAATACCACTCTGCATTTTCCAAAAGAATAACTATCAGCCTGGTAAACAAACCTGGAAATGTACAAAATTCAGCAGAATGTCTCATCTATAGAGGCTTTATGATAAATGTAACAAGGCAACAGCTATGCAAAAAAAAAAAAAAATTAAAATGTAGAAAATTGACATTTGGAATTGAGCTGGGATGTGCGCTGGAAACGCCGTCGTCTTATCGACAAGGGGGGGGACCTGCAGCCCTTTCTTAAACCCCAATGATACAGGCTAATTTATATGCAGTTATTCACGTGTGCAGTAAATTCCAATTATGTTTACAGATGTCTGCTTAACATTTATGGAAAAGGAACCTCAGCATGTCTGAAATATCCTTATAAGGGTTTGGACTAGGCTATCTTTTTTCCTTTTTTTTTTTTTACCAACACAATTTAATTATATTTTGCAGATTTAAAAAAAAAAAATCCAGCTGAGCTCTCTGATAGAAGGTTTAACATCTAATGCATATATTTTTATTGTATGACCGTTTCAGAGTTGTTTTAACTGTATTTTTTTGTTTTCATATAAAACTCAGGAGTTTAGCTGATCTTTTTAGACACAAAAAAAAAAAGCCAAATAAGTGCACTAGAAGGTGTACAGGTTTTCAAATGGTTTTCTGTTGTAGATTATTCTTTGTTTTGGAATTTCTTTATTTAAAAGAAACGTGTCATTGCGCCTGTGTCGTGTGTGTGGCACTGTCAGACCTGGGGGTGCGACAGTTCTCTTGCCCTCTGGCATATGAAGGTGCCTCGCATCCATCTGTGGTTTCCCCATCAGCGGTGTTTCTTGCCCTTCTCCCCACTGCACCTGCACGTTTCCTTCTCCTCCTGTTTGCACATTTAGCTGCAGTTTTATATCACGTTGTGTGTTGTCACTGCTGATGATTGTAGTGTTGGTGAGGCTGAATAATTTGTTGTCCAAGCCCCAGCGTACGGGGGTCCCTGCCCAGAGATCCCACAGCCTGGGTGGATCCAGCAGGCAGCTGGGCACGCACCTGTAAAGGCGGATTTTCTGACTGTGGTACTAACAAGAAAAATGTGTATTTTCAAGGTGTGTGGGGCAAGAAGCAGAAGTTTTCACACTCTCCCACCCTGGGCTCTAAAGGCGGCTGCAGCCCGCAGGGTGACGGCCCCACGGGGGGACCTGCCTGGCCCAGCTTCGCACCCTTCCCTGGCACAAGCTGGACCTCAGTGGGGCAGGGGGGTTCCCCCAAGGAAAAGAGTATTTTCTGCTAATTCTAAAGTTGCTCTTTTCAAATATTTTTCCTCCTCTGTAAATTTGAAACACTTGTAGTTTATTACAGCATGCTGCATGAGCAGCACCACAGTGAGCAGCAGCCTGGCTCTGCAGATGTGTCCAGCTGGGGACAGCACGTGTCCAGCTGGGCACCAAGCACCAGGCACAGCCCTGGCATGACCTCGGGGTGTCCCACATAGGGATTGCCACACAAAACTGAAGGGTCAGGATGCAGTATCAGTGCCTCACTTTTCCTCTGGAGAGCAAAGGTGATGCAGGCTTGCCTCCCAGGGCTCTGCAGCAATGTGGCTGTTACCCCAGGTCCCACCCTGGTGACGTGGATGGCACCAGGTCCCCGAACACAAGTGTCCCTGTGCGTGTCCAGTGAGTCGTTTGAAGTATTGCCACCCTGCCCCCAGGCACAACTGCTCATAGTGCTGGTGGTGCGTACACTGGAGGTATGGAAGAGCCTTTCCTTTAAAGCTAAACAAGTCAGTACCTTACATGTGAAAGTACTTGAATTCAAATAGAGGGATGAAAACTGCATCAGTATTTGGATATGGCATTTCCCTCCTGTGTGAAGCACCAGCCCTGCAGAATATTAATCTGGGGGTTTAAAAGCTACGGTAGGAAGTCATCTTCCCAGAGCATACACAGCCCTAAACCGTTCCTCAAACACTGGAGCAACCCTGCAGCACTGGAGGACTCTGCCCTGCGTGTTTGCTCCCCCAGCCTGTGGGCAGAGGTGGAAGGAACCTTTCTGCTGCTTCCTCGTGCTTCCTCGTGCAGGGACATAATCTCCTGCAGGTATGCAGGAAAGGTTTGTCTTGAATTAGCACCTTACTGAGTTTGTGTAAAGACATTGGAGGGAACAGCAGCGAGCAGAGGCTATGCGCAGCGCACAGCCAGCGCCCGTGTTGCTCCATTGGCACACAGCCCAGCGCCACGCACCCGCTGCATTTCACCTTGTGCACAGACACCACAGTGATGGAGCGGCTACAGACACTGCGGGCTGACCCTGCTTTCCTTCACAAGCTTTGGAGTGGCTTCTCTGGTTCTGCAAAAGAAGTGATAACAGCCTAAGGACATAAAATTTGGTGTGGGTTTTGGTTGGTTTGAGACTATGCAGTTGATGCGGGATGCAGAGATGCATCCGGGGCCTCCCTACAGAGCTCAGGTCAGATGAGGATGAATGCCCAAGCTCCTTCGCAGAGGTTAAGGGACCCTTTGGGAGGCTGTGCCAGCTGGCAGCGGGCAGGCTGTCAGGTCAGGACTGAGGGCAACGGGTTCTAACATCTAGGGTGCTGGGTGAGAAGGAGTGCTGGTCCTCGTAATCAACAGCACAGCACAGCAAGCGTTAATGAGGAATTTCAGAGAGGGAGGAAGAGGAAGACCATGCTGTGTGATGAGAGTAACTTATTTGATCTGAGAGCATATGTGGAATAAACGCGCCAGATTTTAAAAATTAGTTCTGTTTATTAGCACACCTTTAAGGAAATAAATAGTCCATCATTAGGAGTGATGTCTTCTCAGCAGCCATCTTCATTATTATTAACACATTTATCTAATAGCCGTGTGAATTTCTTTCAGCTGTTTATTCTGGAATCTTAGAGGCTTTACAAATATTAACTGATTACATCAATGAAGATTTTATTTCATCAACTGAACAAAGCCATGGGTAGGGAATTCTGCAGACTCAGACTTCCTGAGCCTGAACATCTCAGGAAGTTTCCATTTCCACACACACCCCCATTCACCATGCTCCCAGCATGAGGCAGGTGGGCACAGAACAGCTCCCTCAATAGATGTTGTCAGTGAACATGGTGTCATTTCACAGGTGGGAAAAACACACTCTGTAAAAGCGGGGCTTGGGCTCTCTGCCGGAGGAAGCGTAGATAAATAAGGGACGCTCCAGTTGAAACAAGGTTCGCTTGTTTGTGAGCAGAACAAGTTCCTGTGCCTTTGTGGTTACACTGGTTCGGGGCTGGATGCGTCAGCCGCTGCTCTCCAGAGCCACCTTCACCTGTGGATACAGAGAGGTAAGAACCGCGCGCTGGGACCCGGCGATGGGGAGTCCTGGGGGCCGGTACCTCGTGAGTGACAGGTTCAGCACCAGGCTATGCAAGGCCATGGGTAAGGAGAGGCGTGGGGTGCTGTCTCCCCCGCCAGCCCATCAGCGATCCTGGTTGTGCAGTACCGTGCGTGTGCCGTCGGTGTTAACAGCCTGTGCCAAGGGTTCAACAGATGGCTGCGCACCGGAGGTGCCCAGCAGAGAAAAGACCGGTTCAGGCTGTGGCATAACCAGGGCAGGGGTGAGCAGCCTTTCCTGTGACATTTTTGCCCCTTTGGAGTGATCATGTCGCCATGGGGCTGCATTTCCAGCGCAGGTGATGCCCTGCAGAGCTGCCAGACCCCAGAGCCTGGTCCAGCCCGCAGCAGCAGCCCTGGGGACGGCAACACTGATGGGGCCTGGTGGGTTGTTGTTTTTCCCCTGTCCACCAGACAACACAATAAGGAAGGGAGCCGAGAGGTGAAGGGTTGTGAAGGGTGCAGTGCATCCATGTGGGAATTGGGAGATTTGGGTTATGCTCATCTCTGGGTGACCCTGGAGAAGCTGCTCCTCACCCTGTGCCCTCCGGCACTGCCTCACCAGCACAGAGGTTCTGGCAAGGATCTCCAGCCCAGCTGGAATACGAGAGACAACGATGCTGAGGAATGATCTTTTCAGAATGGTTTTTAAAGTGAACTTTGAGCGTGGAGGATTGGTCCTTGGTAATGCCGGTGTGGCTCTGCCCTGCAGGGGGGACTTGCCCTGGCATGCAGCAGAGGACAGCAGAGCATCAGCAGGCAGGACCCTCCAGGGGACAGAGCTCTACCCCTGGCTTCTCCTGGAAAAATTAGCTGAAACTAGTGAAATTTCACATTCTAGAACAGAACGCTCTGTTTTTTTCATCTTGGAAACAGTGTATATATACACATCAAGAGTAATGGGATTGTGGCTGTGCATGCCATGTTCTTGCTATGGTGTGGAAATAAGCTGTGTATGCACATGGCCAAACTTAGAACATCACTTACTGTACAAGGGAAGGGAAGGCAACAGGGGTTTTAAACGTGTATTTTTTGTAACATAATGTGTTTGGCCACATCTCCTTACAGCAATGCTCCAGTTTCATGCCAGTGCAGTGGTGACCCTATAGAAATCAGATGCTCAATTAGTAGCTCAGGTGTCACAAGCAGTGCAGTGCTGCACAGTGCTAACAAGCCCTATCTGGACCGTGCCAACAACCTCTTTAATTGCATCCCCACTTGCAGTGCCGGGGCGTGTGAGCACTTTGAGCCGTGGGCTCCCATGCAGCATCCACCTTTTACCTGGCTCTGGCCCACCTGGCCCAGGCAGACCAAATGTTGTGCTGAGCTGCAGACACCCATCAGCCCAGAACTTTGTTGGGCTCAGACTGTGTAAACCCAGCTGCTTCCATTTGTGTGTGTACGATAAAGCAGGGAAAAAGAAAGGCACGCTGGCCAGAGCCTCCTCATCCTGTCAGAAGTCTTAAAATAGAAGCCTATATAAATAGGGTGTGACATGGGATATTATATAGTAATGTGGTATCAAATTATGGAATCTATATATAGAAGATTAATCAGAGGTCAGGACTAAGCAGACAGATATAAAAACAGCCAGGAGCTGTGAATTCATTTTCACAGATGGTGAAAGAAGTTTGTGGTGCTGTGGTACCTTGTCCAGGTGATGCTCTTTTATCATCCCAAACCGAGATGTGCTCCTGCATCTGCAGCAGGTAGGCAGAGGGCAGTGCTGGTTTCCCACTGGTGCAGGTGTATCATCCCTATATTTTATTGGGATAGCCCTATTTGTTTTGGTGTCAATTATTTTTCTCAAATGCTCTGCATGACGGTGATGTCAGACACCAAAAGCTGACATTTTGATGATGACAAAAAAAACATTTACAGTGGGAACCTTCTTCTCCAGCTTGCAGAGGACAAGTAACACAGCCGCCTGTTTCCTCTGCGTATGGGAAGCCAGTGACAGTGTTAGGTAGAGGAAAGTGTGTGCAGTTACTCCTTTCTAAGCAGGAAGATATGTTCCTGTTGGGTAGGAAGGTACTGTCCACCCTCAGAAACACAAGAACCAAAGAATTTGCCCGGAGTCACACAGCAGGTCAGTGGCAGGAGCAGGGGGGAAGGTCTGGACACTCTCTTCGCTCCGCCGCTGCCAACAGACCCACTGCCTCTGCACAAAACTGCGGTACGTGTGAGATAGGTGGATGAGATTGACTCTCACTCCCAGGGAAGTTCAGCGACTGTGAAATTAGTAAATTACACAGGCCCATAGAACTTAGAAAAACAATATAATCCTGGGGGTACTGAAATAATTAATTTGCTAATCAACTACACCTTGCTTTTTTTTAATTTGCAAATAGCGCTCCATTTTGTTTCCCCATTTCAGCCACCTCCGGACGAGCAGCGTTCCAGGCAGCCAAGCCAGGGCCGAGCGCTGCAGGATGGGGCTGCGGGCACTGGGGGGAAGCTGCCTTCACACCGCCGTGACCCCAGCAAGTGCTGGGCCCTGCTTTTTTTTTTTTTAGGGGGGGTGCTTGCTGTGCTCTGGATCCGGTCCCTCGATCCAGCCGCCAACTGGCGAGGGGAGAGCAGGAGCTGCAGGGCTCCTGCAGATGTTTTGTGCTGGTTTGTCTCCTGGTCTCACTGCGCCGTTGTTTGCTTTAAATCATTTCAAATGCAGAGGTTGTCAGACAAGACAATTAACATGGGGAAGGGGGAAAGTATTACCATCCATTATTTGCCATAACATGAATTTAAGCCAGGAAGTCAAATGATAAAATATGTGGTGAAAAGTGTTGGTGGTGGGAGTGCCTAAATGAGTAATAGCCTTGGGCTTCTGAGCCTTGAACTTAACGTGCTAAGTAAATCCCCGAGGTCAAAAAGTATGAAAATTGTTGCAGCTTGGGGAGATATATTTTAACTTTGCAAAAAGGTCCTCGCAGATGCGCGGCTGGGCTCGGTGCAGCGGCGATGCGGAGCACCGTGCCGTGCCGTGCCGTGCCTGCTGCCGGAGCGAGCCGCCGGGCTCGGACCGACGGGGGGGGAGGGGGGGCGGGTTGGCGGAAAAAAAAAAAAATAATAAAATCAGTTGAGGTGAGGAGGGGGCTGGGGGGCAGCGGGGGGCGCGCACAGGCCTTTTGGCGAGGCGGGAACGCTCCGTGCGCCGGGAGCGGCTCCGGCGGGTCCCCAGCGCCGGCGGGACGGGGCAACCGGCCGGCAGCTCCCCCCACCCCCAACCGAGCCGGCCCGGGGGTCCCCGCTCCGTCGCGCCTGCCCGCTGCACTCCAGGTCTTCCCCTTTAAAACTCTTTTTCTCCCGATCGCGCTGACCATGCGGCTGGATTTATGGAGAGAGATGTTTTAGCAGAAATCCCCCCGAGTCTCCCATCAGCCCTAAATCCCCAGCCTGCTCTCCCTGGGAGACCTCATGACACAGAGCATGCCAAAACAGCTTCGTTTTGCCTATGCATTAGCAATCTATTTTACCTTTTTGACATCTCTCACACATAAAACCGTAAGAGAGAAATAAAATATCTGTCTCTGGGCGAAAATAAAGCTTTGCCTCCCTCCTGATCTATAGGATATAAAATAAAGCCATGGCTTTGATAGTGGCTTTTCCTTATACTGGCGTTGCTTTTGCACACACGGAGACAATGAAGATGGATGAGCCGGGATCGGTGCATCCTCCTGGGGTTTGTTTCACCCTCTTTTTTTATGGTCTCCCCCCGCCCCCACCACCTCTTTACTTTTCTTTCTTTTCTCTTTTATTCGTCTTTTATCTGCCCTTTCTCTCTTTAACAACGTGAAGAATCCCGTTCAGCTGTCACACACCCGGGCTCCCCGCCGGGCTCGGCCCGGGCCCGGCCCGGAGCCCCCCCGCCGGGACCCGCTGCCGAGACCCTCTGCCGGGCCCCCCCCCCGGCCCCGTCGGTCCCCCCCGCCTCCCCCCCCCCCCCCCGGCTCCGCCGGCAGTGCTCCGTCAAACGCAGGGACGCACACCTCGGATTTGTAATTATTTATTAACTATATTTCCCATAAACAATGCATGAGCTTGGAGTGTAAGCGACAACATTTAGCGACGTGGAAGGAAACCCGGGAGGGCTAATCAAGGGGGGGGGCCGCGGAAAATAAATAAGAAAATGAGGCGAGCGGAGCCGGGCGGGACGTGGTGCGGGGCCGCCCGGCCGTGTTTACCATCAGCATCGACCCGAGCGTGGCAGGATAAACCGGGACCCTCCAATACATAATTTAAAGATTTTTTTATTATTATTTTTTCCCAAGCTCCTTTAAAACAAACCTGGCGCGTACCGATGGATCCTGTCCAGCACCGGGTTTATTGCGCGGGGATGTTCTACAGGCTTAATTACATCTTAACTTCAATATTTGTTTAGTGCATTAGCCGCATATATATTTAATCAGGCGGAGGCGCTCTTCCTGCGGGGGAAAGTTTCGGAAGGGGGGTGATGGGGGGGTGTGACCCCCGTCCTCTACACGGGCGGCCCCCCGCCCTGCTGCCTGGCACGGCGGGGGCTGCTCCCGAGGGAAGCACCGGCCGGGGTGCGGGGGCTCAGTCGGGGTGCGGGGGCTCGGAGCGGGGCCGAGGGCTGCAGCCCTCCCCGTCGGGGATGCTGCCGGCCACGGCAGCGGTTCCGCCAGTCGCTCAAAGCCGGGCAGCATCACCGATCCCGGGTGCGGTCGTTGTGAAAGGTTCAGGAGGGAAAAATAAAATCAAATTTAAACCAAACCAAAACAAGCAGAAAAGAAAAGAAACAAAACCAAAAAACCCACCCAAACGTGGGGAAGGAGGGAGCGCGGCTCTGCAGTGGCCGTACCCGGCGGGGAGGGAAGTTTCTTCCCCGGCTTCGCTGGGGGCTGGAGCGGCTGGGGAGGGGGCGGCCCGGCCCGGCTGTGGTTCCCGCGGCTCGGCCCGCAGCCCGCCCGGCCGGCTCCGGTGTTTGTACAGCACTAGTGCCCCGTAAAGGAGAGAGAAATCCCATTACCGAGCGCAACGGTGTAGAAAGGCTGATGATAAACAGGGTGATGTTTAACTAAAAAGACGGGAACGACACCAATAAAATGCAAATTCAAACTCGCCTGAAAGGGACATTTTTTTCCCCCTTCTGTTTTAGTTTTAAAATAAATTCGAGGTGGATTTTTTGATTGTTTGGTTTGGTTTGGTTTTTTTGGGTTTTTTTTACTCTTTCAATTTCCTTCTTTTTCAGCACGGGGGCCGGATGGCGGTGCTGGGCTCCGGCCCTGCCGGGGTGCGGGCCTCGGCCGCGGGGGCGGGGGGCTGGGGCCCGGCCGGCCACGGACCTGGGCGAATTGCAAAATACGATGAAAAAACAAAACAGAAAAAATACGCAAAGCAGACGCGCTGCCCTGGGAGGGGGCGGCGGCGGGCCGGGTGCTGCGGTGCTGGCCGCCCCCGCGGCCTGGGGGGTTGTTCCCCGTCCCCTCGGGCTCCGCGGAGCGCCCCACGCCGGGACACTGTCCCGCGGGGCGGGGGGCCCTGGGAGGCCCCCCTCGGCCCAGTGTTTTCTCTTGGGAGCCCGCTGCGCAAACAGCGCTGGTATTTTCGCCTTTCAAACCGCCTCTGAGTCGGGGTCTCCCGGCCGGCGGGGGGGCGAGGCGGACCCAGCACACCCCACGGTGTCCCCCCTTCCCGGGATCTGCGCTGCTGCCACCCCGCAGCAGCGTTCGGGGGTGGGGGTGTTGCGTGCCGGGGCGGACAGGGAGCCCCGCCGTAAATCCGCCGGTACCCCGGGCCGTCGGGCCCCGCTCCCCCGCGCTGTGCCAGGGCCGGGGGAGGGTGCGGGGGGCACAGCGGTCTGTGCCCGCCTCGGAGACCCCGGGCCTTGCGTGCAGCCCGGGAGGGGGCAGGGGATAACCAGCTGCTTTCGCTAACGCCTGGGAAAGGGGGGGTGGGGGGGTGGGAGGGGGGGGAATTCTCTGTGAAAAACTGGTGCTTGATGGACATAAGATGCTCATCTCCTTCCCCTCATTCATCCCCACCAACACATGTCACTTGGGGGCCCGCAGTCAAAGGGAAGAGGTCCCCTGACGGCAGCCTGCAGCTGTCGCCTTCCCGGGTGGAGGAGCGAGGCCGCCCGCGCCGCCCCGGCCCCTCCGCTCCGCATGAGAAGCGGCCCATGTGTGGGGGCACCGGCGGGCGGGGGGTGCCCGGGGCTCTATTGATCCCCGCAACCGGCGGCGAAGCAAACCAACAGCTGGGCAGGGACGCGGCGAGCGCTGCGCGCCCCGGTGCGCGGCCCCGACGGGGCGGTGATGACCGGCTCCGGCGCGGGGGTCGCAGGGAGACCTGGCGTGGGGCAAGGGGGGCAAAATCGCAGCCCTGGGGGCTTTTAAACACCGAGGCGATGCTCCGGCCCGGGGACAGCCCCCCGAAGTGCCTCGCAGGCTCTCCCAAGCTCCGTGCTCCCCGTCGGCGGGCAGGGCGCAGAGCCGCAGCTCCAGCACCGGAGGGGGTTTTACTGCCTTCATTTTCCTTTTTATTTTCCAGTTTCTCCCTCCCCCGCTCTTCTTTTTTTTCTTTCCCCCTCCCCTCAAGGACGAGGAAAACGGAGGGGACCGGAGAGCGCGGACGGTGGGCGCGGGGAGGCGGGGGATGCTGCGGGGCGGACGCGCAGCCGTGTGTAACCCCCGGGCGCGCTCAGGCCGTTTCATCCGCCGTTCGCCCCCAATGCCCCCAATGCCCCGCCAGCGGATCCATCGGCCCGCGGGGGGGGGGGGGGGGGGGGGCTCCGCTGCGGAGGGGCCCGCAGGGGCCCGACCCGCGACTGCCGGGGGTGACACCTCCCCGGCGCGGCAGCTCCCGCTGGGCAGCAAAGCGCGAAGGAAAGAGAAATCACGTCCCTCCTAACCGCCCCGGCGACCGACCGAGCCCCTGGAAAGTAAAAGTAAATTAATTTTTATTAAAAAAAATTGGAGAAAATTTTTTTTAAAAAAGTACATCAGCGGCGGCGGTGCCCATCGGCCCCAGACGGGCGCTGCGAGCGCCGGCAACGGAATCACCGCGAACTTACCGGCGCCTTCGCTCTGCCCACGGCGGCCGTGTGGCACCGGGGCCCGCCGCCCCCTCCCCAGAACGCGGCCCCTCCCGGGCACGTCGGAGCGCCTCGGGCTGCGGCCGCGGCCCCGCCGCATCTCTCCTCCCAGGAAAGGCGAGCCGTTGCGGGTGTTTCCTCGGCGAAGCGCCTGGCGGGGGGCTCCGCGCCCCCCATCCTCGGGCTCCGCCGTTTAACGATGGGGGAAACCCCGCGAAACCGGGAACTCGTTTGATGCCGCTTCCCAGCGCGCCGCTTCCGCTGGCCAGTGACGGGAACCGGCCGGTGAATCCCTATAACCGCTGCGGAACCCTACAGGGAGGGTGGGCAGACCCCGACGAGCGGCCCCGTTGTTCCCCCCGCTCCGCGCCGGCCCGCGCACCGACACACCTACCCGCTGCAGCACGCTCCCGGGCCTCCGAGCAGGACGCGCCTCGGCCGGGCCCGAGCGGCAGCGGGCCGTCCGTCTGTCCGTCGGCCGGCCGGTCCCTCCACCGTGCGGTGCGGTGCGGGCCGGGTGCGGGCGGAGGCGGCCGGCGGCGCCCCGGCGGCTCTATAAAGGGGCGCGGACGCCCCGTCCGGCGGCGGCGCGGCGGGCGCGGGGGGGGGGGCGGCGGCGGCGGCGGCGATTGGCCGGGCGGGCGGTGACGTGTGCGCGCGGTGCATAAGGCTGCGGCCGCGGGGCTGCCGGGAACATGCAGTGCGCCCTGCGCTGCCGGGACGGCGCGGGCAGCGCCGCTCTCTGCCCTGCCCTGCCCTGCCCTCGGCGCCCGGCACGGCCCGGCCCGGCCCGCCGCCGCGGGAGCCCGCGGATCAAAAGCCGGCAGCGCCGGGCGATGCCGCGCCGGCTCGGCGGGGACGTGGCCGGCCGCCGCGGGTAGCGCGCAGGGTGGTGCGCGGGGGTAGGTAGGAGCCGGGCGCGACGGTACCGCCGAGACGTCGAGGGAGAGAGTGGGAGAGGAGAGAGGACGGAGCGAGGAGCTGCGGAGCTGCCCCCGCCCCCCCCACCCCGCGTAAGGACGGCGGCCCGCTCCGCGGCGCGTAGGGCTATGCCGCCGCGGCAGCAGCCCGAGCCCTTCTGACCGCTGCCGGCTCTCCATGTCTCCTTTTGTTATTTTTTTTTTCCTCCTTTGATTTCTCTTTGGGAAAAGCACTTTTGACTCCTGACTGCTCTACCTCAGACCTGAGAAAAACTCATCACGCTTGCTTTTTGGCGTTGGTTTTCTTGTTGCTGTTGTTTTTTGTTGTTTTTTTTTTTTTTAATAATTGTTGGGGTTTTTTAATTTTTATGAGCGCCGATCTTTATAGTCGTTGTTGTTTTATTGTTACTATTATTATTATTATCATTGTCGCTGTCGTGGTTGGTAGCGGCCGGGATTCTGCGGTTGTGTCGAAGCGCTGGTCTCCTCGGGCAGTGGGTGGTTTCTCCTGTGTATCCCTCCTAGGACACTCGAACGAAGATTTCTCTTACTTCCTTTCTTTTTCTCCTCCTTCACTTCTCCAAGGCTTTTAAAACAAACACACAAAAAAAGCAAACCTACGCTGGTGTTGTCGTCTTTTTAAAAAATTTTGTCGTTTATTTTTTCCTTTTTTTGTTTTTGATTTTTTTATTGTTTGTTTGTTTTCGGTTTTGGTTTTTTTTTGCCTGACATCTGGGAAACCAATACCCCCCACTCTCAGAAATAACCAAAGACAATGGTTCACTGTGCAGGCTGCAAAAGGCCAATCTTGGACCGGTTTTTGTTGAATGTACTGGACAGGGCTTGGCATGTGAAGTGTGTTCAGTGCTGTGAATGTAAATGCAATTTGACAGAGAAATGCTTTTCGCGAGAAGGCAAGCTTTACTGCAAAAACGACTTCTTTCGGTAAGTACCGGACCCCCTGCCCGGAGCCGTAGCTCCTTTGCATCCATTTTTTATCTCCTTTTTTATTATTATTATTTTTGTTTGGTTTTTTTTTTTTCCTCCTTGCTCGGCGTGACCCGCAAACGCCTCTTCCCTCCCCGTGAGCACGCAAACCCCTCGCACCCGCCAGTGTTCCCCCCGGTGATGTCCCGGGGCAGACCCGGGAAGGGCCCCCCCAGGCGCCCCGTCGGGGCCCGCAGGGCGAGGCCGGGCCGTTCCCCGCGGCCACCGGCCGAGCTCGACTTCCCCGAAGTTGCCTCCGAACTATCGACCGGCGGAGCGGGAGCGGTGCGGGCCGGGCCCGGTGCGGCGCAGCTTGGCGGCTCCGTGGGCCCGGCGCCTCCCCTCAAACCGAGCCGAGGCCGCCCTGGGGGGCAGCGACCCCCGGCCGGTGAGCTGATGGAGAAGGGAAGCGGGTACTGGTGCTCGCTCGCCGCCACATCCCCCCGCGCATCCCGGAAGGCCGCGGCGCCCGGATTACCCCCGGGCTCGGAGCGGCCGCCCGCGCCCCCCGGCCCGCTCCCACCCCGGCCATCGCGGCAAAGGGCGGCTCTGGGCCGGTGACCGCAGCCCTGCCTGCCCGGCCCCGCCGTGCACCGGCACACCGCATCGCCGGCCGGTGCCCCTGGGCCCGGCTGCCGGCAACCCCCCGGCCCTCGCCGCTGCCCCCAGGGGCTCAGCCCCCCGGGTCAGTCGCTGCCCCCCGGTGCGGTGCGGATCCGTCGCTGCTCGGCCCTCGGCGCCCGGGCCGAGCCCGCACCGGCGGCTCCTGCAGGTAGTGCGTGGCCGTGCCCGGTTAATAACACAGAATAATTTCTGCTTAATGTTTATTAGAGTGTCGTTAATCAATGTGTCGGGGCGCAGAGGGGAAACCCTGGATAACGCACCCCCGGTGTTTAATGAATTCCTCAGCACTTCATCCTCTGCTCACATCGGGTGCTTTTTTTTTCTTTTTTTTTTTAAACACATCATTTCAAGCACTGGCTCGCCAGGAGGAGCGGACGCGCTGGCGGGATGCGCGGTGCCGCGGAGCATCCCTGGGCGGGCGCGGGGCCGGGGGCGCCCGGCGGGACCCCGCGGCGGGGGTGGGCGCTGCTGACCCGCTCCCCGGCCTCTCCCCGCAGGTGTTTCGGGACCAAGTGCGCGGGCTGTGCCCAAGGCATCTCCCCCAGCGACCTGGTCCGCAGGGCGCGGAGCAAAGTGTTCCACTTGAACTGTTTTACGTGTATGATGTGTAACAAGCAACTCTCAACCGGCGAGGAGCTCTACATCATAGACGAAAACAAGTTTGTCTGCAAAGAAGATTACCTAAATAACAGCAATACTGCCAAAGAAAACAGCCTGCATTCAGGTGAGGGAGCGCGGCCGGGGTGGTGCGGGGCAGGGATGTGCCAAGCCCCGGCTTCGCCGCCGGGTGGGAGCTGGTCCTCTCCCCTTTTCCTTCTCTCTTCTCTCTCCCTTCCCTTTTCCTTCTCTCTCCTCTCCCTTCCCCCTCTTCCTCCTCCTCCTCTCCCTTCTGCTCTCCCCTGGTGGTACCGCAGCCCGTCCCCCGCGGTCGGTGCCCCCCAGCCTAAGCCTGACCCGGACTGCTCTCGCCCAGCCACCACCGGCAGTGACCCCAGCCTGTCCCCGGACTCCCAAGACCCCTCCCAAGACGACGCCAAGGACTCGGAAAGCGCCAACGTCTCCGACAAGGAGACAGGCAGCAACGAGAACGACGACCAGAACCTGGGGGCCAAGCGGCGGGGCCCCCGCACCACCATCAAGGCCAAGCAGCTAGAGACTCTGAAGGCCGCCTTCGCGGCCACCCCCAAGCCCACCCGGCACATCAGGGAGCAGCTGGCGCAGGAGACCGGCCTCAACATGCGGGTCATCCAGGTACCGCCGCACCCCGGGGTGCGGGGCCGGGCGCGCAGCCCCCGCACCCCGCCCGGGGGGTCCTCGCAGTCGTGTTAACGGCACCGGCCGGCGGCGGGGGCCGAGCTGCGGGTTTCCTTTGGAGAGTCCCGAGGAAGCCGGGAATGGTTTCGGAGTTAATAACCAGAAATGTGAGGGGTTAATGGATAAATAAGAATGACAATGCGCTGGAATTATTAAAAGGTTTATAAACCCGCAGCGCTGGGGGTAATGGGGGGTTAAAGGACCATTAAAGACGAGGTTAGATTGGAGAGTCTCAGTGTGAGGGTAATTAGGAGTAATCTTGTCAGGGTAATAAGAATTAACTCAATCATTCTTGACCCGCAGCCGGCGAGCTGCGGGGAGCGCGCGGCCGCTGTCACGCGTGGGCCCGGCCCCCTCGACACACGCAGGAGGGGGGGGGGGGCCGGACATGTGGGGAGGGGGGGAATGGGGACGGGGACCCTGTGACCCGGCCCCCCGTGACCCGCGCCTGTCCCCGCCCGGCCAGGTCTGGTTCCAGAACCGGCGCTCCAAGGAGCGGCGCATGAAGCAGCTGAGCGCGCTGGGCGCCCGGCGGCACGCCTTCTTCCGCAGCCCGCGCAGGATGCGGCCGCTGGTGGACCGGCTGGAGCCCGGGGAGCTCATCCCCAACGGACCCTTCTCCTTCTACGGAGGTGGGTAACGCGCTCCCTCCGCGGCCCCCCGCCTCTCCGCCGTCCGCGGGTACCGCGCCTTGCGATGCCGGGAACCCCGCCCGTTCCCCGCACCCGGCCCCGGCAGGTCTCTTCCCCGCCTCGGCCCTGCACCGGGGAGTGCATCATCCCCTCCCCCCGGTTTGCGCCGGGGCCTGTTCCCCTCCCCCCGGTTTGCGCCGGGGGCTGCTCCCCACCGGGGTCTGTTCCCCCTCCTCTCAGCTTGCACCGGGGGCTGCTCCCCACCGGGGGCACCCCCTGTGCACCGGGGGCACCCAGGCCTCTCCGCAGCCTGGGCCAGTGCGTGGGGGTGCTGCCGCTGTGGGCCAGGGCTGTGCTGGGGGGGAACCCTCGGGGACCCGCCGGAGCCCGGCCAAGGTGTGTTCCCCGGTGGGTTCAGCAAGCTGGGGGTGGCACCGAGGTGGGCAGGGGTCCTGCCATGTGAGTGCACTCTTGTGTCTTTCCCACTCAGTGGCTCTGCCTGTGTATTACCTTCCCTCTGTCTCTCCTTGTCCACCAGATTACCAGAGCGAGTATTATGGCCCTGGAAGCAATTATGATTTCTTCCCGCAAGGACCTCCTTCATCTCAAGCTCAGACACCCGTGGATCTCCCTTTCGTGCCCTCCTCGGGGCCGTCAGGCACTCCCCTGGGGGCCATGGACCACCCTCTGCCCGGACATCACCCCTCCAGTGAGGCCCAGCGCTTCACTGACATCATGTCGCACCCCCCAGGAGACTCGCCCAGCCCCGAACCCAACCTGCCAGGGTCCTTGCACTCCATGTCCGCCGAAGTTTTTGGCCCCAGCCCTCCATTTTCTTCGATATCCGTCAACGGTGGTGCTAACTATGGCAATCACTTGTCACATCCACCAGAAATGAATGAAGCAGCTGTGTGGTAGCTTTAAAACAAACTGGGTCTAAGTAAGTGATGATCATCTAGTCTGCTTATTGTTATGGTGTACAGAAATGAATAAATATAACATCTCTCCTGCCCTAAGACAATATTACCTTGGGAACGAACTGAATCCAAAGCGCTCCAAGGCAAGCTTTGCTCTAGACCAGGACAATCTCCATGTTATGGTTGTATCAGACAAGCAAGGGGACTTTTTTGTACCGTTGACAAAGAAACTGGTGAAGCTGTACAGTAAAGTGCTGCCATACCATAGGATGGCGTAAGTTTGATTACCCTGTTGGATGTCATCCTAAGAGCCACAATCCTTAGAAACTTCTCATTTAAAAAAAAATATAAATTAATAATTGAATGAAGGAAAGGTCAAAGAAAAGGGGGAAAAAAGCTTCAAGAACTCTAGCATTCCCGGTTAAGGATGGTTCTGGCATTATGAATTTGTTTATTAATTTTTGTCTCTCAGAAAGTTCGACAACAAGAAACTCTTTTTAGCTTCAGCCATTTTCAGCCTGCTGACTATCAGGTGGGACAACTTTCTTTTTCCTTTGTTTTTGTTTTGTTTTCCAAAATAGCAAATACTAAATGTTAAGCCCTCAGCACCAACTCTTCTACCTTCACAAAGCTACACGTACAAAACCTCCTCATCATAGCAAAGGTCACCACCCAGACCTCTAACGAAAATGACTTGAAAAAAAAAAAAAAAAGCAAGCATACAAAAAGTATTCTACCTTCACAGAGAGAGAAAAGCTAAACAAAAAGACTCTATTGAACTAAAAACAGTCAACTGTTTACGTCTAATGTTAAATTCAGGAGTTCAATGTTTTACTAATAAATCCTGTTTTAGAACCTCTTGTTCAAAAGCAAAATATTTTGAGCAACCAACCAAAATAGTTCATTTTCTTTTCTGTAGATGTTATAACAGATTGCAGGGCTTGTGGTTCACTGTGCTAGTTTGTAAAAGGTGTTGTTTACAGAAGGCAAAGAAAAAAAAAACCCCACGAAACCCAGACAGTTGCCAAATAAAGTAAATATATAGCACAAATACTGTAAGGTGCTTTGCACCAGCAACCCAAGAAGGTGTTTAAAAAGTGTTACAAGGTTTAAAAAAAAAAAAAAAACAGCAAACATCTTTGCTAATTTTTAGTCCTGTTGAACATTCATGGAATTGTTAATATGACTTATATAGACCCACACAGGTTTTATTTTTGTGTCTTTAAAATAAAAGTCCAAAATATTTAAATTTTATGGTCAAATATGCAGTCAACAGCTGCTACTTTTTTCTTTATATATTAAATTTCTCATATGTCTTTTATTGTTCTAATAAACCTAAGCTTGTGTGACCTCCAGTGCATATTAGACCATTCACTGTATGAAAGAAAACATGTTGGATAAAATTTGTGCGTTTTTAATAAAATTAGAAAATCTGATGTTTAGATAACTTGTGTTTCATTTGATGTTTTAAGCAATTTTAAATTGATTCTCTTGAGTAAAATAGCCCTGAGAAAGAATGATCCACTCTGCTGATAATCCTGTATAGCTCTTTGGCTTTGGTAGAAGTCTAAATCCCGGTGTCGGTGCAGATAGCAGTCAGTGGCAGCTTCTTTCCATCTGCAGGCTCAGTTGTTGAAGTACAAATAATATGTTACACTGTACATTAAATTTCAGAATTGGAGATTAATCAAATTGTTAAGTATATTAACTTATTCTTGGTTGGAGCTAAGAGAAAACATTCAAGATGCTTTTTTTATGCATAAACAAAAATGTATTGTAAATGTAAAAAAACTTGCAAAGATACATTTTTTTAATCGATCCATTTTCAGTTACATTAATTCTTCAAAGGTAATTTTTTTTTTTTCCTGATTGGATGGGTTTGAGCACAGCATAACCTCAATGTCATGAAAGTAATTTTAATCCTTTTTTAGAGCGGATACAAAGTCAATTGTTTAATAGCGTTTGGCATATACAAAGTTCTCTAAAGGGCAGCGGGGGAAAATTGTTTTGCTTTGCACTAGATACATACTAATTTTCTTGGAGAAAAATGAAACAAAAGAAGAAATCCTGGAACCTTATGAAATGACTGATTTAATGTTTTAACTATAAATCATTGCAGAATCCCAAATACTCGGTTCTTCAAAAGCAAAAGTCTTACTGATTCTGGGAGAACTTTGACCTGTGTTAGAAACAAAGAATTAGGTTCGGTTCTGAAAAGTCACTGATTTAAATGTTTTCCACCTGCTGAGCTATAAGAATGGGATGAACTATAATTGCATTATTTTCCTTCATCTCTCAACTAATCGTGACTCTGGCTGGCTTCTTTTTTATTTTATGTAGACACAGAAATTTACGCTAAAACTTAGACTTCTACATTCCCAGCGATTCAATTATTTATCTCTTTGGACTGAGGGGAACAAAAAATCAAAATGCTTTAAAGTTGTATGATTTGTAATTTTCAATGGTGATTTTTTTTATTTTATTCACAACCTAGTTTCTATGCCCAGCAGAGGGGCCACCTAGATGAAGCAATAGTTCACTTTAAACACAAAATGTCTTATATAATAATATAAAGATAAAAACTATCTGCAAGGGATCTGTTAGTGTTTCTAAAAAAAAAATTCATGCTTTATTAAATACAGGGGAGACTTCTTAAACTCATGGACTCTGTGTCTAACTCATTTATTTGTCTTTTGTATTACTGCTCTGTTTTGTTGCTCCGTTTTGCATTTATATGAGCAAAGTAATGGGTGATCTATTTATTACAAACTTTTACTTATCTGGGCAAGTACTATGGATAAATACTGCTGTTTGCGCTTCTGGTCTATGCTGCTGCTTTATTGTTGAATCAATTATTTTAAATGGGAATTTCACCAAATAGGCTTATTTTGTAGAAAACATGTCTGCCACGCGGTTTTTCTTTTTTATATATATTTTTCTTTCTTTTCTTTTCTTTTTTTTTCTTTTTTTTTGCAACGAGGTACTTGTACAGAGTGTTCTGTGTTAATTTAGGCAGCGATGTGATACGGTTCAGTTTAGGTCAGTGGCTTGGAAAAGGGAGGGAGGAGAGCCTGTGGGTTTTCCGAAGCTCCTGTCCCCTCTGTAGGGGTTTTGCCCATCTTTGGGGGGGGGGGGGGGGAGCCCAGGAGCCGTTCCCATGCTTAAGGCTGAGCTTGTCCTTCAGTGCTTCCCGGGATCTGCTCTGGAGGCCCCAGCGCTTTGCAGATTTGAATTCTGTGCTCTTCAGAGCAAGCTCGGTGTTTCTGAAGACCCTAATCCAGCAACAATTGCACAGTCAAAACTGCCTTTGAAATCATTGTCACGTTGGGTTCTTGTAAGTCCTTGTTTACAAGAGCGTTTCCATTGACTTCGGCGCCGTTCCTTGGGTGAATAGGGGCTGCGGGAGGGGGGCCTGGAAAACCCGCGCGGATGGGGCTGCCGGGCACGGGTGGGCAACGTAGGGATGCGCAATGTCATTTCCAACGCGGTTTTAAAGTGATTACTCTCTTTTGATCTCTCCTTCCTGGGCTGCAGCGGGTGGCAGTGACCTTCACCGGGGTGCTGTGCCCCAGCAGAAGGTGCAGCCCGCACCGGCCCCCTCCTGCTGCCCCTGTGGGACACGAGTGGGCTTTAACCATGCGAGGCTGAGGACTTGTGCAAACTCTGCGTGTGAGGCCGTTTGCTAGGAAAAAGGCACAAGGCAAATACTGTAAGTACTATTCCTCCCAGCTAAGCTAGACGAAGGAAATGTTTTGAAGGACGGTGAGTTCCCAGTGTTCAAACAGCTTGGCGTTTGGCCCAAGGGGGTTGCACGCTGGGTGCCCCCGCCGTGATGCTCCTCTCTGCCCTATCCCTTCGTCTCCAGCCACTGCTGGTCCCTGTTCACTCAGGCCTTTGCTTGGGGAACGGTAGGGCATCCGCAAAGATCTGCATCCCAGGAGTAAGAACGTACTTAAATTACGATTTGTAGACAAATGATGTATGTTATTTTAATATGTGTATGTGTACCCAGATGCTGAGTGACGGGTACACGATACAAATCTATAAATAAATATAACTCAGAAATTTCTATCCGTGGTGATCTACGTGCTTTTGCCATCCTAGGAAGCGGCAGGTACTGCAGTGGCCTCTCAGGAGCGATTCCTTTGGCCATAGTCTGGTTTTTTTTTCCTGAGCAAGAATGTTGCATTTAAGCTTTGCATGTTCTTACAATATTAAACAGAAGCCTTTGCAGTCTCCCTTTCTGTTACTACTCCTAGTAGATAGATTCACATATATTAAGATTAAACAATTGATACATATCCTTAAATGCTGCTGAGGCTGTTGAGCTGGGAACAGGGAATTGCGATGCTGGAGCTGGTTCTGGAAGGTCTTTTCTTTGTGTCTGCTGTGGCACTGGGGTGTTCAGCATTCCTCATGCCATCAGAATATCCACAAAGTTATACATGAAATTAACGGGACCCTTAAAAATATTTGTTTATTATAAATCCTTCTGGGATTGCTATCTTCTGCTTCTTTTTCAGTGGTATTTGTGGTGCTTTTAGCTATAGAGCATGGGGTCATGCTTAGAAAGAGGAGTTTGTTGTCTGGAGAGTTTTTCGTTCTTTAAATGCAGAATTGTGATGCAGACATTGAAGAGTAAACGCGGCCTTACGGTTAGCTGCCTTCAGATGGCTGGCTGTCCCTGGCGTTGCTGTAAGTGGAACAGTAAGGGTGCTACTCTGAGGGCAACTGATTCTCCTGCAGTGTTGTCACCCCTCATGTGTAGGATCACAGAATGATGCACGTAGCTGGTTTTGTTTTGCATATCACAGTCCAGTTCCCAGAGAATCCCCTTGGCCGCCTGCATGAGGCTCCTGGGGACCAGGGGCACAAGTGGTCGCTCCTGACTCTTCTGTTCCAGGCTGCCTTCAAATTCAGGAGCAGCTCTGCTTTGACGGCACTTGGTGCACTCTTTAGAGAGCGTTTTTGGCAAATGTAAGAATTAATTATTTTTTTCCCCCTGATTGGCTTTAATACAAGCTTGCTTCCTGCAGAATCCGAACCTTCCCAGAGGCTGACGGTCTCTCACGTGGTTTGGAATGAAATACTTAGCTCTGCTCATCGAGGAAGCCCAAGTTTGCAGGACAGGTCTAGCGTGATTTTGTTGAAAGGTCTCTACGGCGTGAGAATCGTCATGCAGCACAGACCGTAAACGTGAGCTGGAACATACCACCCCCCCACCCCCCACCCCAACTCCTAGAGAGCTGGAGCGAGCCGCGTGCCGAGGTTTGCGGGGAATTGCTGGGAGCGATGCTTACGGCAGGTGCTGCCTTGCGTGGTGCTGGTGCTCAGCATTTCAAGAACGGCTGGGTGCCCGCGTGGCTGTGTGCACGACAGTGCACACGGGGAGGGCTTGTCTTGTGGATGAAGAATAGATTATTTTTTGTCTTTGCCTATAAAAGGTTTTCTTCTAGTTTTTAAATTGTCTCTAGGTGGCCTTTAAAATTCTTATCTGCTGGAAGCATCTTTAGGCTGTGCATCTATTCAGACACATGATATTCATTATATGTTTTGATGTAAGAACCGTTAAGGGTTGGTTAAATCTTTAAAACAATTGTGGATTTTGAACGAGTGATGGGTTAGGGCTGCCAGAAATATTCAATTAAATAAAAACACAGGAGAAAAATAGTAATAAATATTTATAAGGAGAGTGGTTTTTTAGGTACATAATCAAAAATTCCTGTTACGTAATTTATTTAGTGGATAGGTTTAATGTATGCTTTTTGCTGCTGCTCCCCAAATTTTTCCTGTTCCTTTTTCTCTTTTTATCTGACAAATTGTGTTGCTGATTTAAAAAGAAAATCTTAAATGAAACAGCATGGCTGAAATGAAAAAAAAGGCTGGTTTGGAAAATTACATTTGCTAGCCAAAGTGTTGGAAAGATAAGCTCAGCTCCGGCTCATAGCTATTTTTGGACGGCATGCAGTCCTCTGTATATGGGTCAAATTCTGCCGTTGATAATGCAATTCAATTAAATTCAGCAGACGCGACTCTGGCGCGTGTAATTCCCGTGGATCTGTATGGGAATCCCGTCGCAGATCGGTGCCTGCAGCCCACCTCGTTCCTACTGCTCTGCTGGCCAAGGTAGGGACCCGGCGCCAGGTGCCGCTGAACACAGGTTACACGGAGGAGCAGGGAATTACTCGGTGGTGGTGTCTGAATGGCTTTACATTTCCAACACGTTTCTTTATTTATATATTTAAGTAAAGAAATGCTCTGAAAAATGGATTCGTATTAATAACCTGTAATTACACAGACACACAAAGACGATACGGTCTTTCACTGCCAAAGCTACCATCTAATCTGACAATTTCCTAAACGATGACAAGCTCCACAAATACACAGGAGCAAAAGAAGCTGAGTGCGAAAAATTAAAAGTGCGCTTTTTTTTTTTTTTTTTTTTTGTACTACAGGCTGTTGAAAATTCACTTGTTTACCTGTTCTGTGTTTAGGCTGTTATTTCCATTTTAGCAAACAAGCATGTAAAGAAAAAGTAAAATTAAGAAGGAAAATGCCAAAGCAATGATGTCAGTTAGTTTGATGGCTTCTGCTTATAGTTTATAAACAGGCAGAGGGTTTTACAGAATGTACCGCGATACATAGAAAGGCTTTCATGATCGTCTCAAATCAAAATGTATTGATATATTTTTTTGTACAAATATTCCCCTACATGATTATGAGTCCAGACCATGGCAGCATGGTTTGAGGGCATGTGAACTAGAAATTAAAACTGAGCCTGAGAGCCTGATTTAATTACCCTGCTAAGTGAAAGGCAAGAGAGAGAGAATAAAGAGCAAAGAAGAAGCCTCTGTTGGTGACATATTTTAACAATCCATTACTTCCGTATGCTGCATTTTCTGTTTGATGTTGGTGTATATGGACTGGCTCTCCTTATAAAAAAATTTGAATTAACAGCTCCTGCAGCTGTTTGAGTGCCCATCAGCAGTGCTGGGGCAACCTGAGCAAGCCCCAGCATGCAGGTCCCCCTTGCTCGTGCAGGGGAGGGGGCTGGTTGTGCAGGTCGGGGCGCAGCCTGCCTCTGCCCCTCACCCCTGTTCTGCGCCGATGCTGGCGATGGGTGCAGGACAGAAAAGAAACGGGTTTATAAGCTCTGCCAGAAGCCCTCGAGTTTCCAGCTGTACATTTTTGAATTTTAATGCATTGCTGGATTTGGGATTTATACTGAACTGTTGTCCCGCTTGTCTCAGTGGGTGAAATCCTCATCCCACTGGCATGAGTGGCAAAAACGCAGTCGACCTCAAGAAGCCCTTTTTTTTGCACACTGAAGGACTAATGCGACTCACTGTGGTTTTTTTATTAATTATATTGGTTATGTTTTATTTAACCATCACTAAAAGCCTCTCTCCCTTTATTAGCAGGGCTATTTACTATTTGTTAGGTTAGAAAACATCCCTTTTTCACTCTGTAAGAATGCAGGGGCTTGAAAATGCAATTATGCGGGGAGGGGGCGGGGTGGTGTCTCAGCACTAGTTCTTTGGTTAGGTGAGCAGTTAGTTACTCCTAAGTAAATGTTCAGGTAAGCACTTGTTTCTGCTACTTAATTTTCTACAGATTTATTTCTTCAGGCTCCTCCTTTTGTTTATATTGGCATCTTTTACTCTGGAAACAAAATACCTACAAGCTCCAAGAAAAAAAAAGGAAAACTAGAAGCCAAGCCAGGAAAGACACACTGTACACATCTCCTGTTTTATAAGCTTTGTGTTTTTATAAAGCCATGCCTTAGTAAAAAAAATAAATAACAGCGCTTAATTTCACATTGCTGGAGCAATGGCAAACCCACATAATATATAATGCAGAACATTATAGCTGTCAATCAGACCGTGATAACATAAATACAAACTACAAAAATAAAGTTGAAATAGGATTGAAATACTTAACAGCATAAAATCCAAGGGTTGGTTTCCCATGAGAAGGTGCATTTTCAGTAAACATTGTTTTTTCTATAAATTGAACTGTATATTGTCTTCCCAGTACATGGTATCACACAGTTGGATTGGGAGAATTGTGGAGTGCGTGGGAAGTGGGGGAGATGTTGGGGTTTTTCTCCTGGTCCCTCTGTCGCTGGTGGGCCGCAGTGAGGGGCTGCTGGCGGCGATGGTAATTAATGATATTCCTCTGCCCTCTGTAGGAAAGCTGCCTGCACTGAACACTGCTGCGCCGCTGCCTGGCCCGCACCTCCCTGCCTTCTAATTAGAAATCATGTCCGGATTAATTTTTCTAGCATTTCAACAGCAGATGAGGAGTGGGGAAGAGCCTCGGCGTTGAGAAGAAGGGGGTGGGCGAGCTGCCTGTGGCGCGCATCCCCAGCCGGGCTCAGGCCGGCACCCAGCTCACGTTCACAGGTGGCTGCCGGCACACACCTGGGCACGGGGGGTGCAAAGCCCAGATCCTGGGGGGCAGGGTGACCCCTGGGGCGGTGCATGGGGGGTCTCAAGTGCAGACCCACCCCTGCAGCTCCGATTCGTGATGCTGCCTGGGGTCCTGGCTCCCCTGTCACAAACACGCGCCAGCCCCCATTGCTGTTCCCGCTGCCAGCCCCGACCGTGTGTTCCAGGGCCGCCTCGTCCGCTAAGGGCCAGGAGAAGCCGCCTGGCAGATCCCGGAGAACCTTCTGGTCACTGCTCCGACCCGGCCGCTGCTGCTCCCAACCCCCGGCTGGCAGAAGTGCCCCAGGAGCTTTGGGTGCTGGTATGGACTCATCCAGGTTGGTGTAATGCTGGCGTAGGATCCACCTGGTGTAACTAACCCTGGTGTAAGGATCCACCTGGTGTAACTAACCCTGGTGTAAAGATCCACCTGGTGTAACTAACCCTGCTGTAAGTATCCACCTGGTATAACTAACCCTGGTGTAAAGATCCACCTGGTAAAACTAACTGTGGTGTAAAGATCCACCTGGTGTAACTAACCCTGCTGTAAGGATCCACCTGGTATAACTAACCCTGGCGTAGGATCCACCGGGTGTAACTAACCCTGCTGTAAGGATCCACCTGGTGTAAGTAACCCTGGTGTAAAGATCCACCTGGTAAAACTAACTATGGTGTAAAGATCCACCTGGTGTAACTAACCCTGGTGTAAGGATCCACCCGGTATAACTAACCCTGCTGTAAGGATCCACCTGGTGTAACTAACCCTGGCGTAGGATCCACTGGGTGTAACTAACCCTGCTGTAAGGATCCACCTGGTGTAAGTAACCCTGGTGTAAAGATCCACCTGGTAAAACTAACTATGGTGTAAAGATCCACCTGGTGTAACTAACCCTGCTGTAAGGATCCACCTGGTATAACTAACCCTGGCGTAGGATCCACCTGGTGTAACTAACCCTGCTGTAGGGATCCACCTGGTGTAAATATCCCCCTGGTATAACTAACTATGGTGTAAAGATCCACCTGGTGTAACTAACCCTAGTGCAACTAATGCTGGTGTAAGGATCCACCTGGCATGACTAACCCTGGTGTAGGGATCCACCTGGTGTAACCAGTGTGCAAGGCCTGGGGCTCGCCGAAGCACCTGCCCTCCAGCAGGCGAGGGACCCAGCCTTCGGCCACCACACATTACCCTACGGGACAAGGAGTTCGTTAATTCAGTTATTAATTCAGTTCTGTGCAGCCAGTGGCGCTAAAAGAAGTGCAACGCTGACTTAAAAGAAATACTTGCAGTATTCGGAACTATACAGCAGAGCGTTGCTGTTGCACCAGTACCAGGGCAGTATTGAGGCGGGTAATTTTATTTATCGCTGTTTTCCCTGGCTGGGCACCTCAGCCCCGAGGGCCGCCTGAGGCAAGGCGGCCCCTGGCGAAGCCCCGCGGCCCGCTGGGCCGGCTCCCCCCCAGCCACGGCGGCCCCGGGACCCCGGCCCCTGCGCTGCCGTCGGGCGGGCGGGCGCTAGGACCCGGCCCCGTCCCGCCGCTCCGCTCTGCCCCGGCCCCGCCCCTCCCTCTCGCCCGCCCTCCCGTGAGAAGATGGCGGCGCCCTTGGCGCAGCAGCTGCAGGAGCTGCTCGACCCCCGGCCCAGCCTGCGCGACCCCGAGGACGACGCGGAGGAAGGTGAGGGAGGTCTGGGAGGAGGCTTTAACGCCCGCGGCTGGCGGGGGCGGGCTGGGGCGGCCCGGGCGCCGCCAGGACCTGCCGCACGTGGTGCCGCGGCGGCGCTGGGCCCAGGCCCGGGGCCCCCTCAGCCCCTCGGCCTCCTCCATCGCTGTCAGCCGCGGGCGGGGGCCGCTCCCCCCGCTGCGCCCCCAGCCCCGGGCCGCCCCCGCCCGCCAGGAGCCCGGGAGTGGGGCTGCGGCGGGGCCAGGGTTCCCTCAGCGGTCGGCGCTCTCTTAGGGATCGGGGCTCCCTCGGGGGCCGGCGCTCCCTCAGGGGGCTCCCTCGGGGATCGGGGCTCTCTCAGGGGCTGGTGCCCCCTCAGCACCACGCAGGCTCCCAGCAGGCCAGGCTGTGCGGGGCCAGACCGGGGAGTGGATCCGGCTGGAAATTGCCAGGGAAAGAGCCATAAAGGCACAGCGCCGGGGCAGGAGTGCTTCCCCCGCTGGGGCGCGGCGCGTGGTGGCAGCCCCCTCGGCACACCCCATGCCCCGAGCAGGCCGCAGCGCACCGCACCTGTGTCCTTTGACACTTGCCAGTGAGCAGTTGTCAATTTACATTTTTAATCGACCTCGTTTTGCCTTAGTTGTGATTTTTGAGACGTTTCGTCCCGTTCCCCGTGACATGTAGGTGGCGGTGTCATCTTCGAGGTTTCCAGGCTGGTGCCTCGCCTCTTGAGATAGCCAGTTCACCGTCACATGCAGGCAGCGCCTGGCTTTAGGAGGTGCGAGGCACAAGTCGTGGTAAACATTGTGCCAGCTACCCTGGTTCTGCTATACAAGCATATATGAGAGCAGTAGTATCTTGCAAGCAACGTTTTAGTAACCCCTGAGGAAATTAGTGTAGTTAGCAAAGGCTTTTTCCCATTTTAGTAATCACAGTTTAGTTTCAGACTTCATACAGGGCGTAGATGTAGTGTTAGCAACATGGTGTAACAGTGGAGTTGGCAGTCCAGGGTTAACGGTGGGACTTGGTGATATTAAAGGTCTTTTCCAACCTAAATGATTCTGTGATTTTAGTGGTGCCAAGACTGAGAAGGCCAGAAGATCCGTCGAACGTCACAGGTCATTCTGCATCTGCCCCTCTTGCCTGGTCATTCCTTGGTGCTGAGCATCTCACCATCCTCCTGTACCTGGAGTGACAATATTTAGACCAGATCTTGTTGCTTTGGTTATGAGCAGGAGGTTTTTTTCCTTTCCCCCTGCTTCTGCTTCAAGTAAACACTGTATGTGAGGCATTAACATTTCCAAACACACATTAAAAGAGCACTTAGCGATGTTCAGCCAGTTGGATCACTCAATTGGTTGAACAAAGCTAACCCTGTAATTTTGCATACAGAGTGTCTTGCACATGAATGAAAATAGGGAGGGAGTACAGTATGATGTGTTTTCTTTGCTGGACTGTCCTATTCCTCTGTCTTGGAGAAGATGGGTATGAAAGAGATTAATAACCACAGTGAAATTAATTTATCTGTTTAGGCTTTCTAAAATGTTGACATATTTATATGGCTTGTATGTATAGCAAGAGGTCAAAGTGCATCTGAATTGCCTCTTTTAATCTGTAAGCGTGAAGTGAGTGAAGGCATTCCAGCTTCGTTGAGCCCTTCACCTGGAGGACTCTACTTCTCATGAGACCCTTGTGAATCCGTGGAAGGGCTTAGATAAGTCTAGGTTGTTCAGCACTTCATATGCGTTCTTTGAAATAAAGAGGAGTCAGGGAAGAAAGTGTAAATGTAGGCAATATTCATTAAAAAAAAAAATCAGCAGGATTTTTTTGGCATTTGTTAATAAACATCAATCTCTGCATTGTGGGTGAGCCCTGTGGTACCAAGTGTGTAGACAGAGCAGTCCAGAGTACTGAGAGGGGCGTTTAAATTGGTCCGTTAACATCTCCCTTTCTCCTGCAAAGATTAACCTGTCAGGTGGGAGAACACCTTTGGCTGCAGAGAGGTCACAAGATGTTTTCTGGAAAATACCCTTAGAGCTGTCTTATCTCTTCTGCTAAGTCTGAAGTGTTACTTTCCTCAGTGGTTCCTAGGCCGGGCTGGTGTTGATCTACACAAAACCCAGCTTTGAGGCTTTTTCTCTGCCTTTGATTCCCCAGCAACCTTTCCCTCTTTGCAGAAAATTAGTGTACTGGCTTTCCTTTGCCCAGCAGGAAAGAGCTTTGCTCCCTCTCAAAACCCAAAAATCAGACTTTCATGTGAGGCCGTGTTGCCCCCCAGCTCACCTGTTTGTTTGTAGCGCATGAGGAGTTTTCCGTGGCCCCTTCCTGCAGCGACTTGTAATTTGAAGCTCTCTTCAGTTTAGACACCCCTCCCTCTCTTTTTCTTCCCCACAGCTACAGTTGCTAAAGTGATTGACAAATTTGAGGATGAAACTGCAGATGACATTTTGCCTGTTGGTAACATACGAAAAAAAGTTTCAGCATCTCTCTTGGAAGCTGATAAAAGGTACAGTGGAAAGGCTACGTCTCGCAAAGCTTTGAGGGAAGAACTCTGGGGTGATGCTCTGTCTGAAGAAGGATCTGGTAAGAAATCTCATTTCATTCCCCTTTTCAACAGACTAATCAAAATTCGATGTTGGCATGTTAACTGAGCTAGTGCTGTCTGTTGAACTGAGGCGACAAACTTAAGGTTCCCATTACAGGGCAATAAACAGATACAATGAAGTTGGACATCTTGAAGTGCCTTTCCAGAATTCAGGCTGTATTTTTTGGCCTGAGGGAAAGGGAAATCCTAAAGAGGAGGTCACTTCTATAAATTGAGGAAAGAGTGTGACTAAGTTTAAGGTGAGGTTCATGCACTGACTGAACATTGTGTGGAGGAAAAGAAACAGCTCCCATTTTTAAGCCAATATATCTTGGGGACTGCAAGTATATACAGATTCTTATATTAAAAATGCATATAGCAAATTCTGACCATGTTGTTTGCTTATCATGTCATTGTTTAGTGGGAAAGCTGAGCCATGGATCTACTAATCGTGGCTGCAGAAAATGTGAGCTGAGATCTTTTTGTGAATATGGCCTTGCATTTCCATTTTTTAGCCAAAACAAAGAGTAGCATCATACCCAAATAAAATGGAATTTGGAGCTCAAGTAGCCCAAACCATTAGCTATTGATGATGCATCCTACAAAAGTGGCACATTCTGCTGGTAAGCAAATAATTTTTTTTCCCTTTTAATTGTTAGCTGAAGAAGCATTAGATGAATGGTACAGCAGCAGCGAAGATTCAGAAGAGGATGACAGCTTAGGCACTAAAACAAAGGAGAAGCCCAGCAGTGCTGGCAGTGACCAGGAGGATGACTTGGAAGATGATGAGGAGACAGATCTGTCTGTCAAGGCTAAGGCATCGAAGTTAAGTTTCCAGAATATCACAGACTTTGAGAAATTTACAGAGGGGATGGATGATACAGGAAGCAGTGAAGGGGAAGATGATGACGATTCCAGCATGGAAGAAGGAAGTGAGGAGGAGGAGTATGGGAGTGAAAACCACATTGATATAAAGGAAACCAAAGACAGTGAAGATGATGGGGGTGTGATGACATTCTCGAAAGGACAAGAGGATGAAGAAGTAGAAAAGGGAAAAGCTGTGAGGAACCAGCTAGGTTTGTGCATGTTTGCTTTGTGTTTTGACAAGACTTTCACCTTGCTGACACTATAGAAACTGGCCATGTTAGGAACCGCTTCACCATGTTAACATGCTGTTAGCATATTGCATGTGCATGCTACAGCAGCCCTAGTCATTTGCAAATGTTCTGCCAAATCTGCTGTGCAAGCTGATGTCACTGCTGCTGCAAAATCTCATGTTATGAAGTGCATTTATCCACTGGCTTAATTGAACCAGTACTGAATATATTTGTGGGATGGGGACATCCTACGCTAGTAGTGCTGTGCAATGATGCTGATACTGCTTCTGTTTCTTTTCAAAATATAATATTGAATGCAATTTCTTCCTATCTGTCCTATTAAACTATCAAACTTCCACTTGCAGAATGTCCTTTTAACAGTAAAACAAAGGGATGGATCAGAGAATTGCAGTCAGGACCATAGGGTGGGATGCTGCTTGGTCCAGAGACGTTTTCTGGTACCAATTCTGTGCTGGGTCAGCGCATGCAAAGAATTGCCCTAACCTGGAGTAATTTAGCTCAAAGGAGAGGGCCTGTGCTGTTAAGTCAGCAGCTCCTTCAGAAGGAGCAAATGCTTTGGCTTGCTGAATAATTGTTTTATTTTCTCTTTTGTTATGAAGCACTGTGGGATCAATTATTGGAAGGGAGAATCAAGATGCAGAAGGCACTCATGACAGTCAACCGGCTTCCACAGCCAGATACCTACCCAATCTTCAGAAAGGAAGGTGGACAAGAATTTGACAATGCCGTCGAGAACTGTAAGAATTCTTTAACCTTTCTACTTTGGTTAGACTGCTGTAGCCAGTATGTTTTGCCTGTGGGGGAAAGTGAGGGCTTTGGGTTGCATGTCTTTAGTATTAGCTGTTGGTTTGTATTGCCTTAAACATTAATTAGATACTGTGCAAACAGAAACCAAAAACTGTTTGCTACCCCAAAGAAAATGTCTCCTGTCACCCGTGTGCGTATATGCCTAGTTGATCTCTGCTGGTGGCCTGTCATCACTTACGTGTTGTTGGTTAGTCTCAGCTCAAGTCCTGCTGTGATTTCTAGCTTGCTTATCAAATTTGGTTTGTGCTCTATCTTAGAAATAATAGGTTTGGTTATTGCTGTTGGGTGCCGCGTTAGGATGCTTCTTTGTCCAGAGACACCTTGTGGTACCAATCTTGTGCTGGGTCAGTGAATACAAAGATTTGCCCTAACCAGGAGTAATGTAGCACAAAGGAGAGGGCCTGTGCTGTTTGATCAACAGCAAATATCTTTTCAGCTTGGAGCTGCTGCTTCTGTTTGTTTTTTTAGGATTACTATTAATGATACCAAACTGATGAAATTTGTACTCGATTCTCCAATATGGCAAATACAGTGTGCATGCTCCACTTGATAAGTGCAAAGTAGTCAAAAACCCCATAAAAGTGTGTTGTGGGTCTATTTAATTTTTAGGATTGGACGCCTTTTTTTCTAGTCTTAAGGAAATCCACAGGGAGATAAATGTCTGGTATGTTATCCTTAGGAATAAATGCTAACTACTTCAGGTATCGGTTGGTGCCCATTCCTCCCTGACATGTTATTTTCTGTCAAAACCCAGACAGATGACAGTATTTACAGAGCACAGATTGTTCTTTTTTCTGATCACACTGATCAGAAATTAATGAACTTCATAGGATATTCTTCCAGTGATTTGTGAATTATAAAGATAAGCTCAGTAGCATTTTAAAGCTTGCCAGGGTGGTTATCCCTTCCACTTCTATTTCTTCATTCCCAATCTTGAGATACTGTGGACTTCCCACAACGTTTGAGCCCCATAGGTGAGCACCCTGGGGAGCGTCACGAGAGGCTCCCTTATGGGAACCAGTTGGTAGGAAACACCATAGTGGTGCCTGCAGCCTTTCATGTTAAAGGCCGGAGGTGCATTGGGGCCATCTGCCTGGCTGTGGTTGTATATCCACTCAGCCACACCGTGCCAGTCGGTACATGCTGTAGCGATACCGGTGCGTGGAGAAATTTTGGCCTGGGCTGGCACAAGTCATCTTAAAACTGGGTTAGGAACTTCCACAATCATTGAACTTGACCCTGAATCTTGCCCCTACACCAAGTTTTGACTCGTCTTACAGCTTACGCCTGATTTGAACATGGCAGCTAATCAGCTTATCTGCAGTTAGAGCAGATGAGATAGTTTATATTTTAAAGTTAGCTCTGCTGCTTTAAATGAAATGATTAAAGAAAGAAAGGCAAACTCCCAACAATACTAAGCTGACCTTTCAGTGAAATACATGTTATTAATGTATTTAATGAGATGCATTACAAACTGCACTGAGCACCATGTTTCATTACAGGTCTAAAATGCAATATCATTAAAGACCTTTAACAGAAACAATGGTTGACATTTTGATATTTCCCATAAGCAAAATACATCCAAGAACATGGAGTATAATACTGTACACGGTACAGCAGAGAGGCTAATCTCTCAGTTGTCCAGAACACTAAAGGAAAATCCACTGTTAATAACTGCTCAGTGATTCCCTGCCCACCCTCTTCTCATAATCTGAACAGGAAAGTTGCCTTGGTACACTCTGATGTTTCTGGTAGCCTGGGTTCATGTTCTGTATTTCATCTGTAAAGACAGCAAGAAAATAAAGCTGGATGGACCTGTGCAAATTCAGCAGAGGAAGTGCTCGGACTGACAGACCAGAAAATAATGAATGTAGGAACATTCTTCTACTACTGCACTTGTTTAGTGTTCTGTGGCGCTTTCTAAGGGACGAAAGTTATATTCCTTCTTTTACTTATATATTTATATTTTAATTAAATCTGGAACTCTACATAAAGTAGGTTACAATAAATAGTAATTTTTTATAAGCTACGCTATTGTCCAGTGCAGCTACCTTTCACTGCCTTGCAAAGATGCTCTTTGCAGAAGTTACAAAGTGCCAAACATGAAATAAGGAGTAAACTTATATGTGAAGATCTTATGAAAGACTAGGGGGTGTAGCTGGTGTTACGTGGCAAGGACCCATTTCTCTCAGTTTGCTGTGTTGGGCGCTGTGAGAGGGACTCATGTCCAATCGACAGCTAGAGCTTTACCTGGTGGGCAGTCTGAGCTGTGTTACATTGTCACTCACAGAGCTTCTGCCTGGATAACAGGGCTGTGACCTGTTGGTTCAGGAGGTGAAACAAAGTCCTTTCTGAAAATATACATCATGATACATTTAAAGTTCTTTCATGAATTGATGCACCTCGATTTACAAGAAGGGGAAAAAAAATCTCACTTATTATAAATCACCTTCCAGTAAAAGTCTTAGTTTTTAGCTGATCAAGTGGTTTGGTGTAGTGGCTTCTATAAAAACAAATTTTTTTTTACTCGATTTTGAACAGTGATGTAATGGGCTGGGTGAACATTTGTGGACTCCTGAGTTCTCATCCCAGTTGCATTACCAGCTTATGGGTAGGATCCCATTCCTCAGGCTGGAAAAATTAGAAGAACTGTGCAGGAGAAAGTTTAAAAGATGAGTGGAAGAGAGGACTTCGTAAGTACTGAATCTTGAGATAATCGTGACATTGACACTGTTTTGGACTGGATGATACTCTTCTTTCAGGGAAGCCTCAGCACTTCTTTCCAAATCCAGAAAATACATTTGGCGTGCTTTCAGTCACCTTCATGGAGTACATGGAAATGATTTCGCGTTCAAGTTGCACGAAGCATTTGGTGCCAAAAGTCCTGACTCTGGGTGTACACTATAGCCAGCTGAAGGCAGGATGGCACGGACAGGTCTTGGCACCCAGGTCTCTCTGAGGCCCTGGACAAGTCCCTTGCATGTCGTTGAAAGCTGCCCCAAATGCTTTCAGTGACTTATCCCAAGTCCTTCCATTTCTCATGAAATTTCTGCTCTATGCTCACAGGAAGGAAGAATTTTTTGAAATGGAAAATGGTCCTTCGAGTATTTGCCTCTTTGGTATCTCCCACTTGTGACAACCCTTGATGCAGCCAGTGGTGGTAGGGAAATTCCCTGAGGGTTTGAGTATAATTGTGTTAAAGAGTAGACGGCAATGCTCAACAGAATTTGCAGTTTTAAAGCCAGATCTGAGTGAAAATGGTAAGGTCGTGCATGTTTTCCAAATTTTGAGATTGGAGGTTACAAAACCTCAAGTGTTTGATTTATTATTTTTGTAATCTTTTATGAAATAATTTTTAAAAAACAAATGATACAGTGTGCTTTGGACAGTCTTGGATTCCTGAGATCTCAGGTTCTGGTGGATGATTTACTGCAAAATTGCTTATAAATTGAAGTAGAAAATGTTTTGCAGACCTGGCAGCTTTCAGGCTTCACACCCATTTGTCACCCAGCATTTCCCTTTGTGTATAGAACAAGAATTAATTAGGCTGCACTGCAGGAAAAGTTTATGGCCATAATTTATATAGGATGAATTTCTGTTTAAAGAGACAGCATTGCTTTGTTTGCACTGTCTTACTTTTTCTTTCCTTTTTTTTTTTTTTAATCTTTAATTATATTCCAGATTTTTTTCTGTCACCCCTTTTTACATACAAATTGGAGACCGAACTGTGGTCATGGAGCTCATGTTTATTTCTGTTTTGCATCCATGGAGAAAGTCTGAATGGTTTTTAATACTGAAATCACAGTGGCTGTGCGCTGAATGCGGGAATGTGGTGCAAATGTTTAACGTTTAATGCACTGCACACGTGAACTCCCACAGCTTACGTGTCTGAGATGCTGCTGCCTGGAGTGGTCTGTTTCTCCAAGATACATTTGTATTCTCTTGCACCGTATCTTCCAGTCTAGTCCAGGGCTTGAGATGTTGCCTCTGTTTGGGGTCTTGCACGTTCAATTAATGTTTTTCATAATCAATGCAAGTCAGAATTTGCAATCTGCTCCTGATTTGCACATTAAAGAGACCCATTAATTAAAAATTCCAATCCCTGGCATGTTCCCGCAGGATCCTTGCATTATTTACATAGAAAAAGAGTGCAAGGTGCAAGTTTCTGTGCTGTGTCTCTGCACAGATTGCATGCCTGCCATTCATATTTCTGTGTATGTTTTCAAGGGGGAGGAAGGTTAGGAGTGGATTTCATGAAAATGTCACCAAAAATTACCTCAAGGGCAAGAAAGAGCCAAAGAAGAGGTGGAAGCAACATTAGTGAAGCCACATCCAATGTCAGGAATTAACAGTTCCTAGGTATGAGGCTTGTTATGTTAAATCTTGATACAGTGACAAAACCCTCACAGCTAACTGGGGGGCAGGGGGGCAGCAGGAGCTTTAAGAAATGGTATCTCTCAATCGAGAAAGGCTAGAAGCTATTGTTCTATGTGCCCTGGGTAGCTAGGCTTCCCGATACAGTCATGTAGCTCTGTTTCTGCTATTTTAATTACTTTCTCTTTATAATTCTGGTTAAAAATACTAAGCTGGGAATTTTTCAGTGACTAGTAATTTATGCTCCACAAAAAGAGCTGGGAAATCTAGCTTTTAAATAGTGTAATATGTTATTTTAAGTTTTTAGTTGGCAAGATGAGGAGTTAAAAACATAGGGGAACTCGGGTGAGGATCTTGCGGAAGGCAAGATGCTGGTGGAAATCGCAAGACTTTAGAGGGACGAGTAGTTGTATATGTTTTCATATGTATATGCTTTCACTTTCCAAGAGTTCAATAGGTCCCTGAAATGTACACTACTGGCTGAATTTTTGTGTGGTTGTGGTTTTTTGTTGGTTGGTTGGTTGGTTTTTTGCTTTGACTTAATCTGTCAGTGGATTAAGAGAAAATACTGGAATCCTGCATTTCTATTTTTCAGCATAAGCTCGAGATAAATTGTTATGGAGAAATGGAGAAAATGCTGGTTTTGGTAAAAGTAGATATGCAGGGTCTGTAAGAATGGATTTGCTTGCTGAAGGAACAGAAAGTGGGGACAACAAAAATTAACTGTTATTTACACTTTGTAGAGCTGTGGAGAAGTTATACAAAGGTTTGTGATCAATAAGAAAATAAACTTGAATAAAGTGAATCAAATAAAAAAAAAATCAAATTAAATGCTCCATGTGCTTGCAAGGCCATTATCCCCAAACCTGCTTGGATTATTAATGTTTTAATGGAGCAGCAGCAGTGAGCTCTGCCTAGCAGCGGCCTGAACTTTTCAGCACAGTGCCTTGTCTACTGCTAATAGATACAGAATTGTATACAGCTTTTTAAATTCTGCTGAAATTTGTGCATCTTTTCTTAACTGACAGTGATGTTTGAACTTTGATTTGTATTCCCTGTAGTCAGCTAGGTCTTATTTTCCTGATGACTGTGATGTTACCCTAGACGATTCATCCATGGACATCCTCTGTGGCTGCGAGCTAGTGGCATTGCATCCATGCATGGAACACAATACCAGTGTTCCTTGTGTCCAAGGAGGGTGCATTATCCAGAAAAAACATTGTCTCCCCCATTACAGAGCATTTCTGTGGTATCCCCTTTGAAATTCCTCCAGAAGAATTGTTGCATTGGGCTCACAAAAGAGATGAGCTTGTATTGGAGTCAGGGCGTTGAAGAGTGCTGCAGTTAGCACAGCAGGCTGATGAGCGATGCTGCAGCCCGTGACCTTGTTCGCTCTAGAAGCAGACTGCACCAGGGCCTGAGGACAGTAGAATAGTGCATTCTTGCCTCTTGGGAATAAGTTAAATGCAGTGATGGAGACCAGTATCCTACCAGCAGTGCTCCTTGCAGCCTGTATGGTGTTGCAGATAGCGTGTTTCTTTGTGGCCGCTCTAGGGGTGCAATTACACCTTGAAATAGGAAATGGCAGTTGCTGCCTGAACAGTGGTTCCCAGTCCTGCCTTTCCTTCTCCATACTGAGTGTGGACTGCAGAATGGTAGACCGCGTGCAACTTTTACATCCTTCAACATGTGTTTTAAATGGGGTGCTGTGAAGAAAATTTATTCAAAAGAAAGATGTGGAAAGATGAAACAAGGGAAACGAGTGTGAGCTATGTGGAAAGTTTGTAGGAAGCAATCCTTATATGAATAATCTTACCATAGCCAGTTTCTTCAGCTCAGAGTCAGTTGCTGGATAAATTGTATTACATATTGCTTAGTTATTAGTTACCCTTAAGGTGTTACGTGTCTGAGGTGCAGCTAGCTGGAGGTTGCTGTTTAATCCTGTTTTATTAAAAAGTAGAGCCAAAAGGAGCACTTCCAGAACTTTGCAGGACTTGCCTGGGACTGCACAAGGCTGGGCATTTGTTGTCTTCCGGGAGATGAAGGAGATGCTGACTTTTTTATTCCTGTAATGTGAGGTCCAGGCAAACACTTTTCCTGACCCAGAAAAGTCTGTTTCTGGGGGGGGAAATAGGTGCATTTGTAGCCAGAGTGCTGGCAAAGGACTATGCTTCCACCTGGAGCTGTGTGGACCTTTCTAGTAATTGCCTGAGTTGGGCTCTTGGTACGCCAGGTTGGTTAACTGCTCCCGTGACAAATATCTGTGGCTTGTGACTGAACAGCACATTTGTGGATGAGGCCTCTTAAGGATGTGATTAAGAATCCCACTTACATTCATTGCCAGCAGGAGACCTCCAAAGATGCCATGTGTTTTCTGGTTTTACATTCTTGCATATTAAACATTGCTGTATAAATGCTTAACACTTAGTATCTTTCTTTTCTTCTGAGTTGGTTCTGTAATATTTTGCTGAAAAGGGACTCAACACTGGGAGAGATTCTATTTAGTATCTCTTCAGTGTATGTTTGTTTGTTGGTTCTCAGTGTCTTTTTAATAGAGGATTTTTGCTGGGTTCTGTTCCTCTGATTCCTGGTCCTTAAAAAAAGTAGTAACTACATTCTGTACAACATCCAGGTAAGTCATGTCGAAGAAGCTCATTAAGCATTGACTAACTTTGAATAAGATAAGCCTGCTTTAGGTACTGGAGAACCTGTTTACTTCTACGCATCCTCCTCTCCACTTGTGCAGCATGCTCTGTCTGATGGGCTCACCCTCTGCCTCGCTCCTTGGCTGCACCTGGTTGTCGTTTTACACATCTGGTAGGAGAAAAGCTGTCAGATGAAATGTGCTTTGTTGACACAGGCTCCGGATTTTTCGGAGAAGCCTGCAGGAATCGGCTGCCAATAATTCACTGATAATTTTGTTATCATCTGTATTTGTGGATTACTTTTAAAACTAAAATGCATCCATACGTACATCTGGAGATGATAATGCATTAGTACAGAGCAGGGTAGGTGTCACAGGGGAGTGGGGGAGGAACTGAGGCACAGGGAGATTACACAGTTTCCAGAGGCACAGAGCAGTTACAGGATTAATTGGTGCTAGGCAAGATCATGGACTTAAATATATTCTTGCTTTGAAGATTTTACTGGGAGCCTGCACAAATGTGTGACAGCAGAACTGAGTTTCAAGCCTGAGTGTAAATTATTGTGATCAGATCTAGCCCACTTAAAACTGGTAGTTCATTTTAATTGAATTGTATTAGTCTAGACACTTTATGAATACAAAAAACATCATGCTTGTCGATTCATGCAGGGTTGAATTTGATTTAAATGGATGTGGATGCAGGTGTCCCCAAATTTCACCTTTCCTCTCTGATCTAATGAAGAATCTATTCAACTCCTTTTGGGACTGAGCCAAAGCCTGTTGACATTAATGAAGACTTTTCTCTCAACTGAAATAAATGAATGAATTGGAGCCTTTTCTAGAAATTTTACTGTAATGATCCTGTGCCATTGAGAGCTTTTAGTAAAAACTGGGGTCAGTAAGGGTGATACACTCCTGGGCTCACGGTTGGCCGTTCTGCATATGTGCCAGCAAGTGAGATGGTAGAGATACAAAGTGAGACGCTTTAGACAAAGGCACAGGTCTTGGTTTTGGAGATCTGTTGTTGTTCGTGTGTGTTTGGTTTGGTAATGGGGGTGTGTGATGTTTTGTGCATGTGCAGAATTTGGGCTTTGCAAGGTCCCAGGAAAATGTTTTGTGACTTCTTGTTACTGTCTGTGAATTGTTCAGAAATTCTGTGTGGGAGGTAGTGGAGAAGTGCTGGATGTTTATTTCACGTATAGTTTGGGGCTTTTTTTTCCAGAAAAAAAACCCCTCTTGCCCTTCCTCACTGAGTGCCAAGTGTGGTATTTAGTCTTTTTTGAGCGGAATTTTTGTCTGCTTCTCTTGTACAGATGTGGTAAAAAGGAAATGCTCCCATTCTGTAGGTTATCTCCATAGCCATACGTGTTGGACACTATTGGCGTTTGAGGTTTACTTTAAAGCTGTCATGAATTCTTGTGCAAGAAATGGTAGGAGAGTCCGTAGTTGTTGATCCCGTACAGCCAAACTCTGGACCATGGGATTACACCACACTTAAAGCACATCAAATAGGTTTGCCTACACTTGAGCTTCCCAGGATAATTAGTAGCTAATTAAATTGAGTTTAGCTAAATACTTGTGCATGTTAGCTTGTATACTCCACAAAAAAGATGCAGGGAAACAAAGGCTTGCAGAGCATCCAGACAAGCATGTGCAAATGTCAGCTAACTCGGATTAATTGGCAATTGGTTACCTTGAGATGGAAACTCGGTGCTTGTCATGATAAATATAATTAATGGCCTGGTATTATGTGGAGAGGTCAGTCTAGATGGGCTAATGTTCCATTCTGGCCTTAATATCTAGATAACTATGAAATTTCACATTTCCTCTTCCTTTCTCATTCTTGCATATGTACTTGGGGATTCCTGCCTCGCAGAGACGGGAATGCATGCTGTCAGCTTCTTTACATTTACAGTAATGTAAAACATCAGTTTTTATAAATCTCATTTTTACAAGCCCCATCCCCTCCCTGGTTTGGACTGATATCAGGAGATGATGGTTGAGGCAAATCAGTAGAGCATGAACTTCATGGAAGTGTTTCTCTTTCCCTTCTCAGCTTTCCCCCTCCCCCAGTCCCCACTAATAAAATCCTTGAATACCAAACCTTTTATTCTGTTGTTGCATCTAGTTATTTTCTTTACTTTTAGCAAACTCATCTGTGTCTGATCCTGTTGTCCTTACTGTCAAATGCAGTCATATTAGAGTGAAAGGGCTAAATTGAGTCTGTTCTGTAACTCTTTGGGAGTCAGTTGAACTGCTTGTGTGAAAGAGGTTTGCAGCATTGGCTCCTTTGTGCTGAAGGAATACAATTTTCCCCTCTGCAAAGGCTTTGCATCATTTGCATTCCAATGGAACCAGCAAATTGGGCCTTCGGTGTGGAGCAGACCTTTTTATTGCAATTGGCAGAAAAGTCGACCTTTTCCTACTGTCATTTGATAAAATTCCACAATCTTGGTGTTTTGGGAAGCGTGAAGGGAATGTTACTCCCATAATTCCCTAAAATGACCTGTACAGATTTACAAGTGCTTTGTGCTAGGATTCAGCTTAAGTGCGTGAGAAATGTGTATGTAACTATACCACCTCTAAAAAAAATCAGATCACTCTCTGCTGCCAGAGGGCTCTAGGCTGGCTGGTGTAGCTTCTGTCTGATGCTTATCAGTAGCCTTCTGCTTCTGTGCCATCTTGGGTTTGGGGCACCAGGATGTTCACTATCTGAAGATAGTGATAGTCCTGCCTGCACCATGTTGTTGCTCCTGCGGTTAGTTATGCAGCGGGAATTACAGAAAAGCTGTTGTCCAAAGCCCTGTGTTTAAGATGCAATACCTGGAGGAATTCCCCCCGCCTTTTCCTGGCTGGTAATGTTGCTCTGCTGTTGGGAATATAGAGCAAGCTCCAAAAGTAATACTGACAGACTTCAGAATTATGATACACTGGAGCTCTGGCGTAATTCTTTGTTGAAGAAGTTAGAGGCCTAAAATGTTAAGGCTTATTGTTATTCTGAGTTGATAATCTCTGCCTTGCTTTAATAATTTTTCCTCATGCCTGGATAGCCTGCGAGTTGCACAATAATCACTCACACAGCTTTGTAATCAATGCCCAAAGTAATAGGATTCCGCTGGCCAACGGCAATTAATAAATTTGTGTCTTTTTTAAAACACTAGCAAGTCGGGCCTGAAATACGACTGACTGGCTTTCCTCATTTGCATATTTATTGCAGTGGAAAAATTCTTGCCGAATGATTGATGTTGAGCCTGCCTCTTGAATTCCAAACAGCACATTATTATGAAATGAAAAATGCCGGCCATACAGTTGATTAAAGTTGAAGACAGTGGAATCGGTGTTTTTTAAGATTGTGGGAGAATTAAAGGCATATTTTAATAGATGTTGACAAGAAGTGAACTAACAAAAGCAAAGCAAAGGATTTGCTTGAAAAGATTTAATCAAACGTGTTTCGTGGGGGATTAATTGCTGGGGATGACTAGTGCAAGTGGCTGGCTTGTGGATTTGAATGAGAAGTATTGTTCTCAGGCCAGCATATTGAGTGCCATTTTGACCTGTAGTTTAACTCCTGTCCCACAGTCGTTTGAAAGGAGTGAAAATTTCCCCTCTTCATCTGAATGTTGGGATAAACGCATGTACCAGATAAAGATACTCTTCATTATGTACGGCTATTAAAATAAAAGAGGCTTGATTCCTCTCCTTCTATTTATTTGCATAGTGTGACCGGTGGGCCGGGCACTGTGCCTGTTCCGTGCAGGGACACGGTGACTCTCCATGGTGGCAGGGGAAACTCTCCCAGTGCTGGGCAGCTCAGCTTTTGCTCTGTGTGTCATGGTTCAGACACCAGCATTGTTCCAGCTTTTCTGTGTAAGCACTTCATGCAGCCTGTGGAGGTACATGGAAGATTAAAAGCTTGCATGCCGATGATATTCCTGGGATGCCAGATCCTCAGATTTAATTGAGGGGAAACGGTAGTTAATTTCCAGCTTCGGCGTGGGCTCTGAATTGCAGCCGTGTCCTGTGCGTGTGGTGTTCCATGCTAGTACATCATGGTAACGATGCTCTGTTTGTGTTCGCATACAGTGTGGACTCAGTAGCAGGCAGGCACTGTTCTGTAGGGGAGCACCTGCCCCATTAAGCTGTGGAAGGTGCCACAAACATAAAACAATGGTGTGAAAATCCTGGGAGTTTTCACCCCACTTTTTAGGATTCTGTCCCTAACCATTTTACTCCGGATCTGCTGGATGGATGCAGCAGGGTCAGGCGGGGAGGAGTTTGCCTGGTGGAGCAGTTTTGGGAATCCCACTGGTTGGCTCTCTGTGAATACCTTTGAAAGCGTGGCCTTGAGGCACTGGCTTTTTTCCATCGACTTAAAGTGTCTCTGCGTGAGGCCGCTCCCTGCTGCTCCGCACCAGCTGCCGCTCTCCGCAGCTGCCTGGGAAGATGAAATGAGACCCCATTTTTAGAGGTCATGAAAAAGAGCGCAGATATTTTTCTGCGCAGGAAGCTGCCTTGCTGTAGAAATGCTGAACTTACAGCAATAGGTGAGCACAGAAGCCATCGTGCCTGCAAGTCCCCAGCGCGGCAGCTCTTAGGTTTCAGTGGCAGCGGGAGGCACAGCTGCCCTTTGCGTGCAGAGAGGGCTGGAGAGGGAGCGCCTGGTGGGGTTGGTGCGCTGCACCCTGGAGCTACCCCACACCGAGGGGGATGCCAGCAGCACAGCCGGTTTGTCCGTAACCACTGGCATTGACAAAATTGATTTTTGTGGTTTGAGAGCAGTAGGACAGATTTCATCTCTGGTGGGTCTCCTGACACTTTGATACATGGCAGTGCTATCCCTGAATGGAGCTAAATACTCCAGGGCTACTTTCTGACTGGGTGAAGGGATGTATAAAATGAGAACATATGAGAGAGTATTAACAGAAAGGCACACTTTGATTTACTGATACTGGCTCCCAGCTTTCTTGGTGGATTGATATGCTGTCTGCTGGATCTGGAACAACTTTTTCACTCCTGTACACAAAATGAAGGGGCTCCCATGGACTCTTAAAAGTGACTCTTACAAGTTAGCATCTCACTACAGACACTCTGAGTCCTATTTAAGCTGGAAGTTATATTCAAACCACGTTTCTGTGTTCTTGGAGCAGCTGCAGATAGATGCCACTCAGCATCCTTTTTTCTTTCCCAAATGGCAGCTTTAGAAAAGGTTTGGTGGAAGGAGGGGTTGCTTGTTGTCCTGGGTGTAGCTGGCTTCTCCTACGCACAGAGTATGACTTCTTGTTCTGGGGATTTCAGTTGCTCGTACTGAAATGTCATAAAGGGATCCAGCTTCTTTTGCTTTTAAGGCAGTGCTGAGCCACCTGTCCTCAAAAAACACAGGTGGGACGTGCAGATGTAACTCCTGGAAAAGGAGTTACTTGCTGGTAATTTCTTGCTGGTAATGTATTGGCCCAATGTTAAACATGTCAGTTATGACACTGATGTCCATATCAGGTGGAATATTTACCCTGTCACATTGCAGTGCAGGTTACAAGAGAGATGCAGCAAAGCTGCTGGCAGAGAGGAGGAGAGAAACGATGGGAGAGGCACAGAGGGGTTAACTGGGGTGGTCAGCTATGCCTGTGAAGTCAAGTGTGTGGGGGGGTTACTTACTGCAATTTATGGTAGTTCAGCTGCTTTGGCAGTGCTGTGCCTGCAGTCACTGAGTGCTGCTGGGTGCACTGGGCTGGGAAGGGGCAGCTGGGGATGTCTAAGCTGCAGTTGCTGGCTGAACACAACAGAGCAACTCCCAGAAGTGGTGCTGACGGCAGTTAGTGCATGTAGTTCTGGGCATAAGCTGTTGGCATCAGGATCTTCCTGATGGTGAATGAGTGATGGGAGGGCAGTCGCAGAGCTTGAACAGCATTGCCTCAGCCTTGGCCAGTTTGTGATGCTTGTGAAAACCCTAGTGTCAATACTTTCTTGGTCCCGAAAGCTTTAGAAACTGAAAATCAGGGACTGCCTAGGGCTTCGCACAGCTGATGGCGGTGGGAGGCCCCTGCTACATGGTCAGGGCTGGCATTGCCTGTGCTCTTAGGAGGTATCGCTGGCTTTGTTCTGTGAACAGAGCGGGGAAGGGAGCAGGAGGTACAAACCTGATGGTTATCACATGTGAAAGCTGCTAGTTGGTTGCCTTAATGTACTAGCGTGCTTGAAAGCTCCATGTTTGTGGCTCTTTTCTGTTTAATTGTCTGTTTCAGACAAGGAGCAGCGTTAAAAAAAAATGTGCTGGAGCGGGTAGGAGAGCAGGAGGGTTAGCATCCGGCTTTCTTTCAAAATGACACAGTTTGCATCTATGAAATGGTTTTGTTTTATGCTGCCTTCATTCACTGATAGATTCAGTCTTCTCCCCGAAGCAGACAGTGTAAAGGCAGATGAGGGCATTAGAGGGAAGAGAAGGTGAAGAGAGAGAGGAGACTGGGAAGAAAACAGTCCCTTCTGGAATTAAACATGAAATGGATAGGGCAGGGCTGGATGGGAAGAGGGCAGAGGAGGGTGACACTTGGCTTCTGAAGTTGAGTTTACAGCGCACTTAAGCAGCCAACAGTAACAATGAGAATGCCATCCAATAATGCTATTAAATACACAGGAACTGAAAACACGGAAATTACCCAGCTGTAAGAGGCTCATGATGAAGCCACTATCTGGAATAATTAGCCCTCCCACCTGGTTAGACGCCACAGTCATTGTCTTGCCTGCCCTCTCCATCCCCTTCACTCCAAATAAAATTGCTCCCCATCCCCACTTCTGTTGGGGTCCATATCTCATAGCCTGGGGGAGCTTGAGCCTGTCTTTATTCCTTGCCTGCTTGCCGTGGCCCTGATATACCCCAGAAGAGCTGGAGTGCTACTCCAGTTGTAATTGACAGGATCAAAGCCGCCTGGGGTGCATTAGCACTGCTGCTGGAGGGTAGGCAGCGGGTAGAAAATAAACAGTTTCAGAAGCTCTGGGGACATTTAGCTGTGTTACAGGCAGTGGGAAAGATTTTGCTGTTGTAAGCTGTGCACTCAGGCTAGGGTGGGGGCACGTTCCTTTTGCAAGTGACACTTTAGCTGCAGACACATACAACAAATGCATTTTAAGGGCTTTTTGTCTGTTTGTCTCTTGGAATTGTTTTGATGTTAACACACGACTGTTTTACAAGTACAGCAAACCTAATCCGTTAATAGGTTTATATAGAAGAGTTGTCAGAACATATCTATAATGAACTGCGGGCTGGGGGAGGAGGGGTCCAACAGCTGACGCGCAACAAAAATTTTAAAACATCTTCTCCTTGACATTCCTGTTACTGAGGTCAGGCCGTAATTTATCTGAAGATGGTGACAACTGAGCAATATCACAGTGGTAACATGCGGGAGATTGAGACCTCTGAGCTCTGGGCTGATTTCTGCTTGCACTGTCTTTGGCTGATGAAGATTTGCTGTTCACCCCACCCATGATCTCAGTGTCCTCCATTAAAAAAAACAAATGAAGAAAAAAAATCAGGTGGTGAAAGTCCTCTCCATTCTTTTATGCTAACTACAAAGAAAGAAACAGGTTTGGGAGTTAAGCAGAGCAGCCCCACAGACTTCATGTCAGTGGAGGAACTGGCCGCAGAGGTACCAGGGGAAGCTCTGGGGAACATCGCAGCACCACAGTGCTCCTCCTGCCCTCGGAACAAATCCAGGTGCTCTGTCAGCGCAAGGTACAGCTGCCCTGTGAGGACGCTCGCTCTGGGTGGGTGGGAGGGAAGCCAAGCTGGCCTGAATGTATCCCTGCAAAGAAACACAGATCCTTAAGTGGTGTGCTACATTTATCCAAGCAGCGCATTTCTTCTTTCCGCGGTGCCTCTTTGTAAAAGCAGAAGGCATTACGCCAGTGTCAGGTAAAATAAATTACACCTGTGTAAGTTCAGTTTAGGTTTTTTGGGTAGAAGCACACTAAGCATTTTACCTGTGAGAGCTGACCCTGTGATTGATGCGTAGCAATGTACAAAGGGAGACTTTGTGTAGGCCCTAGACAAACACTTGTTTATATCAGAGCGTTCTGCGGGGAGGCTTGTTGGTTGCCACAAAAGAAGTATTTTTAAAGAACAGATGCTGCAACAGTGTGCAGTTAACCCCTCCCACAGTCAGCTGCAACTGTGTGTCCTTGGAGAACATAGGATCATTGGAACAGAGATTGTTTTCTCTGCATCTGCACAGATACCGGAAAATGGTCAGCTGTGAAAGCCTTGGATGCACAGCATCAGATATACATTCAGGATTTGTATCTGCAAATACCCTGGAAAGCAACTCCTCATGCCTGTAAAACTAACCTTCACGTACTGATCGTTTTGTACACCTCTCTACCCCAATTTTTTCTTCACTTTCTCTCTTTCTAAGGATCTCTGGGCCTGCAGTTCTGCTTTTCTGATCAGAATCTTCTCATTAAACTTGCCAGGTCATTGTTTAAGTTTCCTCCATAGATCAGATCTTGCTACATTTGATTTTATTTACAATCTAATTTCTTATACCTCCTGTGTGGTAAGCACAGTGGTGTAGAAACCAGCGGTAGTCACAGCCCTGCAGGAGTTTGTTTTTTCTTCTTGCCTTCCCTCTTTCCGCTCCCTATAACATGCACATTGTGTACAAGACAGAAAAGTCAGAGGTCGAGTTTAGACTGGGTGTAGGTATATACATTTTCCCTTGTGTTGCTCTGTAGTATTGAGCTGAGGCTGGCCTCTGCTGTAGAACTTAACACAGGCGAGAAAGATGAGTGAGTCGGCAAAAAGGTTGTTGTCATATGTGTGTCATTAGACGCTTCTGCACATAGTGCTTCTTCAGTATGTCAATCCTGTAGGCTTTGCAGTCTGAATGTTGTTGATGAAACATTAGATCGGTGTACTCCCCATGTGCAGCCAGGCAGATGTTTAGAAGGCAGTCCATGCCTCCTCTCCTCCCTTTTTAGGCAAGAAGTGTTCTTTCCCAGCGATGTGGTTTGACATTACAGCTATAAAATCAGCTTGAAGATAAAACCACATTTCTAACTGATCAGAGAAAAAACAGTTAATGGGACATGCAGAAGCTGAGGCAGAAATTCAGATTCAAGAAGAGAAACTAAGCACTACAAAGCTAAGTCTTCATCAGAAGCAAGGATCAGTGGGAAATTGTCACGTGTGTCTCTTGTTCTGCAGGTTGTAAAGCCATAGAGGGGTTGCTGAAAGTATTAGTGGAACTCAGGATGAGCTGCTTTATCATACCCAGGCACGAGGCATCTGGTAGATGGAAAGCAATCAAAACCTGAGAGGTAAATACAAAATAAGACACAAAATAAGATGTTTCTGAAGCTGAATCTGAGACTGAAGAAGCCTCCAACTCTCCCACAAACAGGACAATGTGCAGCCTCTCTGCTGTTCTGCTGGTCAGTTGCTGCTGTATCTGCACAAATGACCATCTGAATTAGTTCTGCCAGTGTGGGAAGTCTGTTTTGTAGTCTTTCTGATAACAGAGAAGGGGCTAAACCATGGGTCTAAATATCCCTGTGGTGTGGAAAAAAGCATGGGTGGTAGTGGAGGGGCTGTAAAGACATACTGCCTTAGAGTGGTGTAGGGTGTTTAGTCTGCATGTTTTTGTTCTAGTGATGATGAAATCCCTAGCAGTAGTGATGAAGAGCAAGTGGAGAAGACCCAGGAGAAGAGGAGCAGTCTCCCAAAACGAAAGCTAAAGTTCGAGGACTACCCAGAATTCATAGCCAAGCGGTATGCGGACTTAAGGACATACCGGAACAACGTCTTGCAGAAGTGGGATGAACAAGACAAAGCTGGCATCTGGAAAAGTGGGAAAGGCAAGTCTTTGTGTGTGTGTGCTGACATGCTTATTGTTTAGCAGAGGTGTGTGGAACAAGTTGATTTGAAAGTTTCCTATTGTGGCAGTTCCGAGTTAAGCTGAGAGTTACAGCAGTAAGAAATACACAGTTACGCACTTTTCCCCAACTTAAAGTTGGGGAAAACTTAACGGTTGGAAAGGAGCTGAGCCCTCAAATTTCAAAGGCATAAGCCTGCTATCTTTTGTTTTGAGCAGATGGACAGGGAAAAATTTTCAGAGACAAATGGTTTCCAAGTTTGGGAAAAACTCTTGGATAGTATTGATGTTCTCCCAGCCAGACATCTCGTCATAGCCAGTCTCCAGCACCAAGTAAGCCCTATGAAAATGCCACTATTGCTGATCAACAAGCTGTTTGTGTTTTATAACAGAACTAGGGGCTTCTGTGGCTCTCCTCCTCCATGAAGTGTACGCTTTAATACAATGGGTAATCATTTCACCCGAAGATCCAGGGTCTCCTAACATCTGTGAGTTAGTATTAATCATTGAGAAGTTAATCTGAACCAGAACAGCAAAGGCATTTTATTAAGCCAAGGATCAGGTTGCCTCAGGTTGGGAAGGGAGCAAGAGGGAGAAACAAATAAAAAATCCTAGCAGAAATCCCTGCAACGAAGCCCATACCCCCTCCTCTTGGAATGCTGTCTGCTTATCCACTGACATGGAAAGATAGAGGAACATTGCTGCCTCGAGGAAAAGCTTTCTGCATTATCTGACACTAGTTAATGTTGTTGCAGGGTTTCAGTGCCTTTGAGCGTTCAATCTTGACTCAGATTGATCATATTATGATGGACAAAGAGAGATTACTACGGCGGACACAGACCAAGCGATCAGTGTATACAGTGCTGGGAAAGAAGGAACAGGAATCTCATCCGGTCCCTGAACCTGTGCCTGAAAATTCGGTAAGGGTATTTTGTTTATATAACTCACTCTGTAGCAGCAGTGAAACTCTCTGCAAAACAGTTAGCTTGAGTCTTTAGCAGGTAGATATTCTTGTTTGTGAGAGATTTATGAAGGAGATGTCTGAGTGTTGATTCCTGTAATGTAATGGCTAAGAAAAAGATGTAGACATTCTAATTTCCAGTTTTATGGTGTTTGTGTTATTGCCTGTGCCAGTTCTTGACAGGGGAAAAACAAGGTTGGTCTGTGATTGTGCCCCTCTTGTGCTGTAGGAAGTGATGCTCACTAAATCGCTTTTTGAGGTAGCGGCACAAAACTTTGTTTTACTCGGGAGTTTAGAAATTTACCCAGAAGGTCACTTCTAAAATCCTACTGCATGTAACCTCCAGAATATGTAGTAGGAAGTCTGTTATTAATTTAGTATTTAAGAGAGAAGAAATACTCAATTCTGAGAGATCATTTAGAATCACTGCACTGCAGGATGTATTTTTTGCCATTACGTTAAAAATATCTGTAGTATTTTGCCAGAAAGTCTTTGCACAGTCCTATTTATTCCCAGTAAGAGGTATCATAAATCTATTTTGGCATTGGCAGCATTTCTGCCTTGCCTTTAAATGTATTCCTGATCCTTAAAAGCTTGTTATGTTGGGAGTTTTTCTCCATTCCTTCATATCTTCAAATGTGTTTACAAGCTGCTGCACATGGTGTCATCAGCTAGAGACAGAAATACGCACATACGAGCTTTGGTGTTTCCTTTGTGCTTCTAGGAAGTCCTCCCTCAGTCAGATTCCAACAGGCACCTGAGGACATAGATGAGGAGATATTTGATGATGATGACTTTTATCACCAGGTAGGTGATGGTAAACCTGTGTTGGAATTATGGCTCCAGTCGGTTTTTAATACTTACGGAGCTAATGCGGTTGGTTCTGTGCTCTAAATTTCTCTTACCAGTGAAACTCGGTTACCTGTTCTAACATCCCAGGTCTCTATAGATGCCTCAGAGGACTTTGCTTACAACTTTCGATATAGGCCTATGTGAGCTTAAACTCGTGTTGTGGATGTAAATTTTACTGCTGTTACTGGTACTGCTGTACTTGAGTGAGTCCGGGCTCTAGGTTAAGGGCTGTGCCTGTTGTTCTTGCTGGTGAACATTGCTACACAAGAGAAAAATTATTGAATTCTCTAAAGGTGACTGTTCTCTGTGGGCAGAGTCCCATTATGAAAACCGATTCTAGTAGATTCTCAAAGCACACTGAGTTACTCCTCATCTCAGCCTCCATCATCTCATCTACCTACTGAATGAAAAAGCTGCAGGGCTTCTCTAGCACTTTTCTTGGAGTTGTGCCAGCCTGGATTTAAGCCAGTTATTCTTTTTATTTGCAAAATTCTTAGAAACAAGGAATCTGCACTCAGTGCATGGAGGCTGCAGCTTAGGGAAGCCTTGTGTTTGTAATTTATTTAATAAATGACAGTGACAGCTTTATGAAATACTTAAATTGGCATATATTGAGGAGTATGATTCACTGTAAGTCCTTCCCCAGCACACAAAACCCTAGTTTTGCTTTGATGATCCACATAGAGCTTTAACTTTAGGACTAAACAAATATCGTTATAGCATTAGAAAAGCAGAAATTTCTGATCTGAATAGTTACTGGGGTGGCTAGTAAAGTGCTGGGGCAGTGGAAGAGAGGTGTTGCCATGTGACTACTCTGATAACTGGTCCAACCAGAAGCATTAGAATACTTTGAAAATTTGGGGTTTCCTCTGCAGAGCCAGGACTAAAGGTGAATAAAAAGATACTTGAAATTTGTAATTCTTATCTGTGTTTTATGGATAGGAAATACATAAAACCTTACCACTGCTGGGTTTTTTCCTCTACAAGGAGGTTTTCAACATGTTTCCAGCCCTACTGTTGTAGATGTCCAGGAGAATTTTTGCAGTAGACCTCACCTAGTGCAGAATTAGGGCAACTTGAATATTTAATGTTAGCGAGGGATCTACTCAAGGCAGTGTACCCCAGAAGCCAGGATAGTATTCCAAGCTAGCTCCTCTCCAGGCTGTGTCTTTGTTGTAAGAGCATCTCTGCTAGTATTGCTGTGAATTGAGCAGCATCCCTTGGGCAGGTGAAGGTGCCAGATTCATCTGTGTAGGCTTTAAAATGATGATCAGCGAGTGTCTGTTGCCAGCAGTGGTGGAAGAGACCAAATCTGTAAGGCAGTGAAGTAACACTGAGGTGGAACACGGGGGCCAAATGAACCCTAAGAACACAGAAGAAATTAAGTTAGTGTAACAGAATTGTGAAGTGGTCAAGGAGAAACAGCTGTGATTGACAGTCTGTGGACCTGTGCAGAGTACGTGCTTATTGGCCATGAAATGTTAAATTTTTAAAAGAAAAATAGCAATAGATGAATGGCCCGTCTTTCCTTCTAATAACTTTAACTTCGATAAATCGTGATTTCAGAAATATGACTAGTCACAGCTTAGCTTTTCCCCTCACTGGTTAATTGGGGTGCTGGGGTTAATCTAAATTAAAACTTAAACTAATAGAGGTCATTGAGGGAAGAGAATCACCTGAGTAAAACAAATGGGTCTGCCAGGCACAACTGTATCTTGGCCATTTCCCAAGAGGGAAGTGGCAGCAAATTGGAGTTGTTTCAGCATTCAGTAGAGGTGAAGGATGGGTGACACCGGTTTAATGTACAGCACCTCCGGAAACATTCCAGATTGCATTCCTTGCTGTACCAACTGCTGCCTCCTGCGCACAGTGAATAGGAGCAGGACCAGCCAACAACATCTGGCAGCACAGCAAGGAATGGGTGCAACTTTCGAAACCCCATAGACTCTAAATATGGTGCTTAGCCTGGTGGAGGCTTTAATCACTTACCACTCTTTGGCAGCGGGCTACGACAGCTTATCCTAGCCTCGTACATCACACACAGACATCTGCTGAGCCGCGAGGCAGCTACACATTCATTTTCCTTTCTTGCCTTTTTTTTTTTTTTTTTTTTTTTTTTTATATCCATCCCTCCTTCCCTCCCTCCTTCCCTTCCACCCTTCTCCTCTCCTCCTGTCTCCAATATGCTTCTTGGGAGAGATGATCTGTAAAGATTACTGCTTCATTGTGTGCAAGTAATTGTGGGGATGCCAGCCCCTTGCCAGACACAGCGCAGCACCTGTTCTGCTGACCTGGTTAATGTCTTCTGTTGAGTGGGATTTGGCAGAGATTGGAGCTGAAGCCAATTCAGTGATAAGGCTAAAGAAAATGGCTGTATGTTTTCTGTCACCTCCCAATTAAATTGGTTTCATAAAGTGCTTTCCTGTATTTGTCAGGGTGGTAAGCTGAAGCTGAACGTTGCATTCAGAAAGGCTAGAGTGCATTACAATAGAGCACTGACAATACGGTGAATGTGTGTTCTTTCAGATGGGTCATAACTGTGCAGTGCTTTTGTGTGCGTGTATGATTGCGTGTGTGGATGTACATATATAAAGAAAATGTGGAAAGGGAACTGGTTCTTCAGTAGTAATCAGCAGCAACGTCCCTGGTTGTTGGAGCTGAGGTTGCTCAGGAACTCTGACCTCTGTTCTGTGCATAATACTTACTGCAAAGTGCATGTGTACGTTTTGATGGGTGCTTTTTTCTTTGTATTTAAATTTAGATCCAGACTTTTTTTAGTATCGCTTTCATTTTTCTCAATAACATTTTAAAATGTTTAGTTTATTAAACCACCAGCAGTAATCAAAATAAAGGTGAACATTCAGATAAGGGAGGACATTGGAAACCAACTTCTTGTATATTTCAGTATGAAATTAAGCAAGTAAAAAGGAACAAGATCTGATGAATATGCACAAGTTACTGATAAAAGAATAAGTAGATATGCTATTTTGTTATAGATTATAATATCTATGGAAAACTCTTCCATTAATCTGTTTTTCCTGTGGAAAAACAATTTTCTTGTCCAGGTCTTGGTATTCAATGGAATTCACCTTGTGTGGCTGGTGGAGTTTTACAGTGATTCAGTATTTAACTCTGCTCAGTCTGTTCATCCCACTTTGCCTTTTCTCGTATTCTTCACTTGTTTTATAAGCAGTTATAATTTTTATTGTGGCCTGTGTTGAATGGTAATGTAAAGTTGAGCTGAATAATGCAAGTGAAATATTTTTATGTGGGTTGCACTGGGTGGGAATAGTTAAATTGTTTCAGAAAGATCCTCATTACTGACAGCAGCAAGAGGCTAGACCTCATTTCCTTTTCTTTTAGACTCTCCTTCATACGTGGTTTTAAGGGAAGAAAAAGGCTTTTTATTTTTAGAAGTCATATTTACGTAGAATTCATTACAGCTGATGTTGCAGCATTAAGACTTAAAATTCCAGCCTGCTACCAGAGAGCTGCTGGTCTGACATGCTACAGTGGAGATTTTATTATTAGGTTGAAATACTCCTCTAGTAAAAGAGAGAGTGGAAATTGGTTTATTTCCAACAGGAATTAGGTTAGCGTTCATATGCTAAGCGTTCCACTGGTAGCAGCTCTTCCCAGAACAAATGTTCATCATTGATGGCAGCAGGTATGCCTAAGGAGAATTAGGAATATACATAATCCCTTTTTTCCTCCATGCTCCTGCTCCTGCTCCCTCCTCCCCAATTTTGGTTATGTGGTGTGTGATTGCATTTTATAACAACCCGCAATCATCAGTCTTGTCTGGGATCACCACAACTTCAGAAGCTGAGCAGAGCCAAAGTGGATGGGGAACATCCAACGGAATGCTAAGGACTTCAGGGAGAGCTGGCAGCAGTTTGCCAGGCAGGACCGCCCGTAGGCTGAACAGGATTGTCATCCCTCAGCCGCTGCGTTGTGTTGAACTGGTGCTGTCTGGGATCTACTCCCAAGGTGAGTGCGCTTGAATAGCAAGGAAGAGGCTTGCTACCTTCTTTATCTATACCCTCATTACTTAGGAAAGAGGCTGATTTTGTAGAAGATGTTGCTTAATTGTAGGACTTGTAACTTTATTGTTGTCCCCTGTGGACTGGCATTGTATGTGCCTGCCCTCTCTTGTGACAGATACCGTTTTTACAAGCGAGTGAGGAATCTCACAAACTTCCTTTTTCCTAGCTTAGTGCTCAGAATGCCTGCTTTAATCAGAGTAGCCGCAAAATAAACTTGCAAGTCTGAATCTCTTGTTAAGATAGTTCTAGCTCTGATTGTTTCTCCTCTGAGTCGTACTTGTGTCTAAATCGCACTGTGTGGCTTTTTAGAAAACTTTACTTGGTAGGGTCAATTTCTCCTCATGTCCCAGGCAAGAGTCACCTAAAGCAGTTTCCTGGGCACTGCTATGGTTTTTCTCTGCCAGGTATTTGATAATGCCATAAACAAGTAATTACTAATCCAGTGAACTATTAAAAGTCGATAATGGTGAAGAATAGAGAGAAGCCTGGCTTTCTGACAAGCTGGTTTACCTTAATTAAACTAGTGAGTGATTAATATGGACAGCTGATCTTGTGGCTTTAATTAGATGCATTTAGAGTTTTGTGTGAATAAGAGATGTCTCGAACCATCCCACAGGTTAATGGCAATACAATACTCTTATCACAGGCATGTATCTTTCAAATGGCTGGGTAGATGGTTAATAACACGTTTTAAAGCTTGATTTGAAACTTCTTTTAATGGGTTATTAGAAAATACGCAAGTCAATGCCTGTTTATACACAAACTGAATTTTCATAAAATGTTTTTTAAAAGGAGACTGTCCAGTGATTTCATCTTGCAGTTTAGGTTTTTACATTATAAGTAGATTGCAGAAAACGAAATTTTTAAAAAGTGTTTCAGGGGATTTAAAAATAATATTTGAGCTGCAGTCTTAAGTTTTCTCTGGTGTTGCTAGAAATCCAAATGGTGTTATGCTGCTGCTGTGTGGGAGCTTGAAAGAGGAAGAGGAATGGTTTGTTTCTGCGTTGGGGCAGAATGCAGTGTAAAATGTATGCTGAGCGAGTCCTGGACTAGAAACAACCTTTTCATAATTTACGCTGTTTTAAATAATTGTATCGTATATAAATATGAAAAAGATGGGAAAATTCATGTGATTTATCATGTCTCTCCAAAGGCTAAAGGAGAAAAAGATTAAATTAGAAAGTATTGAAATTGCATGGATGAAATGCAGCTTTGTCAACTTTCTGTTCAGGAGTGACTTTGCATTTTCACCAGGGAAGAGGAAAAGCATTTGGGGTTTGTAGTCTTCTTTACTTGGACTGTTGTTGTACTTCGCTTCTCTCTCCTTGTTTCCTACAGTGATTTTGTTAAAAAATAACCGCTTTTTAACCTATTAAAAGATAACACATTTTTTCAATGTGACATGTCATGTTGCGGCTCTGTGAGCCAGGGTGAAGGGAATTTGCCTGGGCTTTTGAAAGGATTCTGTGTTAAAAGATAGTGGAGCGCCGTTAGCAGACATTTGTACCACAGTAGTTTGTTTACTATCTCTAGTAACAAACACACATGTAGCTAGAAAAGTCTATATAAGCAATTTGCAAATATTTTAGAGTTCCTCACTAATAAAGTGAGTATTTTTTTAGCCAAGGAGTGACAGAGTGTTCTAGTAAAGGTTAGCAGCTGCTGGTAAACCTGAAGTCGGAGTTTCTCCTGTTTTTCTCATTGTTTCAGAATCCACAGATTATCCAACTTTTTTCTGTTTCTGTTGCTTTCAGTGAATGACTAAGGTGGCAGAAGCAGTACGAAGTTCTGCTTTTCCATTGTTCTGCACAGTTGTTCTAAAATGAACATTGGTAGACCCTTGTTTGGTATTACTGTTGGTGCAGGGAGCCCTGTACAACTGCTTTGACTTCCCCATACAGCAGCCAGCACGATGGCCGGGCTGAGACTGCGTCTCACCTCCGCATACCTGACTCGGTGAATTCAAAGGCAGCAGTGCCACTTGCAAGAGAGAGTAGGTGGCTTTGATGCTGTGTAGCAGAAATGACCCGTGCCTTTACTGGCTTTTCTGAAGATTTTAATAACATCGGAAAAGTGTTGCTTTTGTTCCGATTGTATTTCTAAGCTTTGTAAACTCAACTGTTTCCTGTGATACACTATAGATCAACTTTTGCGAGGTATTAATTTGAATTGATCTGTGAGGTCTAAGAAGAGCAAGCCTTTTGTCATGAGGCTTATTTCGCTTATACTTAGCTCTTTGTCTCAACTGGAAATTCTTAGGGGTCTGCAAATCAGAAAGGTCAGCAACTGTAGTATTAGAAACACTGATAGATAGTGCATGAAAATGAGACCTAACCTCTAAAATGAAAATTGACCTCTAAAATGAGAAATGAATCTCTATTACCCTTGAACAACACCCTGATGACATTTCTAAATCCCTCTGATTTTGTACAGTGCACTTTGTGTGCATCTCTTTAACTAGCGTCAAGAGGGAGTCCTTTTAAGGTGAATTCTTTAGAAAGCACACATCATTGACTCCAGTGTGAATTTTAACAATGGCTCTGGTGTCAGCAAAGGCAGGTGAATACTAACCGATTTTGAAGCTCCTGCCTTCAGACATGTTCTGCGGGAACACTGCCGTACTCTTTGCTAGTGGTTGCAGATTTTAGGCTTGCTCACATGCTCAGGACACAGGAGGCAGAGTCAGTTCCTGCCTGCTCCCGGCCCTCCGCAAACAAGGCTTGTGGGCCTTGGCAAACCACGCGACCTCTGTGTGCGCTTCTTTACTTGTGTGGTTGGTAGCTCCTGGTTTTGACCAGGGACTCTGATTGGGTTGGTTTTAATAGCAAAGCTTTTCTGAGTTCATAAAGATGTGTGCACGGGAGCACTCTTGGCGAGCATCGCCACTGCCTTCCAAAGGCGGGTGATACAGACGTTATCTCCTGCTTTCTGCTGCCCGTTGTCCGCTTTGCACGTCCTTTGTCCTGCTGGTTCCAGCTTTTGGTAAGAGCAGCTTGGAGTCGGTAGTTGAGCTGCAGACTGCTGGACGTGGTTGCACTTCGTTGCAGGTAGGCAGTTGTGTTTGCTTACATGGGAGACTGAGCTTAGGTTTTTGAAGTTCAGGGAAGATGTGAAGAGGTGAAGGAGGGAAAGCAAAAAAGGATACGTTTCAAATCAAAGCCTTTTGATGCTGAAATTGCCTAACTCAAACTCTTGTCTTCACACATCAGGGCTTAATGCTGATAGTGATTTACTTACACTTCCTAGTTAATAATTAGACATTGGGAGACACCATATATCACTCCTAATGGAATATATGGGGTCTGATGAGAGTTTTCTGTTTTGACTAATAAATTTTAAACAGAATCGCCAAGCTTAATGAAATATTGCAGCTTCGGAAGTGTTTAAAGTCTTGTGCTGTGAAAACACTGTTGCTTTATTCAGTAAATGAATTTATCATTCATTCTGTATCGTGAGCCCTAGCTGGCTCTGGAGCATGGGCTGAATGCAAGACTCTGAACTAGAAAGCGGAAAAACTAATCAAATCCTTAAAGACCAAAGGCAGCGAGGCAGGTCTAGACTGACTTTTTCAGTTGTAGCCTCTGGCTACATCCACTTTTATTTTAGTAACCATTGTTAGCATGATTTATAACTTCAGCTTTAAGATGTACACTATTTAGATGTTGTAAGAAGCTTTGCAGCCTTTTTTCCCCTCTATTTCCTAATTTCCCTCTTGTTCCTGCTTTTTTTCCACTTCCCCCTATTTCTGTCTCCCTCTCCTCTCCCCAGCAGCATCCCCAGTCCTCCGGTTGATGTGGCACTGAAAGAACATTTCACTGTCAGCCCCAAGGTCAACAAAACCGTCTCTGCCTCAACTAATGGCTGATCGGCTGGTGGCCTAGTTAGTGCCAAGGAGATGGCTGTGGGTAGGGTTTAGTCTCCTACTGCTGCACAAAGCTTTTCCCTGCTAATTTTGCTCACAGAGGAGAGGATATGCCCCCCAGCAAATAATGGGATCCCTGCTGTTGCCCTGCTAAGCAGCACGCAGTTCAACCCCTCGCCCTTCACAGCCATTGCAGGAAATGCTGCCTTGCCAAAAGGAGAGTGATCCTGTCCAACAAGATCCTGCCCACTCCCTAGGTGCAACACTGGGAATCTGCCCCAGAAACGCATCTTGTTCTAACCAGCGTGGACGTAGTTGTAAGATCTTGGCAGCGCTCCTTAGTTTACCAGTCTTTGGATTTGGTAGGCTACCAGGAAGAGCAAGTCCTGCTGAAAATGTCTTGCTGCTTAGTGTTCTGAGAGCATGGGACATCTGTGCATTGCTGTCTCCTCATGCCTTAGCCTCTGCCATTACTACTCAGCAGTTTTTTGCTGCGCATTGTGCCAAGGAGGCAAGATAAGAGGTGACAGTAAACACACCTTATTGCCAGTACAGGAAGAAACCACTAAAACCTTGCTGCACCATTTCTCGCTGCTGTTAAAACCCTCCCTCCCACCTTGCTTTTGACAGAATATTGACTAGAAACCAAGATCCCATTTCTGCTTAGCCTTAAGGGCAGCTGTTTACAGAGTGGTGGTGTTACATAGGTTTACTGTGTCGTATGTCTGTGTAACACTGGATTTGGATCTTGTATTTAGCTGCCAGAAGTGACTGTGATGAAGTAGGAGAGATAAACTGATAGATTGTGTGCCAGAAAGATGTTGGGAATCAATCAGATAAACAGGGCAGAGAAGTAGCTTGCTGTTTTCTAGTGATAATAAACCAGTGGCCTCTCTTCCTGGAATTTCTAAATGTAATTGCTGCAGTAATAATCTCAAAAAATAAGCAAATAGAAAAAAAAGTCACAATGGGTTTTTAATTATGCTTGAATCACTCTTTTTGTGTGTGTGTGTGTTACGATGTATGCCTTGGAGGAGAGGAAAGATGTGGACAGGTATAAATATTTTCTCTGTTGCTTCAGCATCTCTTATTTGAAAATAAAAAAGGCTCATAAAAAGATACCTATCTACCTTTATGGCATTTTTCTTTTGTGGGGTGCACGCCTTTCCCCTCCCTCACTCCGGTAGTGTACTTCAGTGATCAGAAACCATGGGGCTCAGTGAGTTTCTCACATAGCACTGTGCCCGGGACAATTCTGTCATCAGCTGTGCTTCGTGGGGCAGCGTCCGTGCCCAGGAAGCCTCTGAGGGCCCGCTGCTCTGAGCACAGGGGCAGACTGGAGCCAAGCTGTGCTCAGAAATGCCATCGTCTCACTTGAGTTGGTATTTCCCTCCACGCCCCCGGCTGCGAGGGGGATGTGGAGCTTCTTTCTTGTCCTCTTGCCTCCACTGTACGTGCTGTCTTGGGCCAGGTGAAGACCATGGCTGCTCTCCAAGCCCTGCTTTCCATGACCATTACTGTACCTCAACTGACCATTACAGTCTAGTCCCTGCCTAAGCAAAAGTGTAGGGTGGAGGAGAAGCATCTTTCATCCTTTCTTCTCTGGCTTCTTTGTGGGATTGCCTGGACTCTCTGGCTTCCAGGTGGGTCTGTTTTGGGTGCTTTCTGAGCCGAGACAGTAACTTCACTCGTCAGTGAAATGTCAGCATCTAAAAAGCAGCCTGTGTCCCTCTGTTTTGGAGGGGTTATTTCTGTTCTTTGTGTTAATATGTTGGCTAATACCCAAGGCACAGCACGTACAATTTACAGTGAGTGGTGATAAACATATAGCACCAGTCAAGTAGCCAAGAAGGCTGTTCACAATATTCTTTGGCTGCAGGAAACAAAAAGGACAAAACCCAGCCCTCAGGACATGAAAAGAAATAGAAAAGCCTACTTGAGCATTCCTGCTCTAGCTATAAAAATTGTTTTGCTGTGCTGTTCCTCAGAGCGAGCGTTACTGCCCAGCAATGCTTGACTTCTGTCTGGTGAAATGTTTCAGTTTCCACCTGCCCTCCCTGCACGAAGTGTGGGGTGAGACCTGGGGGGCTGAGGTCTTACTGCAGATCTGCCTGTGCAGCATCTCTTGCCCATGGGAGCAGTGCACACAGCAGCCTGTGAACGTTCAGGCCTTTTTTATCTTTCCAGAGCCCAAGGTACAGTACCAGCCTCTGAAACATGAGCTGAAGCTCAGCTGCTCACATCCCCCCAAGCCTGTCACTTCTTTGCCCGCTGTGGGATTGTACACTTTGCTCTGGGCTCCTGGGACCAGCAGCTGCCGAGCGCTTGGCCCCTCTGACAGTCCCAGAGGAGGCTTTGCAGCGCTCTTACACTTAAGGCCGTTTGTATGCTTTGCCCGTGTGGAGCTTCTTGTGCCACGGTGCTGCTAAACTGTGCCCCTCTGGCTCTGCATAACCTTTTAGATTCTCATCAGATGAATGACATGATGTGACGTGTCACCTAAACAAACCATGATGGGTTGAAGGGAAGACTATACTACTACTAGTTCCATCTGAAATTATATACAGAAACTCTTTGTGGTGGCCTTCAGTGTTATGGTCCAGTCACATATTCTATGGGGACCTTTTTGGAAGAGGGGCATGATCTACTTAAACTTTTAGCATAGCTGTCAGCTTTTTCCCTTGGAAAACTCTTTCATGCAGAGGGAATGTTAAAAAGCCTTTGTTCTTGGCTTGGGGTTTTCTAGGAAGTTTCAAGAAATTGAGGCATACATGTTCCCTTGGGAGCTTGGCAGCTGATTTCTTAACTATTCTGGGAAACCTGTGAGCCTGTTTGCATTAACCTGTCTTTACTGTACTTCTAAATGGGATTGCTGTCTTTCTTCTAGCTCCTTCGAGAACTTATAGAACGTAAAACCACTTCGTTGGACCCCAATGACCAGGTAGCAATGGGCAGGTAAGTAGGAAGCTGCCTGTAACATCACTGACTTCGCCCCAGCACTGCATTCCGGTTCAGAGGTGCAAAACTACTTGAGGGCTTCCAGTCCAGCTCATTGTAGAGGGCAAATTTTTAAATGACTCTGGAGAAAGCATCTGGTGTAAGAAATTGCATAACAAATGATTAAAACAGTATGAGATGAGCCAAGAAAGTCGTTCGCTGTAACGTATTGCTTGGTTATGGATCACAAGTGTGACTGGGAGTTTGCCAGCCTTTAGCTGAGCCCTGGTTTGCCGACGAACCCCTGAAGATGCTTTCCAGTTGTCAAAGGCTTGTTCCAGACTTGGAATATTTCTGAGTCAGTGGTCCATGCAGCACATAGGGAATCCACAGAGGGGTGTCTTAACCCTAGTGAGGGTCTGTTAGGTCACTAGACAAGTGTCTGCCTGCTGCTGAAATTTGGCCTTTTCTCATTGTGAGCTCTGATTTGTCATTGTTTCAGGGGATCAAACCTTCTGTTGTGAGGTCAGTTAAAGCAATTCTTGCGTATGCTTTCTCCCTGCTGTAAGAAAAGCTGCTATACAATTGAGACAATATCAGAGAATATTTTCTGCATGCAGAAGTAAAATAGAATTCCATGTAGGGAAGCTCTTATTTCTCTGTTTAATTCTCTAGTTAGAAAATAAAGAATCTTCCAAATACCACGTAATGAACAGTGTACATTTAAATAGCCAGGGGCTATAATTTAGAAAAGTGTAAAAGCAGAGGAAGGCTGAAAATGTTAAAGTAGGGGCTCTCCACTGAAAAAGTGCTATGGGGGTGTCTGTATGGGGAGGGGAAGAAAATGCATTAGGAAATTTTGTGATGGTGAAATAACTTTTATCCTTGTAAAATATTACCCAAATTTTAGTGCAATGTGTCAAATTTATTTTGTGTATGTCTGGAATATTATGGAAAGCTATTCACTATAATTTAACATGATATAGACAAAATTACATTTAAGTGGTGATTACATTGTACATTTATCTGACTTAACAATAAAATAGATTACAGTAATTAAGATTATATTAAGATTGCAGTAATTGGATTTTGCTAGATTTTTTTCCCTGATGTCGAGTTTTCTTTGTATAAATCAGGTAAGATGACGCTCATTTTTGTAAAAAAAATATTTATAACTAGTAGAAGTTTTTCCCCGCTGAAAACTTCTTTGACTTGATGAAGTTCTGTTTGAGAAGTTGAGTCTTCCCTTCTAAATACATTTGGGCATCAGACAGCACTTTCTGAAATTGCTTATTGCTTTTCTTTCTTTTGTAGCCTTGTGTAGTAATAGTTGGAGCATTATATAGGACTGCTTGCTAGATTTGCCAGGTTTGATAGTCAGAGATGGTGGGGGAAAATGCTTGCTTGTAATCTTCAATATAATTTGCAAAACTGAAGGAAGAAATAAATTCATGGTGTCTGTTGCATCACAGTAATTCTGTTCTTGAAGTTAGCATAACCTGTCTCACTTAAAGAATCAGTTTAGTCTGTGGCAGACCATCTATTCTGTTATGGGCTTTCAATATGCAAAACAGAAGTCATTCTAGTAATCAAGGCTGAAACAAAAAAGCAGTACCTGTAAAGGCATTTTTTACAGGTTTTAGCATTCATATTTTGCAAAGATTTTCTTTTTAATTGTAAAGATTCTTAAAAAAAAAAAAATAATCAAGGAAGAATAAAAAATGGAGCCAAGCCTTGTGGCCTCCATGGATTTCCCTGCGAGTAGAATGTTCTCAGTGAACCACAATGTCTCATCTGGATCAGCAGGTCTGGTCTGTGTCCCATCGTGGCTGCAGTCAGTGCCATGTCTGTGGAGTGAAGCAGTACCACGGGCACTTGAAGTTTCGTACTTGTTCTCCTGAGGTTCTGATCTTCTTCGCTTGTGTCAATGCAATGGTTGCAAGGGCTGGGAAGTGCCTCAGACCCCAGTGTAGCTAATGCTCATTTCCCAGTGGCTCTAAAGGTTGTGTAACTGTCGTTTTGCATTCCTCAGGCAATGGCTGGCCATCCAGAAGTTACGAAGCAAAATAAAGAAGAAAGTGGACAGAAAAGCCAGTAAAGGAAGGAGAATCCGGTGGGTGAAAGCTTCTGCAAGCAAAGAGAAGTTCTTGATTTTACCAAAGGAAGTCTGGCTGCACTGGTTGGCTCTGGGGTGCAGTGGTAGGCTTATTCAGGCCTTTTAGAGCAAGGATGCTCTGGGGCATCCACTGGAGAACCTTAATGTTCTTTGAGCATAGTATAAGGGCTTGGTTGGATGCAGCCTGTGAGTGCTGCCCAGATCTGTCTTGGCAAGAGTGTTCATTGGTCTCAGAAAACACTGGCAAGAGGTGTTGAAGTGTCACTAAGTGATCTGGGGCCGTAATTTCCAGTGAAAGCCAATAAACACCTGTTGTGCAATATATATTTAGCTGATTAAAATGTGGGAAGAGCTCTAGGTGAAGATGTGCAGAAATGCCTCGGTGAGGTAGATGTCTCTTTCCCTACTGACTGTCAATTGGAATTCGATGTCTAATCTCTCTATTTTTGTAAGTCACATCGCAGCTTTCTTTAGCTTCAAAGCATTTCACATCCTGACCACTGATTTGGGTTGAGCTCTCCTGTTGTGTGTTCAGTGTAAGAATCTTTCACGTGGTAGGGTGGAAAGGGAAACAGTCTGGAGAGAACAAGGTGTTGGTTTTTTTCCCTTTGCAAAGCAGATATATTAGTCTCCCTGAGTTTAGCATGACTGCATGATTTGTAGTGGAGGAGGTGTTTGTGGCAGGGAGGCATGCTGAAAAGCTTCCTGAAAAATCCGCAACATTAACCATCCTTTTGTGAGTAAACTATAAATCGTGAGTTTAGATGGCATCTGATAGAAAGTCAGTGGAGTCAGTCTGGGTCAGGCCTGGCATAGCAATTTTTAAGATAGATGTCATAAGATAATTTATTGAAAGAGGGAAGAGCTACTTTGTTGGCCTGAAAAGCCTATAATTATTGACTATCAATATTCTTCTCTGTCAGCATCACACATAATTGGATATATTCATGATTCAGTCAAAACTACTGACAACATCACACAACTGAGTCAGACTCGTAAACCTCCAGGAATAATGGGGAAGTCTCTCATTGTGTGCAATCTGTGCGCTTCAGCATTCCTGAGAGATCAGCTATCTCACCAAGTCAATTGCCTCTTAGATCTTAGGTGCCTTTTTTTTCTTCTTTAAATAAAAGTTGCAGTGACCCTGCAGGGAAGATATCAATAAAAAAGTGTCATTGTCTGTGTTTAGGATTAGCATGTAGTTAAGCTCCACCATCTTTTCAGAAGAGTCCCAGTAGAGCCCAAATGGGTGTTTTTAAAGAGATGGTTCTTCCACTGAGAGAAGCAGTGTCACCCCAAGCAGATCACTTATCCTCTGTTCTTTTTTTCCTTTTCTAAAACTGGGGCAGCAGTGCTTAGCTCGGTTTTCATGAAGGACTCTGAGATCCTGGAGAGCAAAGTATTTAATACTGTTTCCTCTGTCTCCGTAATTCTTCCTTTTTAGCAGTCCTTTAGCAAACCTTCAATATTATAGCATGTTTGGATGAAATGTGCTAGTTTATTGTAGGGTGTGGGGATCTTCCAGTGCTTTCAAAAGCAGTCGATTTTCCACTTGACATGAGTACTTGTCCCCTTCATAGACAGGGAAATTTGAGCACTGAGAGGGGAAGTGAGCTCATCCAAAAACTCCACAGTCGAGCTTAAGAAACCTGGTGCCTAGAACTCTGCTATCCCTCACTAAGACATGCCTTTTCTTGAGGTAGAATCTTCCTTTAAAAAGAAGGTACTTTTAAAAGAGGGTAGAATTTTCTTGAGGAGGAGTGATGTGTCTACACCTCTTTTTCATGTCAGTGATTTCTGGTCCTGTGCTGCTGCAATGTGGGATGTCTTTCTGTGAATGAAAATAACTGGTTTATATCTGCTAGACTGGGATTTTTAAAGTCCTGATTTTAAAAATGTGACAGTAATATTAGTTTTGGACAAACAACTCGTGTCAGAGAATTTATCTGAATTGCTTAGTCCTTTTGCCGCTACACAGACTGTGCCTGTAGAAGCTCTTTGATCTGTATGAATCCATCAGTTGGTAATGTCTCATAAGTGAACTGTTTTGTAGTGCAGCCTGTTGTTGACCTGTTTGTTGCAGTACTAGCCCCACACAGCTACGGCTCTTCCCCGGCTCGCTCGTCGCAGCGTTAGACCAGGGCAGTTGCTTCCATTACGAGTGACAAAGACTTGATTGTGCAGAGAAGCCCTCGTGTAAGGTTGAGCGTGTGCTGTGCCTGAAGAACCACTCTGAAATAGTGTCGTGAGCTAAAAATCCCCTTGAGGGAATGTTCCTGCATAAGCAAACAAAAGGGAGTGCAGAGGTGACAGAGTGGAAAGGTGATTCTGGGCAAATGCTTGTGAATCCTTTTGCCTGCTATTTGTCAAGCTCTAAAAATAGCAGCAGCTTGGATGAAACATTTCAGAGCTGGGTAGGCAGCGTGGTAGTGTACACCAAAAGCCATTGGTTTGGAATCCCCTGCTCTTAGACACTAGGGTTTAAAGCCACCTTTTCATTCTGAGTTTTTCAGTACTCTCTTAAATTTTATGTCAGGTCCTTGGATATAAGTCATGAAATCTATTGCAAGTTCCTAGCCCAGGGTGGGAAGCGGGAGGGGATCCCATATCTGGAGGTGCAGAACAGCTTGTAGAAATATTCTGGTGGATCAGAAGCTCAGACAGATGCAGCACTGTATCACCTTGGATACGCCCCATGTCTTCTTTGCACCCGCCTTTTTTCTGTCTCCTTTGCTGTTTTTATGTGCTCCATTTGTAAGTTATTCAGGGTAAGACTTTCCAACTACAGTACAGCTAGCAGAGTGGGATTTTTATATCCTTTAGGGCCCTAGACACCACAGAGCAAGGAGAAACTGATAGCAGATGGATGCTTGAGAAGGTTTGATGCTCTGACGCTTCTGCTGCCTGCAGTGGGCTCTTTGGGCACAAATTCCAGAAGGTGATTAAGATGCCAGCTGAATGGAAGGCTGAAAACAAGTTCTTGTTTCTCTGTCTGTGAGTTTTCAGGGTTGTCTCTCTGGGAGTCTTGATTATGTACTCGCACACATTTAATGGGTGCTGTATGTCCACATTCTAACTGTGATAAAAAAGGATTTTCTTGCTGTTCAGTTCATTGCATCATCTGATTATTGTCCATGTTACAAGAAAGGAGGAGGAGGAGGGAAGTGGGGGGGAAAAGCCAGCTACAACTAGTGACTCATTAGGTACTGGTCACCAGGAAAAACGGTGCTTTGCATTTCAGGGGCTGCTGTGTTTCTATTCAAGCAGCAGCGTTTCCTTTTCATTAATAGTTACTAATGTGCTGCCTGCTTATTTCCTGCACTATTCAGGTATCATGTCCATAGCAAGCTGGTGAGCTTCATGGCACCTATTGACCACTGTACAATGAATGATGATGCCAGGTGAGTAATAGATTAATTATGTTTCTCAAATGGCTTCATGACAGCATGATATTGACCTGTTCTTCAGTCTGTCGCCCCCTCCATTTCTTTTTATCAGTTAACCATTTGTCACTGGCATCATAGCCTGGGTGTCTTGGTCACATCTGTCCAGGCAGTCTGGCTGAGCTTTCACTCTGTAATTACTGTGACACCAAACAAGAAATTTTCATAAATCTCAGTACCTGCATTTTGATTCCTGCTTAAAATGCCTCCAATTTTGAAATCTAGTTTTGTGGAATTATTTTGGAAATAGACAACTAAGTTATCTGGTGTCTTCAGTATAATCAAAACGTAGAAAGACTTTGTCTTTTAACAGAAGTGGCAACTGATTTAAATTATGTTTAGTATGCATTTTCTTAGATCGCTTAATAACTGGAATAGTTCAGTGAAGATTCACTCAAGACCTAAATGCTTGTATTTGTCTATTTAAAGAGTGAAGAATTTTATTTTGAGACTATAACGTTTTAATATGCTAATTAAAATAGAAAATATCAGTAAAGTTTTGTGCACGATTACTAGATAGTTTTTCTACATATATGCTATATCTTGAAATGCTGAGCTTTTTGTGGGAAGGAGGTGGAATAATTTTTCCAGTGAATGGATGTGGAAGGCTTGAGAAACATCTTTCCCCTGGGTTGTGGAACATGTTTGTGCTTAGTGTGAGAGAGGTGTCATTTGTCTGTTTGCGAGATGGAAACCAAATACCTGCTGTTCTTAGGCTGTTGCCTTTTGGGGTATTGCACAGACTTCTGGATGAGAGCTCTCCAGTAAACTGGCACAAAAAAAAGATGTTTTGTGTCCATAATAAGACCCGTGCTGTTTCATTATGCATCTTTTTCATAGTTTCTTTACTCTTTTTCTTTTTTTTCAAGTGAGAAAACTGGTCTGATTTCTGAATATTGTCTAGATCTCTCACCACAAAAATATGTGTTGCATGTGTAGGGTGAAAGCTCTGCCTCCACCCATATAAAGTAGTCAGTTCTTCCACCTCCTTACCTGGATCACAGGAAGAGAGGGGCAGAAGTGGCTTGGACACTTTCACCTGTTTGGCAAGTAAATCAAGTACATTTTTCTTTCTGATATGCAGGGCTTGAGCTAGCAACTGTCTGTGCTTCCTAGCTGCTAAGTTTCCCAACCTCCTTACCTGAATGGAATTGATGTCTTTGCTGTTTTGGATAATCCTGAATAAAACGTGGGGCAGGATACATACATATCTGGTAGAGTCATACCATTCCATAGAAATGGTTCTGGGACACGCTGCTCACTCCCCACATCTTTCTGTCTGAGGATGATTAGGAGGTGGCATATGTGTTTATAGGAAGAACCAATTCATACCACATTCATTAATAATATGCATGAGTCTGATATTTCTCTATCTTAGTATTATGTCCAGTTGACTGGTTACTACTTATGCTTTGAGAATTTTGAATGAGGTTAGGGTGTCTGTCATGTTTTTGTGCATACCACATATGGAACTGTCCTGCAGGTTAGGCAGGCATACAGCCCTCTGCTCTGTCCCCAGAATGAAGGCAAGCTTAGCTTGCATGGGGTGTGCGTGAGGGGGAGGAAGGTAAAAAAAAAAAAAGCGGGACTGCTCCTAATAATCTGGGAGTTATACTGTGTTTGGTGTCCCCAGAGGTGACATTGCCTCCTCCTTCACAGTCCACCGCACTCACTTGTATTCCAAAAGTTGCATAGAAAATACATTCTGTAAGCCAAAATCCGCCAGCAAGTCAATGCAGACGTGAAGTGCATCGGAACAGCTGGGACGATGGAGTTGTTCTGCACAATAGCCTTCTTGGGCCTCAGCTAGACTTCATCTGGCTGCCATCTTCATAACCCTTATTCCCCTCGCTTCTCGGGAGGCACCTTGAGTCCACCACAAGCTGCACGGGGTCTGGCTGACCCTCAGAAGCTATTCCAGCTAATAGGATGCTATCTACGTTATGCTGTGTCGACATAGTTATCATTGTGGTAGGGACAGAGTGTTTGACATTTGGTTTACTGAAAATGTCTCCTGGGGGTTTTCTCCACATTGAGCGGGTTATTACATCGCTTGCATGTTTCACTGATTCTTTGGTGGCAGCAGCGTGGCAGCAGCTGCTGCTGCTTATTGTCTGACTGCGGGAACTTATTTCTTACATTAAGTTTATTAGTCACTTTGGAGGCCCGCCATACTTTCTGTTAATGGCATTTTAGTCACTTATCTCCTGATGTTGGTTTAGCCGTCTAGAGTGAGGCTGTTGGTTGATGTGTTCACACACCAGCAAGTGTGCCTGAGGGTCGTATCGTGTGGGCAGCTGTATCCCGTTCTGCCAAGACCAGGCTTTCAGGCAAACCCTGGGTGTGGATGGGGCAACGCCGGGATCAGGCTGGGCAGGTTCTGTTCCTGTTCTGCCAGCGGCTTTGTGGATGACCTTGAGCAGGTCGCTCTGTGTTTCTGAGACTCCTGATTTCTCTTCGGTGCATTGGAGGACTGCTGTTGAGAAGTGACTGTAAAAAACAATGGTTTAGTAAGAGTAGTAGTATTTCATTTTTTAACATACGTAGGAAGCTTTTTCTCTCAGACAAGAGACAGATACACAAATAGAAGCCTAAGCTTTCCTTGCTGTTGCCAAAATGCCTGCTGGTTACTTGTAATACAAAGAATATGCCTTGCCTTTGCCTATTGCAGGCATTACAGTCCTCCTTAAGCAGTTTCTCTGCAGCTTCCTCCCCACGGGATGTGCTTTGCCATTGTTTAGTCCTAATGTTGAGCTTAGATTTCTCTCCGCTGTAATTTAGGCCCATTACTTCTTGTCCTATTCCGTGTGGGCTTTAGGAACAGATTCTTGCTTCCTCTTTGCAAGCAAAGGACACCTCTTTGCAGCAGCCCTTCCACATTTAGGTGGGCATTCTTGCTTTGCACACTGAAAACTGGGCATTACTTAGCTTAGCTTCCTTCCTTTCCTCTGTAGTTTGCAGCATTTGTGTTTGCATCCAGACGTAAAACGTATTCAAAATACTGGAGTGGCCAGTGTCTGAAAGTTAGGCCTCTATAGATGTTTTGGTTCAGCTCTCCCAAAACAAAGATATCTGCTGCTATCAGTTGGTTGTTTTTTTGTTTTTTTGTTTTTTTGTTTTTTTTTAAAATCATAACCACTCTTTAGGGGTCACATCACATCTCAGTTGAAAATGCCCCTGCACTTGCCATGGGCCATAATACCTCTCAAGCAGCCACAGATGTACTGGACAAGGCAAGAAGAATTCAACATCTGCTTTAAACTGCAGGTGAATTAAAAAGAAAGGACCGAGCCTGTACGCATGAGAGGGAAGCAGTAATGATAACAGCTTTCCTTTGTGACAGAAGAAGGTAATTTTATTGTTTGCAAGTATGAATTACTAGATTGAAAATGCAAGTATACACTTCACAGTGATGTGATTGTGCTCTGAGCCATTTTTTTTTTCCGGTCAGGCACTTAAAAGGCATGACCCCAAAATAAATACACGTCTGAACAACGGGGCGCTCTGTGTTGTAGTATGAGAAATTTTGAAGTGTCAGTGAGCTGTATATAAAAAAGGGTTGTAGACACAGAGCTGGGAGGCCATTCCCCTTAAGTTCTACCAGTGGCTACGGTGGCAGGTATATACTTGGAAAATGCCAGTAAATAAACAAGTATGTGCAGCTGTGGATGGGTAGAAGCTTGGGCGGATGGCACAGGGTCCGGGGGGCACGAGTGGTGGTGTGATTCTGGTTCTTTCTTGGCTGTGCCAAGTCCTCGCTCCCTGCGATGAACTGCATGAGCCCTTTGTCACTGGGGCAAAAGCAGAGGGGAGTAGTCTGTGACTGTTGTCTTGCTTTGCTTGCTGTGAGTTGCTGTTGAGGGTGCGAGTCTGTGTATCACTGTAATACCTTGCTCTTTTCTGTATATTTAATATGTACAGGAATGCATTTGGGGCCTGATTCTCCTGTACGTTTAAGCCATTTTACACTACTCTGGCTGTGCAGATAGACCTTAAAATAGTGCAATGAAGTGCTGGCACTCACCTGGAGGTCCAGGGGTGGTGTCACGGCTGTGGGAAGACCAGGGCTTCTGAGGATCTGGCACGTCAAGTTTATCGCCTGCAACTGCCACTGGCTGGGGAAACAAAGAGCAGATGTGTGAGGAGCAGCAGCCTGAGCACGTGTAGAGAAGTGGATGAACAGTCACTCCAGAATTGTTTTACAGCTTGAATTTGAGAAAAGAAACATACAAGTATAATAACTGCCTTTGTCAACATCACTGCCACTTTCTTTCTTATTCTTGCTGCTGGTTGGAATAATAGCATTCGTGCAGGCAATTAATCTTCCACTTGCCAGTTTTTCATGCACCCTACGCATGGGCATGGCTGTTTAACCTTGCGCTCACATATATTATGTTGTAATGTGTGGGACACTGGTGGCCTTGAGCCCTCCTCTATTTTAACCCCTCTTTGGTAGTATTTTAAAACATACACTGGAAAGTGATTTTTATGGTTATCTTGGGGGATATGTTTATAGACTTAAATACATTTATTGTACTCTTGGGCCAAGGTTTTTCTGATCGGTCCAAGGTCATTGCTATGTATACAGGCCTGCCCTAAGACAAGGAACCTGAAGGCTAAAACTTGAATATGAGTGTGCTCCGGTGGTTCTCCAGGGGAGACAGGAGTTACCCAGGATTAGAACAGCGTTGGTTGTGATTTCACCTAGGTTTGAGGGTGGCATCATGTGTGTGCCACTTCTTGGACTTCCCTTGAAATACCCTTTTTGCATCTTCCATGACGTAGGGTACTGTGCCGATCCCATTCCTTCAGTATCTAGCCGTAGTCTCATTTTTAATAGAAGCATCCTTCAGTACCACCATGTGCAACAGAGTTGGGAAGGCGCCGGTCTTCTCTGGTTTACACTTTGGGAAATGAGGCACAGAGAAATGATAGCCAGTATCTCCAAAGGCATTTGAGAAATCCATGAGTCTAGAGCTCGGACTTGCCAAAGGTGACACAGCAGGTCTGGGCTAGAGCTGCAGTTGAACCCAGATCTTCTGTACAGTCACCTTCAGCTGGTCTAGCTCTGAACAGCCACATATTTTTAGGAGATCAGACATCTGTGCACTTGCAGAAAGCTCCTATGCTAGGTAGATGTGTTCTGTATGGGCAGACTGAGGCTAAAGATGCCTGCTGAAGGCCTGCGGGTCCATAGGCAAGTGAGCATATTTTGGGTACGTGCGGTGTTGCTGTATCTGCAGGAATGGATCCCATAAACAGCCTAGTTGTGGCAAGGTCAGGCGAAGTCTGTGTTCCTGGGAAGAGCTGTGTGTGGATTTTGGTTTTGTTATATCTCCATCAGCTTTGATATATAGATCTTCAGATCTTTGCACTGTACGTGTGTGTGGAACAGAGACTAAACACAGACACTTTAAAAAAAGGTGTAATATCAAATTACTGCTAAGTTTGATGAACATCATTATTTCACCTCTGGAGGACGGTAACTTGCAGGAGAGACATTCTTTAAGGACACAGATGTTTGGTCCAAACACCTTTATCTCCCAAGACAACTCAGGTTATTCTGACAGGTAAAACAAGATTGTGCAAATATGCAACAGTGATCTAATCAGCTGGAACAACAGCAATATTTTAACTGGCGCTACCTTTTAACAGCATCATTAAGGGCTCTCATTACTCTTTTATTAGAGGCTCACTCTATTTCTTATCAGATTACAGAATGAACATAACTCATGGCACTGATTTGATCTCTTGTTAAAGAGGATTACAGCTTTGCATTAACTTGGATTGACACGGTTTATAATTTGCTGTTGATACACATGCTGGCGGTGTCACATGTTTGACCCCCTCCCCACAGCACTGCTGAGGAAAAGGACACCCATACATCATCATTAAAGATGGCACCCAGTGCAGAAATGGGAGGCAAAAGGAGCCTTTTCTGCAGTAAAGTCAGGCAGGACAAAAGAGACGTGTTCTCAAGTGCAAGCTGAAATTTGGAACGGGGATTTATAACTGGGTGAAGGTGGGGGAGAATATATCGGCTTTTAGATGGGTTGTTTTTTACCTCGGCAAATGGTTCCTCATTACAGAGGAGGACTTTGCATCCGTTATGACCCGAATTAGAGGGAAAAAGATGGCTGTAATGGGATGGTGTCAAACCACACGGTTCCACCGCAGTGTGAGGCACAGAAGCCTTTCCAGGGGCTGAGGAGTTTCCCCCGCTCTTCTCGGACCTCTCAACATTGTGATTGTCACCAGCTAGTGAACTGGTCCCTGCCTTCGGGCAGTACTGATCGCACACCGCCAGCTGATGGGTTAGTTAACCTGTTTGCCTGTGGTGGAAGTTTCCTTACCGTCGTGCCCCTGGTTTGTAGAAGCCCAAGGCCAGTGGGGCTTCAGGCTAGGGCGGCATGTCTGTGTGGTGGCTCCCTTTGTCCAGCTCCCGTGTGCTGCCCATGTGTGGTGGGGCTGGTCACGGTGCAGTTCCTCTACATTTTTTTTTCTTTTCTTTTTTTTAACATACGGTCAAGTTCCAGCAGCCACTGCTTTAGCATGGATGCCTGTATATACATACATATGTACATATACAGTCTCTCCACACCTGTGGCATTATGTTTTGTGTTTGACTTTGGAAGTGCAGACTGGCAAGGCAGCGGAACTGGGCTCAGGGCAGGGATCACTGCCTGAAATCCCACGGTCAGGTGCAAGAACTTAAGCCCATGACTCCACAGTTGTGTTGGCCTTAGGTCGTGCTTGGTGGAAGAGCATCCAGCCCACTCACAGTCTTGCACGAGCAGACCAGTGCCTGCTGGGAAGCTGAATTAAGACACAGATTATCCAGCTGCCAGTGAGGTCTGGATTAGAGCATTTCCCTTGGATTCAGCCAGGGTGTTGTGTATTATTTTCCCAATCAGCATTCTCACTCTTGGACTTAGTGCAGTTGCTTTGTCACAGTGTGTCTTGCTGCAAGCAGAGAGGGGTACGTAGTAGGAAATCCTGGTATTAAAAGATTAATTTACTTATATGACATAAGAGTTTAATATTAAAAAAAAAAAAAAAAAAAAAAAAAAAAGGTTGGTGAGATACCAGCCTTTAACTTAGCTCATTTTGTACTTTGGGTATTAAACCACCATGAGACCAGATTAATGGAGGACTTTGGGCTCTGTGATTGTCAATCCAGTATGTTCACCATGACAGAAGACCCGGGAAGGAAGCAAAGCCCTTCTTTCTGGAACAACTAAACCAGCAGCTTCTGTGCTGCGTGGCACAAACCTCAGGTGACCGTGTTGGCATGGGGAGAATTATTCTAAGTTTATATAGACACAGCCTGGAAGAAAAGTTGTCCTGCTTTGTATCGGCTTTGTTTTGGGAAACAAAGGGAGTGGCGCTAACATGGAGGGGGCAGTCTCTCAGAGTGTGCAGCGCTGATGTTTTAGGGAGAACTGGTGTTTCTGGCATGAGGCTGTGGGTGGGAGGGCAAGCTGCCTACCTGGGCTCTTCAGCTTCTGGAAGAGCCCCCTGATGTGGTGGAGATACATGCATCGGGGGAGACACGTGGACTCTCTTGGGGAGGTGATGTGTAGCCTGCTGCTCACCCTGAGCTGCCTCGTTCAGCGACCTAGTGCTTGGCGCGGGGGAGCCTTAGACCTGAGCTGCATTGGGAACCCAGGGAAAAACGTGTTGTTCTGTGAAACTAACCCTGCTTGGCTTGGCTGTTGGTCCCAGGGCATCGTGGCTTTGGTATCATCCTGCCCTTTGTGTATCATTTTGTTTGGTGGATTTTATCCCCCTAACCTTTGACTTAGCCTTAGAAGTCAGCTCATGTAGATGCAGTTAAGTATCCCGTATCACTTTTAACCGCAATTGTTAGAAGGGCTGGTATTTGAACAAGGAGTTTTTGTATGTTTTGAAGCTGGCAGTAGTAAGTGGTGTACGTGATCCTGGTTAGTGCCAATGGGCTGAAATCATCGTGTCCCAACATTTGATGTTTGACATCCCTAGTAAGAAGACAGGCGCCTCTGTTATGGAAATTTCCTTTTTAAAGGGAAAAAAAATAACCTGTTAAGAGCTGCAAGATGATTTGTCGTCCTTCCTTTGTGAGACAATTTGTCTTCTCCTGCATCAAATCTGTTATAAAACAGGCAAGCTGTGAAAGAGGGAAATCATCCTAGGAATATGGGATGTTAAGGTACACAAAGAATGGTCCTCTCCGTGCGCCTGTGTGCACGTCTGCGCAGGGCACTTCACATGCAGCATTACAGCGGCTGCTCTGCTCAAATACCCATCTAAAAACAGACTGAGAAGGCAACATTTTATGAATTTCATGGGGAAATTAAAGCTGCTGGAAAGCACGCCAGCAGAGCAAGTTGGAGGTTTCTGCATGTCCCTCTGTTTTGCTACTTCTCCAGCCACTTGTCCACATCTTTTACGGTGTGTGCTGTAGAAGCACGTATGAAAATGTGAATGCTGTTGGGACCAAAATCAGGGTGAGAGAGATTCCACCTCTGCTCCCATTAATGCTGTCCTGAGCTCAGGGCTGGTCAGTAGGCAGACAGCTGTGCGCTGGTGTAAGGGGGTGAATGTTCAGAATTGCTGACAGAGATGGCAGGGCTGAACCCTGCATCTGGCTTAAGTTTGGGGGATGGTACTTTGAGCGCTGGTCTCTGCTGTCCTCCCACTCCCCACCCAGTCCCCAGATCCAGCCTCACTAAATGTGCAGAGTCCCTTTGTTTAGGGCAAGAACCAGCTTTCTGAAATATTTATAAATCTTGTGCCTGGTCTCATGAGACAAACCAGAGGTCACATGTCACCTTTCATAATTTAAAGCCGTGGGGCTAAAAGCATTTGCACAGACTTGAAGGACCCAATCCTGACCTGCCTGAGCGAGAGGGAATTGCGGCAGACCTTTCTGAATCTCCTTCAAGCGCCGGGCATGGTGATGAGAGCCGTCTGGCTGTGTAATTTATAGCCGGAGTTGCGCGCTCCGCTTTTGGACCGTGGCAGGGAAGCGAGTGAGAGTGCCATCTCGTGGGCCTGCCTTCCCGCACAGCACCACGCTGCCCGCACAGCACCACGCAGCACCGCACCGCGCACCGGCACCCAGCAGCGCCCTGCTCCGCGTTTCAGGCCCCTCACTTTAAAGGACATGGGTATTTTAATTCAGCTTTGATGATTGCTGCTGCCTGTTCTGCTCCGCATCAGCGACTGTAGCATGGGTTTGTCTCTGCGGCAATAGCAGCGTGGGGGATGCATGCTGGAAGGTGTGTGAACACGGAGCCAAACCCCACACCCCCTGTGCTACCTTAGGGTAACGCCTTCCACTAAAAATTGGGAAATAAAGGGCTTGAGCTTATTTTATCTTGCTGAGTACCTGCTCTGTTTGCTGGGCGCCTAGTAATCTGAATTTCACACTGCTGGACAAAACGTTTCTTAGGATACAAAGTTTTCCAAGAAAATGATCAGCCATGGGTTCCACAGCCAGCTTCAGTTTTCATTAGGTGTGTGTTTTTCCTCCTCCCTTTCTTCATGGGTGTTCACGTTCTGTCTTTCACCAGTTTCTGTGAATTAAAAATCAGTTGCTCCCAATGGAGGATGTTAGTAGGAACGGGGTAGGTTTACTTCTTTCAATACTGCTTGTGGAATATTTGACTTTTTTTTTTCTTCCCCCCCCCCCCGAAGAGAAGTAAAAGGTAGATGGGAAAAGGTAGAGGAATTTGTCTTTTTACTAAGACAGCTCAGCAGTGGCTCATGCAGTATTGCCATATTAATAGTGCTCTGGAAAAAAACCCACCAGAAACTGAATTTTTCCCCGCAATATTGTTCTGCTAGTTTACAGAACTATGTTAAAACCCCCTGAAGTAGCATGACTGTCATTACATGGAATAATACAGCATTAGCTGTTCTCCGCTCCTGTGTGCAGGTATGTATTTGTGTTCCCCTTTGTATATTGCTGCTGCAGATGGGCAAAGCAGATTCCTGGGGAACTGTTAACAGTTTTTATGATTTGTATTTTTGATGATTCGTAGATTTGTCAGGTGTGCTGTTGCTATTAATATTCACCCAGGGCACTCCTGCCCTCTGCGTGTGTGTTTCCTTGCACTCTGCTGCAAGGATTTTGCCTATAAAGTGTGTGAAGTAGCAATACCTGGGATTTGGAGGGTGGTGAAGTCCACCGGTCGATTAGCATACAAAGCTTACGGTTTGAAGTAGCCGTTACTTTTATTTAATTTTTCAAAATAGCATTGTTGACGTGAGATGAGCGTTTCGTTTGGCGGGGAGCCGGTCAGCACTTCTGCACTGCATGGCGTGGGGGCTGCCCGTGGGGCTGGGGTTGAGCCTGGCCGTGGCACCTCTTCTGTGCGCAGCCGGATCCTTTGTCTGCGCAGCGCCGTGGCAGGGGCTCCCCACAGCTGGGAGCATTGCGTGGCTGTGCCAAGGGCTGTGCAAGTGTTAAGCCGTGAATGGGAAGACGGTGGAGCTGCTGGCTTGGGGCTTGTGCGAGGAATGCCCTGCTCAGGGTCCGCAGCGTGGCTGGGGTGGTGAGCGGCGCAGGGGCAGCCCTTCCTTGCTCTTCCTGCAAAGCCAGCGTAGCTGCAACCCAGTTGCACGTCGCACCGAAAACAGGATTCTTCTAACTGCGCAGGGGCATGGAGAGCAGAAATAAAACGCCTCCCTCGCATATACCTTTTGTCTCAGACTGCTGGTGCGTTGAAAGAAAGGGCTGTGCAAACTTTCTAGGTGCCTGGGAGGGCTGGTGGAGTGGGCCTTGGGGCTGGGAAGGGGTGAGCGCCTGGGCACAGTGCTCCTGGCACGCCGAGCACCTGTGCCATCCACTGCCTTTGGAGCCGGCTCAGAAGAAATGCATAAATAATTAAGCCAAGGTACTTACACACACATGTTTTATGGCAAATGGCTGTGTGGTTCGTGATCATTTTTTCCAGAAACAGGTTTTATGATAATATAGTAAAAATATTAAATTAGAAAATGCCTCACTAAGGGTGATAAAACCTTACTACAGTGGAAATAGGTAATTATCCCCTCTACAGCCTAAATGACAGTTTAAAAGAAATAAAAATGTTAGTGCTCATTACTTGCTTTTGTAGGTTGCAATAAAGGGTAAGTTAAATTTTAATTCAAGGAAGACCCCTGTATCGACCTGCTTCTTTCACACTCTCTACCTGAGGTGTAAGTGCTGTTAATTACTCGCATAGGTTATTCCTCAGCACATTGCTAAGACCAGTACCTCTTTGTGCTAAAGTCACCTTTCCTTCATCGGGAGGTAGCGGACTTGCAGTGGGGTGGGTTGTTTCAACTCAGTGGCTCAAGTCTGATGTTTAATATCTGTGGGTGGAGGAGAGAAATTTTATATTTTTTAACCAAAATCCAAGTTCATTATGCATAGCCTTAAGGGGGCTGAAAGTATTAAAATCCACACTTACCCTGGTGAATTGAAACAGAGACAAGGTTAAACCTGGAGGATTGATGAGTTTTACTCTCTGCATGGTTAAATCCTGCTGAGGGGAGATGCTGTAGAAGAAAGGTAGCCTGGATGATGAGAAGAGGAAAAAAAAGGTGGGTTTTTTTTTTGCAGGGTGAAATATTTGTTCTGTTTCAGGGTTGGTGGGGTTACCTGATTTCCTTCCTTCTCCTGTCACTCTCTGCCAGGGTCTCTACCCTTGCTGTGTTATTGGTCAAACAGCTCCATTTGAATTGTTACTTCTGCAGAGGTTGCCAGCATCATGCCCAGAAGGATCAAGCCGTGAGGGTGCTGAGCTGGGTGCTGGGTGGGGTGCTGCAGGGCCTTCCTGCCTGCAGCCATGGGTGCAACCCCTCTTTGCAGCCCTGAAACCTGGGGTGCGAACGTCAGGAGTCTGTTGGTTCTGGCAACATTTCTCTGCCAGTGAAGACAAATTCTCGCTTGAAGTCTCCCTGGGCCCTGCTTGCTTGAAAAATGGCTGTTTATTTAAAATCTGTAGGATTGGAGCAAATTCAGCATTGATCCCTGAACTCTTGTATCCATCAGACGACTACCAAAAAACAAAAATGAAGACAGAACCCTCGGGAGACTGACTCTCCACCAGTGGGAAAGGCCAAGGCAGGCTGCAAAGAAACATTACGCTGGGCGTTTGCCTGCTCGCCGGGAAGGCACAGAAACTCTTGCTGTCTTTGGCTGGTTTCTGTGGGGCTTCCCAGGAGGTGCGCATTATTATTTGAACTTCCTTACGGGGGACTGTACAAAAGTGAATGTATGAGAGGAGAGGGGCGTGTGCAGGGAAACACAGATGGGAGCCCCTGTGTGCAGTGCAGGTGATGTTTGGGACTTGGTATTTTGCAAAATGCCTTTGCGGTGTTTGGCTAAGCAGTGAGTGGAGCCTGAGTGAGACGTGTGGGCACAATAAAAGCAGTTTCTGTCACCCGCTGGCCCTGGGGTGTGGAAGAGGAGAAGGAACAGACCTGCGTGAGGTTTGCTGCGGGTGCGAGCAGTGGTCAGGCTGAACGGCGTCTGCCTGGGAGTGGATTCACGCCCCTAGCAGCGCTTACACGGGCTCCAAACAGGATTCCTTCAGCCCAGGTTTTTTGTGTTGCCCAAGTGACTCAGTAGCCAGAGGAGAGTGTGGGGTTTATAGCCAGGACGAGGAATAGCCCCGCACTGGGCCGTTAACGTTGGCCGAGGGCAGTGGAAGCAGTGGATCCTCCCAAGCCACAGCATTTTCCAGTGGGAGGGGAGAAAGAATGAAATCGAGATGTTGAAAGTACCCAAACCACTCAGCCTCCTCTGACAGGAGCAAACTGCAAGTGTTTGTCAGCTTTGCCCACCTGAGTGTGAAATGATCTTCTATCAAAACACCAGTTTCAGCATTTCCCTCTCTGCTCCCAACACGTGAGCCCCGCTGTGGACTGGAGCTGCTGCGCGCTGCCCGGGAATTTCATCGAGATTGCAGGACAAGTGGAAACGTTTGCTCAGTGTAATGATGGGGTCTGAGCTGAGCTGGCAAAGCAAGGCTGGAGGGCCATGATTAAATAGCATCATTCTGCATTTTCCTTCTGATCATTTAACGGAGCCTTAAAGTCGCAACGTCCTTGTTGGCAGTAGCGCTGCTTGCTGTCTGATTTCTCAGTTGAAACAGCAAAAACGAGTTAGGTTTATCAGTTAACAGTCAGGGAAGATGGAAAATGTTGTAGGCTGGGCTAAGGCATTCCTCTCCCTCTTCTTTTCCTTTCAAGTGCACGAAGTTTTCAACTTTTCATGTAGCAGATCTGTTTCGATTTTGCATTTGCGTTACACTTGCAGAAACCTGCCTGCACGCTCCCGATGTAGCACAGAAACTCCAGTTGCGTTTTCATAGCCTTGGCTGAGCTTTGCACACAAAACACGGTGTCGACCATTTTGTTAGGTGAGGAGACGTATCCCTCACCACAGACTCATTTTCTGAGGGTAGAGCAGCTGATTGGTTAATTAGCTTCTAAATGAAAATTAATTTAAGTGATGTGGCCCTGCGAATTAGAGTGGTTTCTTGTCTCGGTGGTCCGTGCACATCTGTCCATCCTCCTGCATTGCCCGAACGTGTACTTTGTTCCTTGTCTTCCTGGGATTAATGGCTGGCAGTTTTGTGCCATCACTGTTCAAAACTTACAAGTTCCTTCTTTCACAAGGCTGACGGGTAACGTTCTCCAGTGGAAGCGTCTGCAAGAGGCAGACAGCTTTCAAACCAGTTGCCGTCTTTTATTGATCTGTGAGGGAGCGAGGCGCCAAAGGAGCCTCTAGTGAGAGTGGTCCCTGTTGTGGTCATAATCGAGGAGGCAGCCAAACCCGCAGTGTCTCTGTCAGCTCTGCGACTCACCCCTTGAAGCTGTGCTCTACTCCTTCTTGAGCGGTGGAGAAGTCTTATTTTCTCTGCCTGTCCTGACAGTTCTTCTGGCCTGGCTTCTGCTGCTTTCCCAGGTGCTGGCCCACAGCGATGGGCTCCTTTGGTTATTGCTGTGATGACCCTGGTGGATGTTGGTGTGCTCTGAAGGAAAAATCCGTCCTCTGTGGAACCAACACTGCGCCCTGTGCGTGTCATCCCCTTACATCCCCTTACATACCCCTTACAGGCTGCTGCTTTAGAAAACAAGGCTCTCCTGACGCTTTTTCCTTGATTTTAAGAAAGGTGTGATTCATAAAAATGCTCTCTCCCATCTCTCTTCTCAGGTTACTGTGGTTCTAAAATTAAAGATAAATAACATCAGCCCACTTTTTTTAAATTTTTTTTCCATAAGGGAAACTTGCTCCTGTTATCAGAATTGCTGCATATGTGATATTAATTGGAATCTTGTTGCTGGGTCATTTTCATTGTTTTTCAAGTACCGTCAAGTCCAAGAAAATGTATGAAAACTAAATTATAGTCCCACGTAGACTGTCTGATTGAATCCTCTTCATGGTCTCATACATCCTATTAAAATATTCAATCTTGTTTTCTTACTTGAAGAGCCTGTCTATAAAGGGCAAACTTATAGAAAACCTCATTCTCCAGAGATATGGTATCCAGCCACACTGAAATATTTACATATTTCTGTACCGAGTGTGATTGGTCTTACGCAAGTTCTTCCCTTTGCTTGTATTTATTAGTAAAGATTGTTGAATGCATTTTTAATTATACAAGGCCTTTTCATTTTAAGGAGTGGATGGTTTTGCTGGCAGACTCTTGCTTACATTTTGACCTTGAAAAGTAACTTTTCCCTCTCCTCCTTCCTCTTTTCCCCAGGACGGAGCTTTATCGTTCACTGTTTGGAAAAATCATGAGTCCCGAAGAACCCGAGCAGAATTAGCACCAGGCCTTGGCACCAGGACGGACCACACCGGACGCTGCCCTGTCTCGTGGCATCTCCTCTGGCCAGCCCTGCCTTCGTGTGGTCACTAAAGCTGCCCGGGAGCACCCAGAGCAAGGTCCCTCCAGCTGCTAAAAACCTCACTGGGGACATTAAATGTGGTTCCTGCTAAATCACAGCGGCTCAGAAGGAAGAGTGGGGGGCAGACATTTAGCTTGGCTGAACGCCCTCCTCACTAGCTTTAAAACGGACCCTGCTTCCTGCCAAAGACAATCCATTTTTAACTATTCTCTTTAAATTCCTGACCTTGATTTTGCAATCTGCTCAGCATGGGCACGGCGTTCTACCCGGGGGGAGGGACACGCAATTCAGACCAGCAGGGACCACCAGCCCCCCCTGCAATCAGGTCACCCACGTTTGTATTAAATCCTTAGAGATTTTTATTTGGGGGATTGGGGATGGGGGCGGGGAGGGGAGGGGAGTGTTTAAGCATGCTGTTCTGGTCGTCGGCTGCATATCTGGAATGTGTGACTTTATTTTTCACCGAGTCAAGAGGATTTAAATGTCATTTACATAATTAACATGGCCTTAAAACAGAGAAAAGGTGCTCTCCCTTGCAGCCAGCCAGAGCTCCCAGTTCACGCTCCCGTTTCTGAATGAGCGCTCCCTGCACACAGGGACATTTGCTGACTGGCGATGAGCACAGCACGGGGGTACGTCTGGGGATATTTCTGCAATTAGATGATATTGGTGAATTTTTCAGTCCAGCATTGATCCTGTACACTTAATTATTTCTGCTGATCATGACTGAGCCGTCCTGTCTGCACCATCACCATGACACGCAGATGAAGGATGCGAGCACAAATGTAAAACTGGCCAGAGGAGATGGCTCACTTGGGGGTTTTGTGGGGTTTTTGCATCCAAAGGTCAGAAGGTGGAAGTTAAATCCCCGTAAGGGGAATTTGTTAGCCTGCTGTGATCAATCTGAAATGGAGGTTATCTTGTGTAAGTAATATGTGCGTATATACGTGTATACGATGCCCATTGCTTGTGACTACGCGCAGGGCGCTGGCTTTGGTTTGTGTTTTGCGCGATCTAATTAAAATGCTTTGTAACCTGATTGTCCACGTGTGGTGAGCACAGCAAAGGTGCCGGCAGCCACGGCCTCTCTGAGCCCCACCGGTGTTACTGACCTGACGTCTCTTTGCACAGAGCCGGAGCTGCACCAGCAGCAGCAGAGCAGGCAGCGAGCAGCCAAAACGCGGGGAGTTTTAAAGCCGGAGAGGCAGGAGCGCTGCAGGATGGGCCTGGAAATCTCTTGTGCAGCTGGAGCTGACGTACCAGGGGCTGCAGACCTGGTCAGACTTGGTACAGCGATTTCACAGCTGTCGGGGTGCTGGTGAGAGGAGACCCCCTCCCCAGGGCCCACTCGTGGCGTGTGGGGTGCTGTGGGCTTGTCACCACTGAGCTGCTTCCCACGGGCACAGGGCAGCTGCGACTGAGCCTGGGGGTGTCTTGGTGACACCCATCGCATGTCACAAAAATGTTAAGGTTTGCAATAGTACTGACATTTTTGTTCAACCACTGAAAATCCCCATTTCTGAACTTCATAGTAAGCCAAAGGGGGTTTTTTTGGTTGTTTTTTCCCTTGCATGTAAGTTGCAGCCTACCAGCTTCAGTGGGCAACTAGACCTTACGTTTTTTTAGTAATTTTTTTCTTATTAAGCTTAAATAAAAATACTCTGTTTTTAAGTATGTGACAGGTTAGATCACAGGGAGAGAAGCCCACTCCAGGACCCGTGCGTCCCAGCAGGCGAGGCCCAGCATGCAGGAGCAGACAGTCCCACCGGCGATGGCCCCTTTCCCTCTGCACCTGCCGTGCTGCTCCCTGGTCCTGCCTCTGCTTGAAACGGTGCGTGTTGTAACACAGTTTTATCCTTCTTTTCCTTTAGAAGACTTTGTAGCTGTGGTGTTGTGCTTCACTGTGTTCCTAGAGCTGTTTGCAGATCTGAAATTAATCATTTTTGTGCTCCACCAGTACAGATTTAAGTCTCCCTTCTGGTCACCTGCTTCCAGTAAATACCTTCCCAACACCTTCAACACTGTGTGGAGCACAGAGTCTGCCACAGCAAGGGAGAGCTGGCTCGGCTGCAGAGACTTGGCCTCAACAGCGGTTGGTGTGTGAAAAAAAAATCCCTGGGTTTAAAAGCAGAAAAAGAAGCGCACCTGTGGCTGGGTGCCACCACCCCTGCACAGAGCAGCGCGGGGCCAGCTGTGCAGCGTGAGGGGCCAGTCACCAGGCACAGAAATACTCCTTTGGGCAGGGGGGCTGTGCGCTACTCTGGGGCCTCTGATTTTTTTTTTTTTTTTTTTTGTAAAGCAGGGAAGAAAAAGTGTGACAATGTCGTTGGACCCAGCGCCTCCGACCAGTGTGCCCGAGCACTACCTGGGTTTTTGCCTGTGCCAGGAGCTGCCGGCACCATGAAGCCGTCACAGATTTTCTTTTTCCTTTCCTCACTGGTGCTGGTCCTTGGCCCTCTCAGTTGATGCGGGGAGAGGCGGCCGCGGAGGGCAGGCTCCCTGCCCTGTGGAAGAATGTAGCATTTTTCTTGGCTTTATAAAATAAGTGCCAAGGTGAGTATTGACTTTGTGTGGAAAACATACATATCATGGATGAATAAATCTTTATACTCGCTTGCAGCAAAGCAGTTCTCAGGGAAGTGCATTGATTTCTCCTGTCCCCCTCCAGCTCGCAGCTCTCTGGTCAAAGTTTGCCAGGCAGAAACACACTAAATGTCACTGTTGACTCCTCTCTGCTACCTTTTCTATTTCAGGATCCCACTGATGACCTTACGTACAGCAAGGAGCCCAGCAGCGATGCTCATCCCTCCCATGAAGCTCACGCAAGCTGCGAGAGGCACAGGCAAAGCACCACTGGGGAGCTGTGGGAGAAGGGCCCGGAGGATCCCTGGCCGCGGGGAAGGGCTGGGTTTTGACACATCTGTACCAGGTATGTTGAACGACCCTGTGTTCATTAGCGAGCCGATTGGTTTAGTTGTGTGATGCTTGTCAGTGGGCTGCTCCAGTGCAGCGGGCTACCCCCACGGGCCTCCTCAGCTGTTGTGGTCCTCAGGATGTAACCATCTCCCATGGCAAACCCTGGCAATGTCACGTTCTGTCCCCTCCCCGCTGTGAATTCCGGCTCCCCAGCAACAGGCAGGAACTGGCACAACATGGTGGCACCTTCCACCTTGCTGTATTGGCACGGGCCTCCCGCCGAGAGCCAAGGCGTGCGTCCCCTCCGCTTACTTTCTGGGCGGCAGCAAAGCTGTGTGGTCTTCAGCAGCATTAAAATCTCATGGTTTAAGAACCACAATTCTGAAAGGCATCAAGGGGAGTAAATTAGCTGCTTCCAAAATTTCTGCCGGTGGAATGGCTTCATGCTGCTCGCACTGTCGGCGCGAGCATTAAGGCTGTCTAGCAGAGAGCACCGTGGCCCTTCCCTGCTTTGGGGTGTGCTGTGCTGGCAAGTTGGCTGGCCTCTCGTTGTGGCTGTGGCACATGCTGCCACCCCTTTCCAGTGTGACTTCTGTGTCCTTTAAAGTTGTAGCACCCAGGGCACTCGATTCTCTCCCCTCCCCCACCCCCCCCCCCTTTTTTTTTTTGAGAGAGAGCTGGATGTAATGTTAAAAGGGTAATATGAAACACTTTAAATGTGATAACTTCTCGTTTGTATTGTTTGAAGAGATAAGAGTCAAAGCCCTACTAAGCATGCTTTTAAATTTACTTATCAGTGTTTAAGCAGGCTTTTCTCCCTGCCATCCCCCCGCCACCACCTGGGTAGTGTGATACACGGGGAGAACCTGGGCCGGCAGCGTCAGCTTATGAGGCCCCGTTTCATCTGCTGACCTTGCTGGTAAGGGCAGCGCTTTATTCCTGGCATGAAAATGGTCCCTCGCCTGGATTTGAATATGCTGCAGGAGAAAGTGCAGCCTGTGTAATCCCCCAGTAACAGCTCATCAGAGCCACCGCCCGGAGAGGCTCCAGCGGGGACGTGCCCGTCTGGCAGCTCTGCCCTCGCGCGCAGCCGTGGCCATGGGCACCTCGCAGCCCCCTGCGACGCAGGACGGCCAGGGAAGGGGCTGCACTGTGCATTACACACCAGCATCCCCAGTCTGGTTGAACTGGGGCAGGCTCTGCTCACCCAGTTCCGTCCCCATCCCCGTCCCCATCCCTGCTGGGCAGGTCCAGCACGAGCGTGCCCGGCATCGTGGCACGGTCAGCAGCTCTGAGTGCTGTTTAATAAGGGCACAGATAACCAGGATGATTTGTACTAAGTTTTCCTAATGCTGCCAATTAACAGCAAGTGAGATATTTCCCCCACCCCAGTAGAATATTAATTCTTTATTAATTCATGATACAGCTGCTAATTAGTACCTACACAAATGGGCATTATACCTTTGCGAACCATTGCACAGCAACTAGAAGGTGTACTGGGGAATTACGTGTGCGATGCGGGAGGGGCAGGGGGTTGTGATAATCCTCTCCCCCCCCCCCCCAGTCCCACAATAGCAAAGAATTTCAACTTTCAGACAAACAACTTCATTTACAAGTGTGTCTCTAATTAGCTGCAGAATTAGTAAAGCAGAGTTTTCCCCCCATAGATCGGCCAAACCCCTGAGGGAGGCTGTGGAATAGAGAGAATCGCATTTCCAATTATTTTGTTGAATTGCTAATTTAGTTATTGTGCCTGGCGTAATTGTGATGGGTATTGGGTGTGCAATTCAATTTGTTTTAAATATTTGTGGGAAGGCTGATCAGTAATGGAGCTGACCTATTTCATGGCCCAAATTGAGAGAAGAGACTAAAACAAAAAACAGCTACAAAGCCACAGTTTGTCTCAGTTTTTATTTTGATGTCTCTCATCCCTCTTAAGACTGTTGATGCAACAAAAGGTTTACATTAAAAGATGATGGCACTTTGATCTTGGGCTTTTGAGAGCTTACAGCTTTGGTACTTCTTTTCTTGGCATTTTAATATGTAGATATTTTAGGCTAAAGAGTTTTAAATGCATTTCTGGAGTTCAGTAGGGTCCATCCCCCCACCCCCCAGTTTTTAACTGTCAGGATTCTGGTTTGAGAAATACGTGAAAAATAACTGCTGGCATTGTGTTTGCCAACGCGCCCCCGTTTCAGGTGTTGCACTATTAACGTGGGGAACTCCTGAAAGGTGTTTGTGTTTCCCGAGCTCCCAGGTTGGCAGGGGACACCCTTCACCCAAGGGTCCTGGCAGTTCCTCCTTCCCAGTGGGCTCCTGCCAAGCAGGTCGCTGCCTACGCGCCCGCTCCAGGGAGAGGGGGCAGGGACGTTCTCCCACCACCCTCGGAGGCAGTCGCTGGGGCTGGGTTTTTCCCTTTCTGTTTGATTCAGGTGCTGCAATGACTGAACGACAACAATACATCTGTGCCAGAGGAACAGGACCTGCTGCCAGCTCTCCCGGATGGCAGCCATGGGTGGGAGTTACACCCGGAGCATTGGGCAGAGACCGGAGCCTGCGAAGGGACGAGGAGCTGGTCCTTCTGCCCCAGCTTAGCGCCGGCCGGCCGGCCCCTCCTGCCGCCTAGGACACAGGGTGGGCACGAGGAAACTTGGCGAACAGCGAGTACTTGTGCGCAGTTTGTACACAGACTGCTTTCCTCTGGCTGGGCGAGGTGTCGGGATGGGCTGTGCCCTGTCAGGTCGCAGCTCAGGAAGTTTATTACAAAATTCCCTGAGCCTGACCACGGGCAGGAGCAGGCTGTGATGGGCTCAAGCAGCTCCGGTGAGGGCACACGGGGGCCTTCGGCTCCATCCTCCCGGCAGCCACCGGCCCTCATTCAAGCGATGCCACAAAAACTCCTTCTTCTGGCCTTAAGGAAAAGCAGCGCTCCCCAAGGGGTGCTCGGGACAAGGGGTGACAGATTTCCACTCCCCACAACAGAGCTGTAATTCATTCTTTTTATTAAAAGAAATTGAGGTAAGTGAAATACTTCAGCACCAGCGAGAACTGTGTGTACCGAGGGCAGTTTCTGCACCACCCCTGCCCCGCTGGGCAACAGACCCACACGCCTGCGGCGCCGGGGCTGGGGGGAAGGGCTGGGACATCAGCCGGTGCCGGTGCCAGGCGTTCCTGCAGGCCCGGCCCTCTGCGGGGCTCCCCAGGGCTCGAGCCGCACTGGGACCCCAGGCCAGCACGGCTGTTACCCAGCGGCTGGTTTTTGGAGCTCCTTTACCCCAGTATGAAGTGGAGCCTGACCCAGCGCCTGTAACACTGACCAGAGGGGTTTGCTCTCGGCAGCGACAGCTCCCCCCCCAGGCAGAAGGACAGACCCGTGGGCACTGGGACGTTTCCCGTAACACCTGCGGATGTCCTGGATAAGGGACTGACTTGTGACACCACCATATAGGAAATACTGGTGACAGCAGAGGAGGAGCCCAACATGTCACCTGTGCCGCGATGCCTCCCAGCAGTCCTGCCTGGCTGACACATTCTCTGTCCTGTGTGTCCTGCTGCAGGCCACATGGGCATAAAAACATCTTTGGGGGTTGTTCAGGGGGCTCTGGTAGGGAAAAAAGGTCTTTTAGATCAAATTAGGGTTCTTAACTATTAAGAAAAAGCCAGTCCTTCAGATGAGAGAGCTCCACGGGGCAGGGCTGCACCACTGCTGCACGTGCCGCTGGGGAGGAGAGCAGTGACCCCAGTGCTGCACCTCCGGCTGCACTGCGCTTCAGAAGGAGACAGTACAGGTGTGAGGCACTGGCGTCATCATTAATTCATCCTCATAAAAACGTCCCTTCCGATTCGTGCTGTACTAAAAGAGGAATTGTAACATCTGAAATACCTTTAAGACAATTATTGGTGTAAACTCTCCAGTACGACCCCAAGCAGGTTCCATAACAGTATCTATGTATTAGGGGCTGACTGTGCTTCCCTCCAGAGCTCCACCCTCTCTGGTATTTCATTCAGGATACCCATGGAAATAAAAGAAGTGTAGAAATCGGGCAGCCAGGCTGGGGGCAGCCTGCGGCGACCTACGCCCCTGCCCCACCTCGGGCCCGGAGCCTGGCTCAGTGCTGGCGCTGCACTTACCTGCCCCGGAGCCAGCTCTTCCTGACCGCCTGCAGGGTGACCGCTGGGCTGGGAGCACCAGAAATAACTTTTCTTATATTGCCACCTTCCTGCACGGTAACAGCAGCCCCTCCCCAGCTGCTGGAGCCAGCTCCGCAGCAGAGGTGGGCAACGGAGAAAAACTTCGCTCAGCTGCATTGGACAGGGATGTCCTTTCACGTTCTAACCCACTGGGATGTTTGCTTTGTCCTTTCCCTCCCTTACCTTGGCAGGCTCTGGCTGCTTCTGCTTCAGCTACCTACTCGTATGAAAGGGACCAGCACTTGCATGAAGACCATACGCTCTCTGCAGCTGCCTGACGGGGGGCTGTGGGCAGGGGGGTGCCCATCTCTTCTCCCAGGGGACAAGCGACAGGACAAGAGGAAACGGCCTCAGGTTGCACCGGGGGAGGTTTGGGGAAACATTTCTTCACTGAAGGGGGGGCCAAGTACAGGCACAGGGGACACGGTGGGGTCACCATCCTGGGGAGGTGTTTAAAAGCCATGTGGATGTGGCGCAGTGGTGGGCTTGGCAGTCCTGGGTTAATTTGGCTTTGATGATCTTAAACGTCTTTTCCAACCTAAAAGATGCCACAATTCGGCATGTGACAGTGGGGCTGACCATGCCTGTCACCCTCAAAACAAGCAGGGAAGGAAGAGCAGAAAGGCTCCACAGCCACCTTTTGGTCTCCTCTTTCACAGGTCTCCTTCTAGGCCTCCTGCTGGGGCCTTGCACACAAGTTACTGACCAGTTCTAAAGGAACTGGGCACCAAGGCAAAGCCAGTGGAGACTCAGGCTCCAGCATCCTGCCCCACCACCTTCGCAGTCCCGGGAAGCCTTCCCCGCAGCCTGCCTGCCCGCACCACTGTCAGTGCTCTTTTTCCTCTACTACTAAGTAACAAGACGTTTGCAACAGCGGTCAGCGCTGGCTGACAGACGAGCGGGCTGGCTCGGTGGTGGGCTCCACTCACCCACAGGCTGCCAGGCAGGAGGATGCTGGGCTCCCACCTGGTGCTGGGAGGCAGAGCCCATCCTCGGCTGCAGCAGGGCTCTCGCAGGGGGAAACATTGGCACTTGTCAGCACAAAGCTGCCGCTGCAGGTGTCGAAAGAGAAGCAGGCAGGGCGCAGGGGTGTCACTGAAACGAGCCCCTGCTTTGCTGTGCCAAGCCCTCAGGGTGCCGGAGCGCCCTTCATTGCCTGGCTGTAGTGCTTTCGGGTGGCAGCCCAACAGCGAACTGATGCATTGGTCCAGTCACGCTTTGTTAAATAAATAAGGTACAGTTAGACAGCTGTAACTCAATTCCGCAGGCGCTTGTGTTTATACATTTTCCTCGTGTCCCTGGCCAAAGAAAACACTTCCTCTGGTCAGTCTGATTTGAAAAATAAAAATGTCACTCTTCCAGCATTTCCCTGAGCCTCCCCGTCTCAGTACAGTGGTCACAGTCGAGCAGACAAAGGGCAATTCTGAGCTGCTTTTTTTTTTTCCCTCCACTGTACCGGGCAGGGGGAGTGGGGGGAATCAATGCTCTTACGTTGAAGAAGGCGAGTCCATTGTGGAGAGGATCCGCACGATCTCAGCTCGCTGGGTGGGTGATATATGCTGGGTCATGTGCACTATGGAATCCATGGCAACCTCTGGATTGGCCTGGATCAGGCTGGAAAGAGGCAAGAGTTCAGTGACGGCAGCCCCGGCACTCACACCACGCGTCCGACAGGTCCCCGTCAGGCCGGGGTGGGGGCTGACACGGGGGCTGTAAGGGAGCCTGGCCGAGGCGGTGGGCGCTTGCACGAGCTGAATGAGCAGCACAAGGGCGGTGCTCGCTTGGGGGCCCTTCACGCCGCTTAATGTGCTGGTGGCAGACCTGCTGGGACACGCACGGAGGCTGAAACAGCCCACCTGGACCCAGGGCAGATGCAGGGGGGGCAGGGGCTCTGGAGCGTGCCCCGAGCCCCCCCAGCAGCCCTCCAGAGGCTGCCAAGAGCCCCCACATCTGCCCCTTGCAGATGCTGCGGAACTGCATCTGCTACAGCACACACGGATGGTGGAAATGATGGAAGAGACACCCTACGGAGTCAGAGACAGGACACGGAAACCACAGGAGCTTCACTCTGCGGTTTGGTGCCCTCCCCAGCTCTCTCTGAAAGCAGCTTTGCCTGAGACCTCCAGTTTAAGACATAGAAATTATCAAAATTAGATCTGTTCAAGTCTAGCAAAGCATTTGGCTCACGAAGCTTAGCCAGCCTGTGCAAGTTGCACAGGAACTGCAGGCAGGAGGAACAGGTACTCATCCAACGTTTTTAGTACTTTGGGGGTTACTTGGTGTAGTTCTAACCAGCAGTCAAAGGGAACTGGGCATTTTATGTCACTGAGCACAGCAGAAACCAGGTAGCTTGCATGGGGAGTCTGGGGTTAGACAAGAAATAAAGGCAGCCGTAAGGGCACTGTGGCCGTGTGTGGTTAACACCGCTCTGGCAGCGGCAGCATCACTCTGAGCTTGGCTTTCTCGCCTTGCTGCATGCAGAAAGTCCTGTGTCCTGGCTCTTCATGGCCCCTGTCCCAGCAAAGGGTGGCACTGCCAGGGCAGTGCGGCTACGGTGGGATTAGGTCTCCGGCTGCCCGGCTGTGGTTCTGCTGAGGCACCCGCACGCAGCAGCACCACAGCCTGCACAAGGGGAGCAGGAGATGTGGCCTGTGTACAAACCCCTGTTTCACAGGAGCTCCACGTTCGCCCCTGTATTTGTATTTCCAAAGGAAACTGCATTTCCACACACGCCGTACGTGTTTGCCACCCAGAAAGGCCAGCGAGTGCGGCACTGACTGAGCCACTGCCCTCAGCCGTGGCCAAGAGCAGAGGCTGAACTTCCTGCGATCCTTGCTCGGCGGGGCAGAGCGCAGGCGGCTGCCTTACCTCCGGATCTGCTTGAGGATGTAGTCCCGTGAGATGTATTTGATGTTTTCATCCACAACGGAGCGAACGCCTTCTTCCTCCGTGAGCTGTTTTTCCAGCCACTCCACCAGGTCCTTGTTGCTGTCCCATAAGTACGCCTGCGACAAACCACACGTGTCAGCCACCGCCGCAGCTCGCTCCCACTCCCCACACACTGGTCCCAAAATTTAACTCACAATTATTGGCAGCTGTGGGTAAAACGTTTAGCTGGCAGCCCTCCGTGGTTTTCCCAACGTGTGTGGCTTTTATAAACACAACTAACAATTAGCAAAAGTCAAAAGATGATAGATTTCTTTTGCATCTCCTGCCACAAATGTGACTAAGGCAGTGCCTGCCGCCACACTGGCTGCATCGGCCGCAGCAGCTGTCCCACCTAAAATCCCGTTTCCCTCTGAAACACAACCGACCCTGAGGCAAGGGCAGGGCAGGGGTGCTCAGTGACCCGCCGATCGATCGATCGGGGGCCTCTGGCAGTGCTAAGCTGTCACGGGGCCCCACGAGTGCCTGTCGCCTAAAGACCGTGCCGGTGTTGGTGTCCCTCAGCGGTCCGGGGATCCCTGATCCAGCCCAGAAGCCAACCAGCCCCTTCAGCAGGTGCGTGCACAGCAGAGGGGGTCGGGTGTCCACATCCCTGAAAAGCCCTGGCAACACCCCCCCCTTTTTTTTCCCTTTTGCAAGATCATTTCACCTGATATTTGCTAGGTAGTTGACTACATAATAATTCAGGAGTATGTTAGACGCCTAATAGCCTTCTCGCTCCTCTCTTCTCCTCTCATTTTCTTTACAAATCATTTAAGAATCGTTTTGTTAATGGTTTCCGGAAAAGCAAGTACCGCCATTAGGACTCATTCATATTTATGTCATTTTATTTGGGTAATTAAACACAAAGCTCGTCATTTAAAGGTGCACTATCCTTCTCTGTTATCACTAACGAAGTCAAAGTCGGAATGACAATGAGCTTGGTGCAGCAACGCGGTGGGGCTGCGTGGGTGCCCTCCCGGCAGGGGTGCAGACCCCAGTAGCTGCGGGCAGCAGAGCAACCCACTGCTCCCCTGGGAACCCTGAACACCTCGCGCCCGGCTCTGTCCAACTGCGAGTGAGTGCAGGGGCCGGCCAGGGAGTGGGGGCAGAAGCAGACGATGGGTGTTTGCACCCAGCAGCATCCCTCCCCTACCACAGCTGCTTCACTGCAGGGGACGAGTTCAGCTGGCTGCGCCCTCCCAGCGCTCAGCTCCCCCGTCCCTGCCCATAGCCGAGGCGTGCAAAGGCGGCACTCGCACTCATCGGCCTCCTCACTGCTGACCCTGTATTGATATATGCAGTTACTGGAGTCCAAGAAACTGTTCCCTCGTCCCTGGGACTCTCACAAGCCGCGCTCCTTCCCCGTGTTGGCGAAGGTATTTCTGCACGCAGGGGTGACAGCCAGCCCTGCCGTGGGGAAGCCCCAAGCGCAGACCCTATTCCAGCCCCCAGCCCCACTCCTGCCTGAGACACTTTAAAAAGAAACCAGGATAATTTTTTTTTCCTTGAACATCAGGTATATATGATTGTCTTAGAACAGTGATGTCACTTCAACCTCAAGATTTTGCTTATTTCATTGTTTTTCCTTATTATTATTTGAAACTCGTTAGGTTTTGCTCCTTGCTTCTGCCCCTAGACACGACAGCAATGCTCCCTGCATACAAAGTAGGGCACTTAGGAAGATTTCAGGGAAGGGAAAAAAAAACCCCAAGAAGCAGCCTTACAGTTGCAGACCTGCGTAAAGCTAGATTTACCCAAGAATCCCAAAGCTTTTAGTTTAGGAGAATATTTAATACTCTTATTAATCATTTTTAATCCGTTTGCTTTTAATTAAGAAACAGCATGATGCTTTCCTATCAACATATGCCAGGGAGCAGATTAATTGTGGCTTAAGATAACTCTCCTTGATTGGTGTAATGTATTAGCTAACGAGATGCCCGCTTTTAAAGACGCTCAGACACTACCTTGGAAAGCCTGCTGCCCTCCAGAGAACACTGCTCCCTCTTTTCTGGAACCCCTGAGTGTTTGTGACTTTAAAAATAGAATAAAAAAAAATAAAATAAAGAACTCGGATTGGAGGACTGTGACAAAAACAACCTAAGAGCAGCTCCAGAGATCGCTCTTCAGAGATTGCCAGCTTCCCAGTTCGAGCACAATTAAACCCAGGAAATCCTCAACACAGCTATCGGATGAGGCGTGTGCGACCGCCCACCCCAGGCCCTAGCAGGCAGAGCCCCCAGCTCCCTGCCCTGTGCAACCCGGGGGTGGGCAGGAACCGCAGAGGCCCCCCGGGCCAAGTTGCCAGGCTCCTGCGATCTGTCCCCAGTGTCCCCAGACCTGTCCCCACCATCCCTAGGCTCAGGGAACGGGAAGGCAGGCGAGGGCAGCCCGGGAGCGGGGGCAGCCCGGCCGCACGCTGCTCTGCAGCAGCTGGACAGGCGGGTGAGCCAGGCTGACTGCACCTGCCAGGCAAAACACCTGGGTACAGGCAGTGAACCTCCACACCCTTCTGGTGTCAGCGGGACAGAGCAGGACTGAGGCTATCGTTCAGTAAGAAAGCATAATTATAAATGCAATAAAAATCCTGCTTTCGCATCACAGGGGGGGAGCGACTGTCAGCACAGCTAGGACAGCTCCTCCGCAGCAGCCTCCATAACCGCGAGCAGCTCCGCAGTGGTATCTGAGGCACGCTGCACGCAGAAACAAGGGGATGGAGATATTCAGGGCTGGTACATGGAGCATGTGGTGTGACCCCTGGGATTTCTGCCGCCAGACAGCAGCACCTCTGCACAGCTGCCTTCCCACACGCTGCCCTGCCTCGCTCTGCTGAGCAAGCTGCTTGTGTTTGTAAGATGCTCACATTTTCCTATCAATGGTGGTACATGCTTGGGGAAAAAGGCTATTTAGCTTTTCTGGCCTGCTGTAAAAAGTGTCCCCATAAAACCATCCATGGCCTGGAACATCACCCACTAGATCTCTTTCATCGCCTAAAACGTTTGTAGACATTACAATTAAAAACAGGAGATCAGACTCCACCTGGGAGAGCTTCACTGAACATAAGCCCAGGAGAGCCTCGAGGAATCTGCTTTTTCATTTACCTTCACTGTCCCTTCAACCTCCACAAACCAGCGTCTCAGCATAGCCTGGATCTGCCCGTCAGTCAGCTCAGGATTGGCATCATGGATCTTCTTTTTTACCACATCTTCTAGAAGAAGGCGTCTTAATCTCCAGTAGAAGAAGGTACGGGAAGTTTTCCAGTCTAGAATGTCCTGCCCAAGACATAAGTGGAGAAGGAGAAATGAGTGAGGGACATTTATGTGGAGAACTAGGTACACCTTGTTCCCTACGGCAAAAAAAAAGGCTTGTACTCATTATACACTTAGTTATACCACTTCCACAAGAGAAATACAAAGACGCCATGTCTGAGCTTCGGAGACTTCTACCCTGTCATGCCATTCCGCCACCAGAAGCTACATCCATCAGCCTCTTTGTCTCCCAGAGCCTGCTCCCTTCTGCAAAAAGAGACGCAGCTGCCCAGATGAGCAGCAAAGCCCAAGGCACTCGCATCCAAGGGGAGAGGGAACTAGGGAGATCTGTTCAGCCAGGTTTCAAAGCCTGACATGAGAGCTGCCCTTCAGCCATGCCACCACGGCCCACCCGTCAGCGAGGGTCCCCAAGGGCACAGGTCACCACCGTCCCCGTCTTCCCCCTCTGCCAGGACAGGCTGCAGCGTGCTTGGATGTGGTCGCTAATGAGCTACTGGTGAAGCCCAGAAAATGTCTCAATGGACAGTGATCAGGTCAAGGTGCTAGAAAACACGATGTGCTTGTGTCCCGGGACCAGAAAACAGCTTGTGGGTGAAGAGGGTTTGCTCCTGTGGCAAGAGTCACCGAGGCAGGGGTTTATCTGCAGGCCCGCAAGCTGCCTCCAGCCCCACTGGCAACTGCCGCTTCCCAGGCATCGAACCCTCCAGCGACATCCCCGGGGCAGCTGGGCCGTACTCACCGTTATGACACCCTTCTCCTGCATCCGGCCGGGCGTGTCGTGCAAGTCGGCAAACTGCATGGCTACCTGGTGGTAGATGGGGCTCAGGAATTCCTCCCGCTCCTTCAGCTTGGTCTCCAGCTCTTTTCGGTCAGCAGGGCTCAGCTCAGGGGTACCTGCAACAGGCACAGCCACACGTCAGAGACCCGGGGTGGGGGAAAGCAGAAGGGCGTACAAAGGGCTGCTGCACGGGGGAAAGGTGAGCAGCTCTGCACGGTCCAGAGGGAGAACGGAGGTTTTTTGTGTTTCTGTGTACAGGTGAAATCCAGACTGCATCGGCCAGGACAACCACCAGACCATCAGCTCCCAGCAATGCCAAGCAGTCCGAGTCAAACAGAAGTGTTCCAGCCCCGATTTCCTGCTGCCGATATTCAGGCAAGAGCTTCAAAGGAGTTTTCACCATGGAAACTCTATTCCATTTGAATGCCAATGAGCTGAGCCATCAATTAAGTGACATTTACTGGACTTACTCCTAAAAAAGAATAATGTCCCAACATGCAGTTCATTTAGCAAGAAACATGGACAATGTAAAACCACCTACACAATTTCATGTTTTCCTGCAGGCTGGTTCCTGCCAGTGGCTGTGAGAGCCGCTGCCTCATTAAGGAAAACACAAGTTACACTAGAGACACCAGAACTGCTCACGTTCCGTTTATGCACTAGTCTCAATCACAGACTAACATGCCGGACAAGAATAAAACTGTGTCAAGAAGATCATGTCCCATGGAGTTAATTTTTAATTTCTTTTAAAACATTCAGCTCAGATAACATTAATTTTGATTAAAAAAACCCCATGCATTAAACAGCTTCTGATTCATTTCGGAATTGCCTGGCCCAGGCTGAGTTAGGCAACGGGAAACACACGGCACTGTGGAGGCACGTCACAGCCGCTGCTGCAAGGTGCTCCTGCCCCCAGCTGCCCCTTTATGAAACCAAGGATGTATAAATCCCCTCTTCTCCTTCTAACAAGCCACAGGGAGTGAAACCCTAAGTGCAACTCTTGCTGGCCTGCAGTAATTTACACCAGGTCAAAGTTGGCCCAGAAGAAGGTTGATGCTTCCCCTACACTGCCTCACCAACACATGCCAGAGGTCCTTCTGCAGAGGCAGAGTATTTACAGCCAATCTTAGTTCAATTTAAGCAAAGATTGCAATCTGAGCCAAATTATATGGTACTGGAGACTTTGCTGAATTGTGCCATTTTTTAACCTCCCACCCACACCAGAAGCTCTGGTGGCAAGTTCACGGCCCCCGAGCCAGCTGCCTCCCAGCCCACCTCCCCTTTTGAAGCCGAGGTCGCCGGCAATCTGAAGTCGGGTCATGGACGAGTCTTGCTCCAAGCACCGGTGGGTTGGGTGGGTTGTAACATTGAACTGTCCTACTGGCACCTTCCATTCAAATGTTAATATAACCACCCATGCGCCTGCGAGACAGGCAAGCGTGACTGCGCCTTCGGTGTGCAGAACTGAGATATAAAACAAGAAAACTGGGCAGCACAAGTCGTCAATGGGAGAACCTGGAACAAAAGCTGGTGCAGTGACTGAGCCAGAGGACAAGGCTCCTGCTCTTGTTATCTTGTAGCCTGAGTCCCAGGACTGCATTTTGTGGCGTGTGAACAACACCAAGTTGGTTTTTTTGTTTTAGTCTTTACTGTTTGCAAGGAATGTCAGCGGGATTAAATGCAGCATGTACCATTAGATCAACACCTGTAGCTAAGCTGCCAGGCTTGCAGGTGGGCGAGGTGCAAGGCAGTGGCTGGGGAGAGGCAGGAGGACAGCAGAGCAGCGGGGTCCTCAGCAGCCCCGCGGCCACCAGCCAGCCCGGCAGCAGCAGGCTCTGGAACGGCAGCAGGCAGCCAGAACAATCCGAGTCCCTCCCAACAAGACCACGTGAAATTATCAGGCAGCAGCTTTACAAAAACCCCAGCAACAGGGAACACAGTCAAAATCTGACAGTGGGACAGTGAACCAGAGTTCCTGGGGGCCAAAAGTACAAACGAGCGCACAGAGAGTGACAGGAGAAGCTCATGCAAGGGAAGTCCATCACAGGCTTCGAAGCATGAACATCAGATATTAATGCATGACCTATGTTGCCTTTTCCTTCCGGAGTTTCTCTTCCAAGCCAGAACGGGTCTGAACACACACACACACACACACTTCCAAGCCACAGGCCAGCCACACAACGGTTCTTGCTAGGGGAGGAATGTTTTTATATGCCTACCAATATAAATGTTACCTAACCTTTCAAATGCTACTAAGAAGGTTTTAATTAAGAGAAGCTACTCTTATAACCTTCAGAATAAAAAATTATCTATATTTATCCACGTTGAACTCACAGGCTCCCACACCTCCCTGTTTTAAATGGCAATGCATGCACTTAAGCCAGTAACGCTCATGTATTCTGGCCTGTCTGCCACACTCACGGTGTACAGTCAAACCAGCCAGGCCCAGTAATGATTTAGGTGAGATTAACAAATATGTCAATGTCTATTTTCTGCTTAATTTAAAAGCAGCGTCTATAAAGATTTTTGACTTCTGAACCCTGTTCTCCTGGAAGAAAGAAGGTAACAATGAGGAGGGGGGGATAAAGAGTGATTATCCCATCATCGATCGTTTGTCAGGAGCATTTCTTATTCACTGGACTATTGTAAAAAGCTAAGCTCTCGATCAATCCTGTAAGCCCCCTGTACAATTAAATATCTTGGAATGGTTTTCTTTCTTTCCTAGTCAGATCTTGAGGCCTCAGGGTTTTTCAGAAAGCTGGGGCTTTATTTATTTATTTCTCGGAAAAAGAAGTCTCCTTCCACAAATCTTATACTGGCAAGGAGAAGGGAGTTAAAATATGGGATTCCTTTGCTCTAAAGGTACTTGACAGTTAATGAAACTGTTAAAGTTTAAATCATAGGAACAGTACAGACCTCTCTGTATGGATCAGCTACTAATCAATAGAGAAACAAAAGAAGCAGCACTCTGAAACGGCCACATTACAATGCAAACACAAAGTGCAGCAGGTTTTGGCATGCAGGTGGGGCATGCAGGTAGGACAAGGCGACAATTTAAAGGAAGAAAGAACACGTGTGACCTTCCTAACTTGGCAGGCAGCACAGGACACTTTCTATGGCAGCACTCTAAGTGCCATAAAATGTCACATTTATCTTGGATTGCAGTTTGCTCCACAGTCTCCAAGTACGCCTGTATCTATATATAGTGCTGGTATGATCACAGCCATTGGCATGATCGGAAGAGGCCAGGTAAATGTCTTAATTCTGCTCTCAACTCCTTTAAAGCCCACCCACAGTGGTAAATGCACCAAGACCTCCTCATTCGACAGTGTCTTTTCTTTTTTCTTTGGTTTTTTTCATCAGTAGCAAAACTGCCTTAAACAAGTTGAAAAAATACCCTGGGGAAGCAATAACATTGGCGTGCTAAAAGATTAAGAGGCTCTTCTGAGGTCAAAACAGCAGTGGCCAGAGTCCTGCCAAAACCTTCTGCACAAACACACCCAGCTAAGCCAACAAAACCTAGTTTAAAACCACACAGCAGAAATACTTCACCTGAGCGCTCCCAAACACCTCCTGGAGGGAGGGAGCAGCTCGCACCTGCCGCCTCCCCCATGTCCCCTCCCCATCTCTGCTGTGGCTTTGGGGGCCACAGGCTCCACATCCTACAGCCCCCACCAGGCCCCCAGACCCCAGGGAGGGGCTCTCAGTATGCTGGTGGCACAGAGCAGCAAACGCCAAATGCCATGGCTGCCGAGACAAGCCCCTCGACCGCCCTGCAGAGCCGTGCTTGCCGGCCACTGTGGCAGGGACACGTGTGTGCCTTACAGGCAGGGACACGTGTGTGCCTTACAGCCCGCGCTCGGGGGGAGGCTTCGGCGAGCTGCCCGCCCCGCGCAGACAAATGGAAAAGCTGCCACACTAAATCGTCAGCAAGACCTCTCCCGTAAAGTGCTCTGATACTGCATATCAATTTATAATCCTCTCCAAAAGTTAAGGGAAAGCATCATGGCAGGGAAAGCAACATCTAAACTATTTTGATTTGTGCCCCATTAAACAAAAGTCTCTGAAGCAAGGGGGGTCTCCAAGCATCCCTCCCGCTCGGTGCCCGGCCAAGGAGCCGTCCAGCGCAGTGTCCTGCAGGGCTGCAGCCTGCTGCGGTGGCATGGTGCGGGCTGCCTTTAATAACGTCCCTGCCAGACGGAAATGGCTCAGCAGGACCATGAATCACGGCTTCCCATAACATTTAGTAGCAAAGTGCTTTTTTTAAATATGACCAGTTTAACAGGTTAGACAAAATGACTTCAAGAAATGTTATTGTAGGTTCCCTCTGATTGCAGAAAGCCAGGCAGCTTCTGAATCAATTTGATGGTTTATGGTTTTTAAGCTGTTAAAATGTAGGATTTTCTCCCTCACCCTCAGTGCACAGCCTCAGCACGGCCAAACAGTTCCTTGTTCATCTTGCCTCTTCCTCCAACACGCCCTCAAATACCTGGGCAAAGCCCAGCACCAAGGCCTCCCCGAGCTGCCTGCGGAGCCCCGGGCTCCAGCTCTGACAGCCAGGCAGCACCGAGGGCTCCAGCCCACCCGCCCATCGGCAGAGGCACCAGCGCTGGCTCGGAGCACACAGCCGAGACACAGAGTCCCCCGCGGCCGCAGCAGCGCGGCGCCTTTGCTGAGCCACGAGCCAAGGACGTGCCCATGACCTGCCACTGCAGGGACCAGATGTGACCCTTCCTCTGGTGTCGCCCCCCAGACATCAGCTGCTCACATACACGTTTGACTCCAGCAAATTACCCCACACTTACAGTTTTCAAAGATGACTTTTAGAACAGGAAGAGTAGCTAACTCTCCAGACTACAGAGGAGCATTAATAACAATTGATTATCTCAATGTTACAATTACTACAGGCAAATTTATTTATCTTGTCATCTGCTCGTGGCCATTCTTTCCAGCAAAGCAGATAAACCCCACTGCAGCATGTGCTGGAAGGGTCCTTGGGAAATGAACTCTGGAGAAACACACCAGTCACTCTGCACCTAATGACATAATTAAATGGCGATTTTAACCCTGGTTATGACTGTCCCACCTAACTTCCACACCTGCAACAATAATCCTCCTACCTGAATCTCATCTCTTCCTCTGCCTTTAACAAAGCTCTTGCCAGACAAAAATTCAGCAAAGACAGCAAGAATGCCAACCACATCCAGGCTGCCCAGGCAGCACATCTCCCACCCCAGCTGGAGGGAGCCGCTTCAGAGGGGAGAAGGAAGGTCACTCAGAGCCACTCACGTCCCTCGAGAGACAGGCATTTTTGGATTGTCGCTTGTTTCTTTAAATGAGACTGCTTGTAATTGCTTCACTAAATATTCAGCAGGATTTATGTTATAAAGGTGCAATATGAAATAGCAGTGAAGGTCACACATGCTCATGATATGGGCTTGAATATATCCTTGTACAACCGCACCGTGTGATGTTTCACCCCAGCCCTTGCCAACTCTTTGCTCCTAAGGCCTCGTATCGGCATCAGAGCAAACAGGCAAAGTGTGGCAGGCATGCAATTCCAAAAAATTCCCATTTGGGGGGAAACATCCCTCCTGGGAGGATATTCAAGATGCCAATTGTCATGAAGGAGCTGACAGAAAGCAGTACTTGCTCTTCGAGACTCATGATTGTGAATTAACAACAATTTAAATGCAGCAGCACTTGTGTATAGAAGCAGTTACTGGAAACCAGCATTGCCTAAAAAGACAAAGTTACAACTGCGGTGACTGCATTTGCCCAAGACTTCCTGAGAGATGGAATCACAACAGCAGCATTTTTCTTAGTTGTTGCTCAAGAAAACAGCCAGCATTTTGATTAATTACAACACCGAGCAAACACCACCACCACCACCCCTCGAGAAGAATTACCAGACTTTAGAGCTGTAATCTAACTTCTCGAGCTAAAGCTTGGAACAAGATGAATCACAGGATGGAAAGCTTTCAGCCACCCAAGAAACAAGGCTGTGCCAGGGCTGTCTCCAGGTCACCAGCAAAGTCCTGACCAGGTGGCACAGTCGGGGCTGAGAGGGACCTGGGGTTCAGTTCTGGCACCATGCCTCGGCATGTATATTTTCAGAGAGGAACTAAAGTGGAGTTACGGGTCCAATGCTTGAGTGTTCACTGCTGGAAACAGAAGCGAAGTTTTGCACACCCTTTAGCCAAATAAAGGACAAAGCAAGTCAGAAGCCAGCAGCACAGACTGGTAATATTACCTGTGGGAAGTGGAGGGTCGTTTGCAGCATTGAGCCTGTGCAGAAAGCAACCGCGACTCCCACCTCCCAGAGTGCTGCTGTACACCTGCCGCTGCACGCTCCCCCCTCCGGCACCTTGTATGGTACACGCGGGCAAAGGCAAGACAGGCATATCATTCCAAACCAAACTGAAGATGCATGCTAGCACTCGGGCAACTATTTCGTAGGATCAGCTGAAGAGGATAGTCACCCTGTTAGAACATATATCAGGTGACAAAGAGATGCTTCCATTTTACTATGAGATAAATACCTGATAGGAGAAATGTGAAAATGTAATATCCAGTCTTGCTCTAACTGGAGCCATTTTGCCATTCCTTTCATTCATATTCCACCAAATCTCTGCGCAGATTACACTGTGCATCCGACACATTACCTGCCCAGAATCTCCATGACAAAGCTAATTTTTATTCTACTCCTACATATTTTACTCTAATTGGAATAAATAAATAAAATTGAAACTGTATTTTTCACTACGGCCAGAGGCTTGCAGCCTGAATCATTCCTTCATTTCTAGGCAGTCACCGTTCTCCTTGCACACCTACTCAGTGTGGAAACGTGCTCCTGGGCAGGATAAGGGCTATCCCTTCCTTCCCTGCCCTTTGCTCCGCACTGTTTGCTGGTTTGTAATAGCACAACTCTGAGTGACATTTTAATAAAACATGGGGCTAATAAACATTTCAGCAATAGTGCTGGAGAATTGATAATGAACAGATTTATGTCAAATTATTCAATATCTGCCAGCCTTCTCTGCTCTCACACACCCCAGTTGCAAGTCCAACCCCAGTGCCTCCAGACGCCTGGAACGAGACCACCATCACCCTGTTTCCCCACCCCTCTGCAACAGGCACACGTTGGAGAGCATCTCCCTTTCCCCCCCGCTATTCAGCAGCTCCAGGGAGGGATGACAGCCATTCAGGGGTTAAAGAGAGGCAGTGAACCCCCAGCTAATGAGTAAGAATTCAGCAGGCAGTGTAAGATAAATGGAGCTTTCTCTGCTTCTGCTGGAGTCAGCATGAACTGCGGCCCTGCGGCTTGTTTGTGGCAAATGGAGTGCGCGAAATATCAAAGGGCAGTGATCCAGAAGAAGACCGACTTTGACAAATTTTAAATTGGCCAGAAAGAAAACCAGCAAAAAAAAAATTATGCAATTCACTGTGTCCTGCAATCTTGCCTTTCCTGCTATGGTACAGAATTAGTGGCAAAACAACAGCAATGATCGCCCCGATGTTGGGAGCAATTACGAGCCATCTAAGTGAGATGCTTATCAGTGACTGAAGCTTTTAGAGCTCTCTGTATGTACAGTTGTAAGTGACTTGCTCTTGTGTTGCAGTCATTTTAATTAAAGTGTATGGAGTTGCTGGGAGTAATTACCCTGTAGAGGGGAAAAAAAAGCCCTGAACAGGCTCCTCACATAGCTGGTGGTGGATTTTTGATACTGTTGGCAGAAAACCGTATTCCCTCTTTCTCCCTGCATTTTTTTCCAGTGATGCTGGCACAGATCCCACCGGTGTGATTCAGGGGTGCTCTGCAGCCATCGGCATCCGCCCTGTGTGAGGGACCCTCCGGTGGGGCCACCAACAGCAATGCTGCTCTGCTCGCCCCCTTCCTCTATCGCTTCAGGATTTAAACACTCCAGTAGCCCTCTTTGTCCGCAGCCACGGATTCTGCTCCTGGGAAAGGATTCACCCGGCACTCGCCGCGCAGAAGACACCAGCTCTTTGCAGAGGCAGTAGGTTGGTTTGTTTGCTGGCAGAGCCAGTGCTTTTTATGGTGGGGCGAAGGTAAATACTCTCAGAAACAGTACTCCTGCTGTAGTGCTATTTATCTGCATGGACCTGAGCTGACTGTTCTCTAACCACACATCTGATTTCTCCTTCCCCTGGAGACTCTGCACCGGAGAGGCAGCTCTCCTGCGTCGGACACGGAGGTGCAAACACCCACGCGAGGTGTAGCTGTGAGTCCTGACTGTGTATGGAACTCGACTGCAACCTCTGAAGTGTGGAACACCTTAGGAGAGCATCTGCTGGGATCCTGTGCTGGGTTCTCCACGATTTGGTGTAGTCACGCTATCTGTTTACTCCTAAAGGGACACTGTCAACTCTAACATAGGTCAAAAGTGAGGTTTTGTGAAAAGAATTTCCTTGCTGCAGCTACAAACATTAAAATCGGCTTTTTAATTCCACTAGACGCAGGCAAAACAGAAAAACACATCCATCCACCTGGGTATCTGCATCCGCTCCCTCACGCAGTAACGTATCAGGTCCATGGGCAAGAGCTGAGCTCCGATAAAACGGATGCCTTGTGCTGGCCTGCAAAACTCAGACACCTGCTAACCTGCTTCTCGCCCAGAAAGCAATTGGCACAGTAAGAGAAAACAAAGACAGTGCCAAAATACTATCATTAAAAAAAAAAGAAAAATGTCTTTGATGCTGTCAAAGACATCAGTAAAAACCTGGTTAAGAATCAGCAAACAGTCTGATTCTTAACACTCACCACACACTTCACAATTATTATTCTCTTTCCAAGGCATATCAGAATGGTTATTTTGTATATAAATTGTTGCACTGCCATAAATTAAAAAAAGCCAAATAATAAAATGTAACTGCAGCAATAGCCACGATTTATCAGTCATTTGCAGAACACTTTTCCTCCTGAAGGATTCCAAAAGGCTTTATAAATTCAAACCATACCCACATAGCATGCTTCTTCCACTGCTGAAATGTAGTCAATTTTGGAGGTAAAAAGAGGTTCTGTAAGATTATACTCTTATAGTAAGAGCTAGTAAAGAACTATTTAAAGAGTCTATTCCCCTGAGAGAGTACATATCTGATATTAAGTGCATTTTGCTGAACACTCTGTATTTTGGGTTGTTGGGTGTATACCAGGCACTGGGATCATTTAGAGCAAAAGGCGCAGTAATAATGCAACACACGCAGTGACGTGCTAGCCACTGAACACTGCAGATCACCCCGTATTTTACCGAGGAGGTGAAGAATACTTTTTATTTTCTTGAAACAGAAGAGCAGACAGTTATCATTACTCAAAACTACCTCAGACACACAGTGATAGTCCAGCACCCCAAAATGTCTTTGGCCAAATTCTTAGTTACGCCAAATGACACCAGCTGAAGGTTTGGTCCGTGAGCTTTTAGAGCTCTGAGCAATTGCTGAGATGGAAACTAGACTCAAGCATCTGTAGAAGTGTCTGTTGTAAGACCGATTCAATTAAAAAAAAAAAGTTCAGTTCAAAAAGACACTATATTACACACACGCTAGGTATGCTAAATGCACATGGGCATCATCTCTCTCACATGTACAAACATGCAGCTTGTCCCATCTGGTTTTCTCCCCAAGTTAGATGACAGTAAATAAAAATTATCATGAATTTGATAAAATGCCTCAGTGCCCCTTTTTAAGGTCTATAAACACATTCATTAGCCACCAGCTGAACGGATCACTGCCCCGCCAGCCCCTGCGCAGACGTACCGAGCCGCTCTGCCAGGCGGATGTATACGGGGTCCACTCGCCTCATCGTCTTCACCAAATCCTTCCTGCGGAATTTGATTTCTACCGTCCCCTCTGGTTCCAGGATTCCTCCTCTGATCAGTGATGGGAAAAGAGAAAAGAAAGGCACTTTCAGGTCATCAGACAAGGGGAAACACAAAATGGAATGGTTCAATGTTATCTAGAAAGTATGCAAAAAAAGAAGAGAAGAGAAGGGGGAGAGGGAGACAAAACAAAGAGAAAGAGAGAACAAGAAAGAAAGAATCTTAGCTATTATTTATCCAATGCCACAAACACACACCAGGCTTCACAGAAACACACCCATCCAACAGTACACAGTACAGCCTGGCACAAGCAATGCTCTTTGGCAGTCTCTTTTAAGCTGTGACCTGAAAGTTCTTTCAGAAGGTAGGTAAGCTTTAGGAAACAACCCAATTAACCAGCCACTATCATTAGAGATCCCACTTCCCAGGTCAATGATGGAGGAGCACGTGATTTGAAACTTGGGCTTGGTAAATAAAATCACTTCATTCTTTAACTGTGAGGGCTAGAGTAATGACAAGGAGGAAGGTCAGTGCTGAGGGGTTATGGAACAGCAACAGCGACGTAAATTATTACAAATGCGTAACAATATTTCGGGATAGGATGACGCATTTTGCAAAATAATCTTCTTCTTGGCTGCTGGAGCTGAAGACCTCTAGAGTCCAACCACAGCTCTACAACCACACGTGGTCCTTCCTGATTTCTTGCAAGGTGGGGAGCTGGTTGAGATTCCCCAGCGGCAAGCTCACACTGCCACAGCCCAGAGCAGAACAGGGTGGCAGCAGGAGGGAGCTGCTCCTGCACACACCCCAAAAACACTGGCAGGGGGAAGCAGCTTGTAGAAATCCTGCTCACACTGTGTCTGACAGTGAAGCAAACAGGCTCCACGTTTCTAAGTAGAAAAAGAACAGCAAAAACTTCTGACTTCCAGGAGGCAGAGATTAGACAATGTTTGCTCGAGACACAAGAAATCTCAAGGCCAACAGACCACAGGTCTCTCTGTTGCTTCTTTAGAAAAGAGAGGGGTAAGCATCCCATCAGGTGCAAAATTCAGCTGGGAAGGGCAGAGAAAAGGGCATGTGGAAAGGGCATCTTTTCCCAAGTCCTCCCCACATACACTTTTTCTTCTCCCCCTGGAGCAGCTGCCCAGGAATTTTGCCCTGCTGAGATGGCAGGAGTTGAGGACCCTGACAGCACCATATTAATGCTGTCTTCCTACACCCCTTCCTTCTATCTGCTACAGAGAGCCCAGGCAGGGCTAGCTTTTTCCTCCAAATGATTCAGTGTCTCTGTATTTTAGGGATTCTTTAAGATGTTTTTAAAAACCTGCTTCCAAGAGTTTGCCTGTAGTTTTACGTCCTGAACCACAAGTAACTGGAACTTTACTTATGCAAGTTGAATTTAATTAAAAGTGTGCAGCTAACCCAACCACCCACAGGACAGATAGTAAAACACTCAGGGATTTTAAAGTACACACTTATTTACACTTAATTAATTTGCAAAATCATATACAGAGGCACTTGCTTCAAAGTGCAAAGCAATGTGTGGAAGTATCAGAGCAGTAAAAAAAACCAACCAACCCTAAGCACCAGCATCTCACTGTGCTTTGTGAATGAACCTTCACAGAGGCTGGCTCACACCAGCTACAGAGCTCACCCCCATCTAAGTCTGAGTCAGGAGACGATCCGAACTGTCCCCGCTGTGATCACTACACAGCAACTCCTCCGAGACATGGGTTACAACTGGGAAGTGGTCAGCCCCTTTCAGTAACACTGTCACACTCTTAACTGAGAGCTTCCCGCTCAGCCAGGTAATTATGCCTCAAAGCAGGTGGTTACGGAGGGAGGAGAAAGCTGCCATACCTGCTTTCTCGGTCTGCGTACATCTCCATATGACGAGGATTAATGGTAGGGTCAATCACAGCCCAGGATCCACCTCTCAGCTCTGCTTGTGGTGGGATGTAAATAAGCACGGGCTGACGATACTCTCTCAGGCCATCCACAATGTAGGCACCGAACTTGAGCACCTGGTCATACATATCTGCAAGAAAAGGACACAGTGCCTGCAGTCACAGCATGTCAGTGCTTCAGCCCTGCCACACGCGGTCAAACTGGGGAAAAATTACAATTATTCAGCACTTCTAACCACCTCCTGCTGTTGTTCTTGGACCTGGACAAGATGGACTCAGAAAGGAGATGTTCCCACGTCAGCCCTGCTTGCCGACACTGGACCTCCACTCTGGAAATGGTCTGGTTACTCCCCCTGTAACCATGTCCGTTCACACACCACGGACAGCAGGGTCCTCAGTTCACCAACCAGCCCTGCACCGCCTGCCCTAGAGACAATCCATCCCTTACCCCCCAGCCAAGCCATACTACAGCAGCTCGGGACGTCAGGCCAGGTATTTCTGTACTCGACACAAATGCAGCTGCCCTATTTCAGATTTAGTACCATGGATCTGTATCACGATTTGTGCAATGTGCATGGCACACCTAACGGCAGCAGACCTTTTACATATCTTTATAAAAATTAGTGTGTGGGGAGGGATGTGAAACAGCAATCTTCTCTTCTTGCATTAAAATCTGTTTAAGGCATTTTGCTCAAAATTAATAAGAACAGCTCTACTGTGTAAAGACAGTACATTGAAAATACCAGCCCCAAAGGTGATTTAAATAAAAGAGAAAAAGGGAAGGCAAAAGAATGTATATGAGACAATGTAGTTATAATGGATGTAGCTTGTAATGGGAACAGGCACCCTTGAATATATGTATATCTTTTGTAACATATAATAATATATAGAAGTATCAAATCAAATATACAAGAAATGAAAAATACTTATTAGGATCATCTAGTCCCTCTCTTTGTTCACACAGGACTGTATCCTACGTTTCTTTCCCAGTGCTTTTTAAAGCTTTCATTTAGAAATCCCAAATGATAAATCTGCTACTTCTTTAGGGGCATTTCCACGTTCAAACAGATAAAATTTTCCTCAGTATTCAGCCAAACTTCTTCTCCTCCCCCAGCCCCATTAATTTAATATTACTACTCCTTGCATCACCCTACATAATGTCTCCACTCCTTCAGGCTTGCTATAAATAGCAGTAGGCTTTTCAGTGTTTGGTTTGGCTTTTGTTCCCCTTAGACACGCTGTAGGTATTCATTTCTCATGTCTCCCAGGACAGTATATCCAATCCCCTTTACCATTTTTGTTCTTTGCTTAGTTTGCCTGGTTTTTTCTGCCCATTAAAACACCAGTGCACAGAGCAGAAAAAATGAAGTGGGTTGCCTACATGTACCATGCACACATGCTGCCCTTCAGTAATAGTCTTGAAAGGCTGACACATTTTTATTCATCTAAAATCCCTGTATCACTTGAGAAAGCCATCACTTCCAGGGAAGAAAGAGGCTCCAGCCAAGGTCCCCTTGGCATTTAACCCTCACTTTAATGTTAAGCATTAACAGGAACATAATTAAGTGCTTAACTCTTTGGGAAACACACACACACACTCTTACAGATATATACTCAGACTAACATATATAAAGCAAGGAAGAGAGGTGTATGTAAGATACATGCACATGTGTGTGTATATATACACACACACACACACACACGCACGCTAGTACCATAGGCACTGATGTGATCTCTCCAGTTCACTTGCAAGGTCAATGTCCAAGTACCCAAGAAAAGGAGCTTCATGTTATTTAAGAAACGTCAAATGCTGATGAAGAGAAGAACAATTTATTTCCTCTAATTGTGAATAAACATAAATTACAGCAGAGACAGTGGGAACTGAGAACCAAACAAAACTCCAACCTTTCCCTTTGTCCTGAGCAAAGAAAAAGACCTCAAAAGGGGTGACAAATTTATTACTAATTATACAATTATTTTATTATGTAGTGCTAGTAATAAACCACTTGAAGTACTTTCAGCTAATTCTAGTGTTAAGAAAATAATTGCTTGATTCAAATTATTTTAACTGAATTAATTCTTTACTAGACATTTTTTACTAGTGCTACATAATAAAATAATTGCGTAATTAGCAATACATTTTTCACTCCTGCCAAGGGTATATATTTTACTCAGGTTAAGTGTAGAAAAAAAGAAGTGCTACTTGTTTGAACAAGGCAGAGGGAGGAGAAGCAGAGAAACTGAAAGTTGATGCTTTCTGTGCATCACTCCAAATCTCTTCCAGGTTTACCAAGGTGGCATGGGCATGGTCAGGGAAGTATTTTTGTACCTACAATACTTCCAGGATCAGACTTGCAAAGCTAGGCAACAGCATGAGCTTTACTGCTATGCGGTTCTGTATACACTTACTCCTTTTGGGATCCTGCAATACAGCACTTTGTTTTCCTGGAGCATCCCAGCGGCCTCAGTTTAATATTTTATGTATGGATTTACACCAACTGCTGGCTTCTCTCGCGTGCTCGAAACTTCCACTGAGGTCAGTGGACCTGCTGCTGCGCTCGTGGGCTACAGATGCACCTTACCATGGTCCGATCTGGCTGTAAACTCCTCTGCGGTAGAGTATTTCCCCTTTTCTTAGGGTAACAGCTTCCAGTAACGGAGACCAAGCTTTGCTCAAATAAAAAAGAGGCAATCAGCCTGAGTGCTGCCATCGCAGGGTCCCTGTGGTGCCATCATGGCCACGGAGCTGCTGAGCTCCAGAGGCAAGCAAAAGGGGACAGCAAAATGGGACCACAGCACCCACAGGCTACAGAAGGGTCCCTGTGCTTTTGCATGTTTTTTTCCTCGCACTATCTCAACTCTTCAATTTGCCTGCGTTTACACATGTCAGCAAAGTGGGGACTCTTAGAGAATGGATATTTTTAAGAGGTAAAATATAAGAAGAGCTGAAGATCATAAAAATACTGCAAAGACAACCCAAGACACCTGCCTGTGTCGCCATCACCAGAACACACAACCCTCCTGATTTACATTAATACAGTATTTGAGTGAACTATGAAACATTTGCCATACTGTGACAAACGCCTCTTATTTGCAGTTTTGCTGCATTCTCTGCTTTTACAATGGAAAATACTGCACCAAATTTAGCTGCTGCAGGGGGTAAATGATGCCAGATCTCAACGGTGATCACTGCTCTGTGCCTGAGCTGCCCATGCAGCCCTAGTGCCTTGGTAGGATACACACTTCATAAACTGTTAATAGTGTAACTAACATACTTCCTATGTTTAAAACAACATCCAACTGTTCCATCATCATCCGTGCTGCAAAGAACCCCACACACGTTTTAAGAGCGGGCTGTTTGCACGACTGTTCTTGCAAAGAAGTTGCTTATGTTGAGACCGGAAAAACTAAATATTGTCTTTTTGGGCCAAATTTAATTCCTGTATTAATTTAAACAGCATAATAAGCCACTTGCAAGACAGAAATGCCACAGAAGTCCTCTTAAAAGCAGCAGCGTTGCTCGTTATTCAGTAGGGCAGACAGCGTTCGCAGCGCACTTTCCCATTCTCTGCCTGCCTGCTCAGTTGCAGTGTGCATCAGCATCTACTACACGCAGACATGAAATCTGCTGGAAGCTGTTATCATTACACTGTACGTGTAAATATTGGCAGTCAGATGCATCAAGCATGCTAGAAAGGCTGCAGACAGCTTTTTGCATTTCCATAGTGTTGGGCCGTGTGCCCTGAACCTCCAAAACTGGAACGGATCTCATCAGCTTGGCTGGATTATCAGATAGGACCTGAAGGTAAACACCAGGCATAGATTGGCTGCAGACACATAATGTCCCTCATAAACCCATTACATACAAGCAATACTGTCATTCAACATCCAGGTAATCAGAGATTTAAAACAGCCTTTTCATTCTACTGAAATTTTTTTATTGTTATTTATAACCTGTCCCAGGAAAAAATAATAAGTAAAACATGAAAAACCAACTGCGAGTGACCCTGTAGCACAAGCAGCGCTGCAGTTTAATGTCGCGGGGATTTGCATGCTATCAAACTATTCATGCCGAGTCCAAGACCCTGGTGCTAATTTCCAGTAAATTTCACGCTTGATGTCTCCCCGTTGTGGGTCACTGCCGGTTCGCCTAAATAAACCACTTCCAAATGGCTCCTCCATCTAAATATTCAAGCCAGTTTTTATAATTTAATTTTGCATTATGCTGAATAGCCTTCTGGCCAGATAGAGCTCATTGGGGAAACCACCAATACCGTTGTGATACGCCTTTATTTATGTTATTTATTTATTTATTTTATGGCTTGAATTACACCTCCTAGGCCGACTAGGAAAGAGGCAGGGGGGACTGGGGGGGGTGCCTCTGTCTCTCTTCCCTGTGCCCCCCCCCCCCCCCCCCAACTAATGTCAATTTTCAGCATAGCAAGAGCTGTCTCTAATCTTTTCCTACTCATTACACACAATTTTGGAGTCATTTTACCCACAGTGCAGTCGGCTCCTGGCAGTATGTTTGTGTGCACTGAGGGGTGGCATAATTGTTTATTTTCCCTCCCTGCATAATCCCCAGCCAGCACTGAAACCAAAACTGCAAACAACTCCCCAAGGAAGGCAGAGTGTGTCAGGAGAGACCAACACTTGCTAAGCAGCCCCCAACAGCAAACAACGTGCAGGAAAACGCATGGACCAAGGTGCAAACTGGCTCTGTGCTTCCCTCCGCTGCGGCAGCTCTCTCCTCCTCCAGCAGCCAGTAGGGCAAAGTGGGGATACACAACACAAATATTAGTATCGTTGTAGTGCCTTTCTCGGGCTTCTGGCTGCAACTTCAAAGCTAAACTCAGTTTCTGAAGCACCCAGCAAAGGACACTGGCAAAGCTGTCGGATCTCACAACATAAGACAAAGTAATATTTAATGAATGCTCAGTAAAGTTACATCAACAACTTCCCCGTAAGTTGTGCGGTAGGGAAAGCAAGTCACGAAGGCAGTGCAGTAGCGGCACACGGAACAGAAGCCATCCTGAAAGGTAACAGCTATTCTGCAGAGGAATGAATTTTGCCATCTTTTGCAAAAAGACCTTCCGTCTTTGCATCTGCAAACTCAATGTCATTGCTTTCTGCCCTAACAAGACAGCAGAGCAAGACAGCTGGTGTCACCCTGCGAGTCTTTCCAGAGCAGGACCTTGCACCATGTTAGTGCATCTAACTTTTCTTCTTTGCTCATTAACTGCCACATGCAGGTAAGAGGCCATAATCTTTTACTTATTTAAATTTTATAGTACCAATCTCACATTCTTGGCACTTCACAAAATTTAAAACAGCAATATGTGGTGCAAAAACGTAACTGCTGGTACATTAACTGAGCAGTTTTCTAACTGTTCACTCCCTCTGAACATCACTACCACCAAAAGAGCCAACTGGGAGACAGTCCTTGACAGGACAATGTTACGGTAGGAAAAATCATTGATGAGACAATGTTGACAGAATATGCCTATACATTTTTGATAGGTAATATTGTTGGCTTGTCCAGCCCCACTTTTAAGCTGGGACACAGGATATAAAACCTTCCTGAGCTGAAGGGGTTTCCTGAGATTACTGCTTAACTAGCCCAGGCAGGCAGCTGCAAATTTTGTTAGCAACTAGACCACTGTTAACATCCAATTACCTGTTCTCAATGCAGATCAGAATTGGTTGGACTTGGTGATCTTCAAGGTCTTTTCCAACCTAAACAGTTCTATGATTCCATGAATCTACAATCTGGCCAGTTCCTCTAACTGTATGCGAGGTACATACAAAAATACAGTTGCATTGCATATTTGGAAAAGAATGGTATCAAATTTGCAACTTGCATATTCTGTGTTATTCCTGCAATGTGCCTGTTAAAGACAAGACACACAAGGGGAGCAGAGTCATTCCTCTTTGCCACCACAGCTACTGCAGCACAGCATCCCCTTCCTCTAGCTGGTTGTGCAATGATCACAACTGACTTTCAGGAGAGCTGGGCAGAGCACTGCCATGATTTCAGAGAGCTGACATGTCCAAACGCTCTAGTAGGCCTAGGGAAGTATCCCTTATTAGCATTTCTAAGGGAGGTCACATACTTGCCATGAAAGAGACAGGCTGGATGCACACTGCATCAAACTCTGGTGAAGCAGATCCATTCTGCAAGTTTCTGGGTACAAGCTGTCACCACAGCCAAGCCAATGTAATAGCTAGCTGCTACCCAAAGACACGACCTACTTCTGTCCCTTGCCACACATTCCCACTGCTGGTCTGTCCCCAGAGAACTGCTTCAGGATGCTAAACCAGCAGAGCCAGTGCCATTGGGTATGACACAGCAGGGAGCAGCAGCAGCGCACTGAGCAGTAAAAGACAAACCACTCTACAGGACAATGCCAAGAGGGGATCTGAACTGATGGCTACCTTTCATTCCACCAGAGAAGCCTCTCCAGTTAGCGAAGACCATCAGCGGCAGCCCTTCTCTGTTGAAGTCATTGATAGCCTGCGCAGTCTTAAAGGCAGAGTCAGGGAACCACACCTGACCAGCCTGCTGGATTATCTGTTGTGAACAAAAAAAACCTGTTAAGCCTTGAAACACATTAATGTAAGAGTTGGCATAAGAACACAGAAATACATGCAACAAGAGCTGTGATATGGAATTAACAATGAGGAATGCAGCGTGTGAAATGCTTAGTATCTGCTTGCCTACAGAAAAATCAGGACAATTCTTTTGTCACCAAAGTCAAGAGGAGCATTCCCACTAGCTTAGAAAAACAGAGATGGCATTGTGACTGTGGAAAGCACATGAAGGAGAAGGGAGAGAAAAGGATAAGGAAAGGAGAAAACCCCAAAGAGATGTAGGGCCGGAGCTGTAAGATCAGGCAGAAGAAAAGCAAAATGTCAGAGCAGAAAGACCGTGAAACACTATGGTCACAGCAAAAGGGGAACAATTTTTGCCTACCAGATCTCCTGGGCCCTAGTCCCTGGCACCTCACCTAAGTCGTAAGAGAAGCAGAACTGCTGGGGAACATGTCTCCTGCACGAATGGCCAACACAACTGTCTGTTCACTCCTCCCAGCAGCTGCCATGCAGCACCTCACCAAGGAATGGCTATACTTTTTGTCCCACATTTGGGGGCAGGGGGGGTGGGGCGGGGGGGTGTGAAATCCCATCAAAAGAAGTGTTCTTTCCACAAAAGACATTTGCAGAGGACAAACAAGCACCTGAGCACATGTTCAACCTACCTTGGCCTCAGAGTCCAGGTTTGCAGGATCAGCAGGGATGCTGAGCTCCACCGTTCTCGTTTCTACGGCAACTACTCCTACAGGTATTCCTCCCAGCCTGGTAACATGCGAGACAAATCAAAATTCGTATTTCTGCTGTTACAGAACTAGAATTTTTTTCCAATTTGCATCAAAATACTCAAGAGAGACAAATAAAGCAAGCAAATGGTGGAAGCAGCATTCTGGCCTTTTTGAAGGATTTAGGTATGTGGCTGGAGAATTTCAGAGCAGAAGTCACAGCTCTCAAAGCAAAAACTAGTTCTAAAAACTAGCACACACCTCACTAAAAATTATTTAGAATAAACCAAAGCCCAAATTTTGAACGATATAGCTACATGTCCAGCAGTAGTCACCTGCCACCACCACACAGATTTTGACGACCTTGACTACAAAAAATAAACGTGAAGACTCAAGGCTCCCCAGCCCTGTTGTCACAAACACTGTCAGCTGATGAAATGCATCTACAGGCTGCCTGTCTAAGCAATGCTGATGTCTCAGCCAGCCTAAACCTCCACTGCTTACAAAACCCTCCCTCTCCCAAGAGGTTACAGTGAACGACAGGTAAAAGGTTTGCCCATCTACCTCATCCCCAAAGCTTCTGCTGCAGGATGACTGCACGGGTGGGAAGGGTGCAGGGACAGAGAGATGGGCAGGGAGTGTAGGCACCAGGGAGGATGCTCAGCTCCACTTTCCACAGCATCTAACCACTCCTTTACACAAAAGGCATCTTGCTCGCGATGACAACTGCTTACTCCCAGGACAGGAGTCCCAGCAGAGCCTACGCTCTCTCCTCAACCACCTCAAGCTGGATGGCATGTGCTGCAGGCAGAAAAAGCGACAAGGCCGATGTGCACTAGGGGGTTGAAAATATTCCCATTCACTATGATTAAGAGTCTGCCTAGAAACCCGTAATTGCAGAAGCCGTCTTAAATCGGTAACTTATAACTTCTATATTAGGGCCCATGTGACCTAATAAAGAACATCTTTATCCAAGTATTACAGTTATTTATTGAACTTGAAAACAGCTCAAAACAACTTCTGTTTTCCATAATACTTCATATAAATTTTATCAGGCTAGCACATGAAGATGCTACATCTTGTTTTATAGTGTGTCCCTGGACAAGTTGCCATAGAATAATAAAAGACAATTTACAGCCAACAGCACACGTATTCCAAACATACATACAAAAGATGAGTTTTGGCAGCACTTACAGTAACAATCCCAGAAGAATACATTCATATTTGTTTTTTCAAAATACCACTGCTTTTGAAAGAAGTCAGTTTCATTTGTATTATATATACCTGTTATGTGAGAGTCCAAAGCAACTTGGAATTTGTCAGAAGAAAGGAACTGCAAAAGTGAAGCTGAGCATGGGCCTGGACAGAGGCTTTCTAGCTTTGCCAAATCATTGATTTCTCTACCCATCCATGCCCCTCGGTATATTGGTTAACCTAAAAGCCTTTAAATAATTATAGGACATTGTGAGATAAAACTTTAGAGTGTCACGGATGGCAGATAAAAATACCAAAGTGTATCAAAAGGTCACAGGACATCCCAAGGTTACGTGCTTCAATTAAGAGTGGAGTCAGCAGATATTTTTGGCTCCTCTCAACAATGTATAAAGATGAGACAATATTCTGAAGGGGAAGGATCTTCAGGGGTAATAGCACTCAGACCCCTGGGACAGAGACAGGCAGAGCTGAGCTGCACCTGCACACAGACGCTGCTCTGGCTCAGCCGCAGTTTGCCTCTAGCTGGGCTTGCACAGCCCATACGCTGACACTGCCACGCTGCTCTGCCTCGTGCACACACTCCTCCTCCTGCCCTGGTACCTGAGGAAACGGGTACGTTTCATTGTATCACATTCTGCACTAGGAGAGTCCAAAGGCAGCTCTAAACCAGCTAAAGACCCTCAGAATTCTTATGAGAAGAGCAACAGAGGGACATTTTGCTGAGCACATTCTCTTATCTGGACGCCTCCTTCAGTTGTTATGCATTTCATTAACATATTAACAGAGCTCCTGATGGCTGTTTTAGAGATGTCCAGAATGCACACATCCTCTGGGGTGTTGCACATGAGCTCTAGTGAATGCCATAAGCTCTGCTATTTCATAGCGTGACCTCTGGCTCTCTGACCCTCATTAGGAGGGCCCTGAACTGTGCCTTTTGAAAGTCTAAAAGAGAAATGGGAGCTCGTGGCACCAAATATTCTTGGGCCACGGGTGCTATCAACATAGCGGAGAAAAGGAGCAGCACTGATTCACAGCTATACCGGCTGGGAAACTAGGTGGCTATCCCAGGTGTGTTTCAGAACAGTTGTGTCCCTCTCTGTCTCCCACTGAACGCTCTGGTAATCAAACACAGCATCACCAGGGATATCCTGGTACTATGGTCAGTTCTTGAGTCACCAAGCTGATGAGGCTAGAGGCTGATGGAGTCAGACCCCAGGGGTGGCCACAGGATTTCTAGAAGATTGTAAGTATTATCAGGTAATTTGGCTCTGGGTTGTCGGCACTGGGAAGTGAAAGATCTGTAAATAAAGATTTTTCTTTGCTGCAGACTTCTGCTAGGAACTAGGGCAGTCTCAACACCCGCCATGCACAGGCACGACCATATCTCATTAAGTGTAACACCTGAAGCCTCCAGGATCCCACTCAGGTACTTCAGGTTTTTTTCCTCCCCTCTCATTTGCTAACAAAAGAAAGGGGAAAAAAATAAAAGATTTAAAAAAAAAAAAAACCACAAACAAAAGAAGGCTAACAATTAACCAAAACCACTGACATCAATTAGGAGCTGGGAGTCTGCTGGAGGCAACAGTATGAAGCTCTGTCTTGAGAGGAGAGCTGGCGGTATTCTGAGGAATGAGGAGTGACAAAGGATAAGCACGCTGCGTTTGGACAGCTCAAGCACTTGTAGTGAAACTCAAGGGAGATAAATGTACTCTTTCAAAATGGCTTTATTCCGAGAGGAAGTAGACAATCAGATCAGGAAACTCACAGCGTCATTGGGGGTGGGGGCAAAAAAATAAAGAAGAAACTAGAAAAAAAGGTGATTGAGCAGGTTTTGAGCCCAGCTCTGATTTGCCTTCTGTCAAAATACAGGACCCTACGTGCAGGCTTCTGCTTCCTGCCAGCGCGGAGACCTGCAACACTGAGAATGACCCAGGCTGCGAATATTTTCAAGGCAGGGATCTCAATCCCGAGGCAATGGGGAACATTTTAGAATCCTGCACAGGTGCGACTTTGCAGCAAAGTAAGGGAAGTGACTCCCTTTGGGAGGAGGCGAGTGCCACAGGTGTCTGGAGCTGCGCATCTCTGCATCATGAAAAATAACTAAGTTCAGGTGCTCGTTTGGAAAATGCTCCAAGTTATTCCACCCAAACCTCAATGTTAAGCTCTCCTCTGTGCAGAGTTTCTTGCGATTTGCTCTAGTTTTAGCTGAACTTTTCTTGCAAGTTAAATAAAATGCAAAACAATAAGCTGTGTAATGTACCTTTCAACTAAGGCAGAGCTGAAAGAACGCCTCACTATGCAACCACGTACCTACAGAAGCATATACTGTCTGCCATAATTTTAAACAATCTCTCTCTTTTGGGCTTTTGTGCATGTTAAAGCTGTCACCTCCAAGCAAAACAGGAGAAACAATCACACCATGCTTCATTCATGTGGCAAAGAAGTATCCTATTCAAGTAATGACTTATTTTTACTTATAGCCATCAACTTCCAAAGGATGTTCTAGAAAAATGCAAAGCATAACAAAAATTTCATTTCTACAAATGTCTGAAACACCTCTTAGAATTTACCTTGCTCTACCAACCACAACTGTCTGCGCCCAGGGCTGCATGATCTCCAGGAACGAGCCATTGTCAAAGAAACCACTTAGCCACTGTCCTTTCTGACCTAAGGGGAAGGGGGAAAAAAATGGAAATATCAGAGAAGGGAGGAAAAAAGAAGAGAGAGTATCAAAGGAGCAACAGAAACTTGCTTAAAAATACCAACTGGAGAAGGTAGCACTGCCTTTTTATTTATTTATTTTTGAATAGATTATAATACAGGAGAGCATTAGTCAGCTAAGCATTTGTTGTCTTCAACCATCATGTCTTATTTCATTTGCTAGTCTGCATAAAGACAGTAATTTATCAGCAAAAGCATCATTTATTGTTAAACGATGGGGTTCGGGTAGCAGAGGAACTCTGTGCGCTTTTAAATAAATAACTTTTTTTCAAGACACTACAAACATTTGTCAAAAGGCAGTAAAGTCATTAAAGATGTTTTTCAAAATGCCTATTTTATTTTAAAACTTATCTCACATTTTTCTCTTGATTCTGCCTAATATCTCCTTTAACGAAAGAATGTTGAAGAGGTTCAGGAGCTAAATATAAAAATTCCTGTGATATTTTAAAACTAGACCACACATCTTAGCATGTTTCACACATTCTTTTAGAGAAACTGGAATGAAGTACTCCGATACCAAAAGCCTCCTTGCTCCAGAGAAGACACAGATGATGCACCTCTCCCAGAACTAATGCATGTCACCATCCTGGATCAGAGTACATGCCACCAGGCCTATCCTCTTGCCCAAAGAATGCAGCAACTTCCTCATGCTTGAGAGAAATCCAACTGTTCCAGAAGAGAACACTACCGAGATGACTGCAGTTCTAGAAGTAAACTTTTCCTAACCCTTGCAGACATCAGCTTCTACCCTGAAGTGTGAGGGCTCGATCACCCTGATCGTGCTAACCATGAACTAATATTATTTGCCCTTTATGAGCCAGTGCAGTATCAGACTTGGGGTTCCTCCTGAATCACAGACACCAGTGTGATTCTGGCAAATCTGACAGAAAAAAAATACTGACAAAACCTCTCCACCTCCAGACCAACAACATCTGTTCACTAACAATCCACATACATTCCTTCAAATACAATTCTCAGGGTGACAGTAACCTCCACGGGAAGCGGGGTGGCAGTTTACAGTATATTTCTCTACTTTCTATGGGTGTTTCTTAAGTGGTCATGGAAGATGCTATGAATGAGTTAAGCCTCACTTCGGCGACCTGTGCAGTGGCACGGCACCGCTGCCACTCTCCAGACGTCAGACCATGGCAGGAAGGTTTTCCAGTATTTTAGCTTGGACCCTACTCCAGCAAGCAGGTAAGGCCACAATAAGGAGTTTGCATTTGGGCTGCCTGTGGATGCTGGAATGGGGAGTGACATGGAATGTTTGCAGAGTGCTCTCTTTCTGCAGCCCTCCAGCCTGCAGAAGCTGTATATCCCAAAGTCAAGGCATCAAGATACCCTAACCCACCCAGACAATTACAGAAATCTCTGGGAGCACCTGTTTTCCACTGGGGTTTCATGAAGCTCTGAAAAAACCCCACACCAATCCAAAAAAAACCCCAAGTCCCTCCCAGCTTTAGCTCTTGGCACACAGTTTCTGAGGAATGCTTTAATCGGAACAAGCACCTCTGTTTCTGCAAACCCAAGTCCAAAACCAATTAAAAGTGGAGATCCAAGCAAGCTAACCTCTGCTGACTTAAACAGGATGGAGAGTGTTTTATCAAGACCAAACTTGTAATTACTGTGTTCTACATTCCTTGCCTCTGTGGCCCCACTGTAAAATGTGACCATCCATTTCAAAATTATCTCTTTATCGTGAGCCCAAAGCTGATCGTTTAGATTCTGGCCTCGTGTCGGGCGTCAGTTTGAAGAATATCACGGCAATATCTCCTCTAATAAATGGCTTTAACTTTTCACCTAGGAGATATCTGCTTTAACTTATCACAAGGAATCATCTGCTTTCCTTAACGCTTCCACTAAATTAAAATCTGAAGTCACTCGATTTGGAAGCCAGCATTAGCTGCACTCAGACAGCTGGATGAATTACTTGAGAGATGATGAAAAAATATTATCCAAAACCAGAAAACTTAAGTTTATCACAAATCTCAATTTAACCCCCCAAACTCATTAATAACAGCAAGTATAATGGTTACCCAGTTTGCAGCTTGTATGTACACAGGCTGCGCAACCCCAGAAGCATGCATGCAGGTGCAATGGTTTGCAGCAATTCCAACACAATTATTTTCCAAGAACTGCAGACATACTGCGGTTCCCTCAGCGTACAGACCTTTTGTATATGGACTTGCCTCCAAACCAGAAAAAAAAAAGAAAATCTGTAAAAGTAATAATTGTGGGCATCCTCAAGCACTCAGAATTTATATGCTATTTTTACATATTATATTCCAATTGTTTAGAACTAATTTCTTTGTAAGCTCTGAAATACATTTGGATTGCAGACACAAAAACTTGACAGTCTTGAAACAAGACACATTACTACATCTACTGGTCACGAAAGAGCTACGTACTTGGGTTTGGGCGTCCAGCCAGCATCCAGCGAGGATCATAGGGAGTCTTGGTAGGAACAAACTCAATGGTTCTGTCTATAGGATCCTTGACTTTGAGGATAGGAACAGGGCTGTATACACTCTAAGTGAAAAAGAAAAATATTGAAGGAATTCTCCTGTGTGGCTTTGCACCAAACACCGGGTCTAAAGGACCTGGTCAGAGTCCTCTTTCCCCCACACTGCACAACCCTTTGACTGATGGGATCCCAGAGCCTTTTGGCAAGAGCCTGAAGAAACTTCCAGTGTGCTCCATGCACCCTCTCAAACCCTCCTTTGGCACCACCTGGCATACCCTGTACTTCATTTGCTCTTGAACTTCAGGCATAGCCAGCACTAGCGAGGCGCTGCAATTTAATCTTTGAAAGGTGACCAGGCCACCCAACTCATTCTATGCACTCTTTCCTGAAGGAAGGTGACCTGCATGTTCTTGTTGCTACCTTCCTGGCTGCAGAGCAGCTTACACATATATATCAACTCCTATAAATTACTGTCTCAGAAGGGAACTTTTGGAGTCTTTTCCATAAGAGATAATCCACTGCTTACATAAAATCCTGCTGCTCGGTGCTGAGGGCAGCACACCAGAGGAGTGGAAGTACCCAAGGCAGTGGCAGGCTGACCCACTTCACAGCTCCTGGAGCACGTTAAGACAAAGCCTACTTTGTTTACTTCCATACACCATAATGCTCAACAGCCTCGATCAGGAGCCTAAACCATTTGCTAGGCACCATGCAAACACAGTAAAATACCCACAGATACAGAGAATCCCCCAGGCCACAAAACTCTGTGAGCAAAGCGGATAGGTAGTGGCAGCCTGCACTGCCGCAGGGCCAGGAATTACCTTTGGCATGTAGGAAAGCCACTGCAGAATAGTGTAGACTCCTTCAAAATCATCACACACGGTGCTGTGCGTCACTCCGTTGTTGTGCATTATCTGGATCCCACCCAGCTGGTTGTTGGAGGTATAAACTTCCCGTCCAAGCACCTTTTGAAAGAAAAACAGGCAAACCATCAGTAGACGGGATGGGACAAGGAGGTGTGGGCCAAGGAGATACATACAAGGCCTGCAGCAAGTCATGACCGCTTCAACACCAACAGATGGAGCAAACCACTCACAACAGACCTTCCCAAGCTCTGTGTGCAGGTAAGATCTTATGAACAACGATCCCGAAGGGGAACAATCCCCAGTGGGGAAACTGAGGCAGAGGGCACTTATATGACTTGCCCTTCCCCAAGCAGCAACTGAGCCGATATGTGACCGACTCTCCTGGGTGCTGACCTGAGCTCAGCTCACCAATTCAAAATTGCTCCAACTAAGACAACTGGTAGGGTGAACCCATTTAAGCCTTTAATTGGGAAAAACCCCAACACTGCGCATGAAGTTGGCTATAGCAAAGACAAAGCCCACCAGCTCCTTAGAGAGACTAGAAAGAGTAAGACCCTGACTGCTGGGCTTCTAATTCTCTTGCACAGCTCCATCTCTAATCTCAGCCCAGGCACCGCAGCTCTTTTCTCATTCTCCTGCTGTCTCTTTCCATTTGCCCTCTCACTGACTGATACACTGATCTCTCGGTCACTCGGCTTTCTGCTCCACTGAGTCCATATTACTAATAACACCTCTGCCACGGCCAGTTTACCTCATGAAGGCAGGAGCACATCATTACAAAATAAACTCATAACTTTGACATTCTAGCAAATACATGCTGTTTGTTATTTTTATGGGTTGAGTCTTTCTAACAGACAGAGGGCATTACATACCTGCTTCATTTAGATCTTAAAAACCCCCTCAAACACACACAAACAACCTGCCCTCCCCAACCAACCAACCTTCTTTAGGAAGAAGGGATGCCCCAAGAGAGGAGCAGCCCTGAGCCCAAGGCAACCCGGTCCTTATGGAAGGGATGCTTGGGTGTGACTTCATCCTCGTCCCAACATCCTATGAGTGCCCAGGACATAACTCATCTCACCCACAGTAGAGGGGAACTCCACATTTCTCGGGATTTGACCTTTTGGGCTGAAAGAAAGAAGGTGCTAAAAGGATATGAAAATAGAAAATTTTTTATCTGGTTATAAAACCACACTGGACCAGTTAGCTTTCTTCCTGCACAACATCAGTTAATCACAACTGGGGTCAGGGAGCCACTGTGCCCACCTAAAGCCTAACTGGTAAGGCACAATGTTACTAAATTCCAAGTTTATTTTCCTTTGGATGAGAAAAGGCCTGGTAGTGTGGCATTTCACAAACCTCAGCATTTTACAGGCTGATCCTCACAAAACTGCCCATGAGACAGATGTCAGTCGAGGTTTACATACAGAGGAAACCAAGGCACAAAAGTTACACAACTAGTCCAAAAATCTGTAGTCAGTGTAAGCACGTGGGTTTGCAGAGAGATATTCCTGGGTCTCCCTTCTGAGCTCAAACACCTTCATCTTCCTCTAACAAAATCAGTGCCATGAAAAGACATGCTAGAAAAGACAGCAGCATAGATTTAGCTTCAAGGAAAAGAAAAGCACAGGCCTCCAGATGCCAGGCACAAGCCTAGCTAAATGCTTTCCACAGAGGAAAATAAAAATAAAGAGGATTTAAACTCCCCATCTATGAACTAATGCAAACGTATGTACATGCAAAATGGGCCTCTGCTGCTGCTTATCTGGAGACACTGTAGACAGCTCAGGTTTACCACTGCTGACAGGCAATGAAAATAGTCTAATATACCGCCTGCTCTCGCCCTTAAATCCCTTTTTGGAGATCAAGATAAATATGCAGTTCCTTTTCCCGAGTGCTCCAGACATTTCAGTGAAGTGGCAGAGCATTGTGAGGGGCTGTGCACATGAAATCCCTCTGTAATACTGAGCGAGCGTAGTATTTACTTGTCAGTGTTTGTCAGCAGAGGCAACGCAGTCCCAAGCTGCATTTAAAAGTTGTACCGATGAGCGCCTGCTGCCTTCATTTGTATGACATATATGTCCACACGTGCACTCACACCTGTGCTGAGTGCAGCAGGAGGGATATGTAATACGGGCTTGCGCAAGCTCTAAATCAGACCCTGACTTAAGCGCAGTGGAAATGCAAAGCAGGCTGCTCCGCGCCCCAGTGCGGCAGCTGTGCAGTCAAGGGGTTAAAGAGGCTGTCTTCCAGGGACACTGCTGGGCTGGGTGCTGGTCCCCAAACCTGCTTCTGCGCCTGTGCTCTTCCGTCTTCTCAGGATCAGAGATCCTGCCAACTTGCTTCGCGCATACAGCTGCAGACTGAATTGGGTGCCAGAGGTTAAAAGGCACTGGAGGGCTAGCCAGCTTATAGACAATGATCATTGGGCTTGAGGAAAAAAATGAATGCAACAGCTCATCCATTCAGCTCTGCTAACCACCTCATCTCTGACCTCAGAGGACTACATTTTTAAAGGCTGACAAGTAATTCAATCTCCAATTAACAATCTTAAATGGTGCAATGCATATTGCTGTATAAATGTTTCTGTGAGAAAATATCCAAGAACACATCTGCTGGAGAAGTGCAAAACCAATGCTCCTGCAATTAAAGGATTCAGATGTTCCTCAGCAAGACACATGGTCAGCGGAGGCATGAGTGGATTTAGAAACGTTGCTAAATCAGTTAGATAAGGAATGCTAGAAGCAAACTCATGGGAGAAGAGACTGCACAGAATTAAATCCTGTATCTGATATGACCAGGATCTGTCAAAAGGGTAAACTTCAAATCCTGAGAGTTTGGGTCTGCCAGGGGTACATGGAGTCACATAACGTAGGAGGTTAAAGAAGTGAAAGTAGCATTAGCCCAAGGCTTACAAAAGGCATCTGTTTAACTACCAAACACGTGCATGGAAGGGTTAAGTTCACAAAGCAGGTCCTTCCTAGCAGAAAGGTTACCAGCACTCCAGGGAACAGTCAAAGATGCAGCTACCAGAGTCAGCTGCCACAGACCAGAGATCAAGAAAGGTCCAGCAAGAGGGGCAGGAAAGAACAGGTTCCAGGATTGTAAAGCAGAGATACACAATACACATAGACCTGAATATTGGCAATATTTGACCTCCGATCTTGTGCTTAATCTGATGGGAAAGACAGACAAAAAAGAGCAGCCATGAACAGCAAAGCACCAAATAGTAAGCTTCTGGCACCAGAAAGTTTGCTTTAAATTAAAATCTTAACACCTCATGAAAGCTCACGAAGACTCCAAACTTGCCCCTTCTGAGGTCTCTAGTGAGAACTCTTCACTCCTGTTACTACTGCTTTCCTACACATTATCCCAGCTCCTTTGCATGTTGGATATAATTTCCTTTTCTCAATTCAGCAGCAGCCGGTCTGACACTTCTGAGTGAGGCACAGCAAGCGCTGCCTCCCTCCCCGGTGTTAGCAAACAGGTCTGCTTCCCCTTCCACCAGCAGCCCTTCCCCGGCTGCCCCTCCAAGCACTAGCATTAACGGATAAAGCAGGACCGCCACCACCTACTCCTTGTGTATTCGATGCCGAAGGCCTCCCAGTCACTAGGAACCCAGGTTGGACTCAGATGAGCCACTCAGTTTCCCTTTCCTTTGCTCCTGAAGACAAGCCTTTCACGTGTGTAGAAAGCAGTGTGTTTAACAGGGTGTGCAGGACAAAATGCTTCCTCTGTGCCCTCATCTCAACGAAAGCCTGAGGAAATCAGTGGTCAGAAGGCAATGCTAGTTCTAGAACAGCACGTGTTAAAGCTCAGCCCATGACTGCAAGAACTAACGCTATCTTCCAGATAATGCAACCTTTGATACCACATCCTTACAAAATACATGGGCAGTATTGTCAATACTTATTTCATTTTGTCCACCAAAAGCCACTCTTCCTACCGTAATGGGAAATGGCATTTCTTTTTACTTCAGAGGATCTTTTGGAAAGTACAAAGGGGAGCCGGGATTCTAGCTAGCAGCCTTTTCAGCCTTTAAAAGACCATCCTCAACACGTTTATAAGCATGTCATATGCATATTAATAATTTTCTAGCACTCAAACCCATGATGACCAGCTGCTATCTCTGTGCTCCTTTTCAGAAACTGAGCTGCTGGTTAGTTGAGACATTCACTGCAAAGCTGGTTTGGCTGCAAACCTGATTGGCTCCTATGTTTCATCAAAGATGAAAGATCTGAAAAAAATGACAGCAGAGGGCTTGAATGGGAATCATTATGTAACATAAGTGCTGTTATTATTCAGAGCATATCATGTGTTTATATCAAATATAAGTGCCAGATTTTTATCTGAATAATTTCAATAATTGCAATTCCCATCCCACCATTTATATTATCTGCCAGAAACCTGAAGCAGAAAAGGCACATGCACGTACTATAAATAGCCTATTTTTCATAAACAGGCAGAAATGATCAGAATGAATGTCTCATCAGAAAACACAATATAGGAACTTAAAACCTGGCTGCTATTATGTGCAGTCAAGCCTCAACAGATCTTACAGCGTTCATTTCTATCACTCAGCTCTTCCCCCACACCTATCATGTCGTTAGTGGGTAAAACGGCAGCAACGCTGAACAGGAGAACCGAGCTGAGGAAGGATGCCAGCACGAGCCGTGCTCCTGCACAGACCCATTCCTGGAGCTTTAGGCTATTCGCATGGCGGCACGAGCACAGACACCTCCTCTCTGCCTGGAGACGGACTGCACTTCTTGCATTTCTAATCTATGAATGTGTGCAGTTCCTGCACTTTTAATTTACGAGCATTCGGTGGGGGACCCTTCTGACTTGGGAACATATTGGCTCGGTCTAATGCTTGGAGATTATTAAAGTCAGAGCTATACTCCACTATCAAGTCTACAGATCTTTTATTTAGAAGATATGGTGCTCTAAATGCACAAAGAGCTCCCTGTCACCTTCACATTAAAGCCCCTAGTGCCTGGTAAATGGAATTATATAGCTGTCATCTCCTTTCCCCAAAGTTTTAAGAGTACAATGGGCTCATTTTTTCACACTCCATCCCAGCTTCAGAACTAAGAGACCTACTTTGTATTGATTTAGAGTCTCAGAAATAAATAAACCTGCTTCACCAATGTGATTCACAAGAAATTCATGATACACTATTGCATGATATATTTCAAGCTGTGGCTCCGGCTCTTTTTTTCCTTTGGTGAGTGATGGGGGAGGTGGGAGGGAAGCTGACAGCCTGATGGTTATTGGAGATGGCTACTGACTGCAAATCCAGAAGCAGGTCTTGCTGGTGGAGTCTTTTTCTTGCTTTAATTTGGTGAGATCAGAGGGGGAAGGGGAAAAAGCAATTGCACTTCACCTGGAAGACAGCAGGGGAAGACGCATCCAGCTGGACACTGCAACTGCAGCTGGTCCTTCTACAGCACCTTCTGCCTGACAATCCCAAAGCACCTTACCAATACAAAGGGAGTAGGGCTCCACAGCTGATCAGGTACCAAAGAGGCATTCTCTCTGCAGATGGCAACATGAAACGTTACTGGAAGGAAAGTTTTCCCATCTTGCAATAATTGATGAGGAGTTTCGAAAATTTCTGGATTGCAACAGAAAATCAAGTTTTACAATCTTGAGGTCTGAACAAGTATCAGACAGGGTCAAGATGTTTGCTTCTGACTTCTGAAATATTTGTTGTAGACGGTAGAAATAAAAATGAATTTGGAAAAAAAGAAGTCTATTGGGGGGAGAACGTTTTTTGACCAAAAAAATTCCAAATGAGAAATTCATCAAAACTGGTACTTTTTCCTGAAGAATTCCGGTTTCAGTGAAATGGCATTTTCAAATGAAAAATGTCTTGTCAAAAAATTCCTGCCTAGCTCTCCTCTCCTGGTGTAGGAAGACTGCATGTTTTGCTCAAGGTCACTCCACCAGTCAGAGGTAAATCAAAAGGACTCAATATACTTTGCAAACTAAAGTTACAGCCCCCTGTTCTACATGGCGCAAACATTCATAAATCCCATCTGTCTCAGTTAGGGGTTCCCTAATCTAGGCACTAGCCCTACTAATGATTGTCTTCATGATACTTAAAGATCTTGGACTATGTTTTGGTCATTCCCTTAGTCACCTTGTGGAACACAACAGAACCCTCTTATTCAGAGACCATCCAAAGGGACAGGCTGCAGTGCAGGTACCTCCTTCCCCAGGACAGTGAGCCTTTGCTCACTTTGTAGCGTGGGCTTAGGCTTAACCGTGAGATACACAACAATTCTCCAGTGCTGATCTTACAGTTCCCGCTCATGTCCAGAATGGCAAATAATTTCTCAACAATTCACTGCAGAAAAGACCCACAGGCAAGTCATCTGGATATCCTCCCAGTCAGGGCCAGTTATTCTGGGCCATGTTTGATAAGTGCATTCTTCCATTCAGCTCCAGTGGAACTTGAGGTACCACGGTTAGCGCTCCAGTAATACCATACCTGCAGCATCACCAGGAACTGGGGTACAGTCCTGGTTACATGAAACATATAAAGGGTTTAGAATATATAGGAGTTTCCCTGGAACGCACAGGGGCTGCTGTGCTAAACTCCTCTTTAGCAGGAATAAATACACACCCAGCCCCCACAGCACAGACACCATCCACATGGATAAACTGATCAAGATCCATATTAAAAATGATAGAAGGAGGGAGAAAAAAAAAAAAAAGTCAACAGAAATCTATTAGACTTTCTTCCCTAAGCAAACATAAAGGGACTGATAATGCGATGCCTGGAACGTAAATTGTCTCTAATGGGAACAATACACAAATATCACGACTTAAAGAAAGGCAATTAAAAATAAAATGTAGAAATGAAGGTGGTGTTTGTTTATTTGTACTCATCTGAAGTCCAGGCATCCATCCTGCATACATTAATTTCTCTACACAAAATGAAGATCTCTGTTACCAGGACTGCCACCAAACAGATGCTTCCAGCAGCTAATGCCTCTTGCTGGCATTAAAGAAACTAATTCTGCTCTCTTCCTAGTGCCAAATTTTGCTAAACTGAGACTGACTCTTACAAGGGCTCTACTCTCATCTCATTTCTCAAACCAGACTGGCTTTATTGGGGTGTGAGCAATGGTGACCTATGCCAGGAAGACCTCCAACAGCACCCATGTCCTGCATCTGTTCTAAGAGAGCTGGAGAAACCAAGCTCCACCCATGACACCACCCTTGCTCTCACCGCATCTTCTGCCGCAACCACCCAAGGCACAGCAGAGCGGCCCCTCCTGCCTCCCCCACCACTGGAGCCAAGAGCGGGGTAACCTTGGTGAGATCCACAAGAGGAACTGACTGATGGTTAATGCTGTTGAAGTGTCAATTTCTGTTTGACATTTCCTAGACCCTCTTTGATTAGCATTCCCAAACACCCTGTGCCCATACGTATCTTCCTAATAGTCTTGCTGTGCCACTACAGAAAGATTCATATCATGCATTAATAATTATAATGCTTCTTTGAATGACAGGGATGGCACTTGCTGTTCTAACTCACATGATTGCTCTGATCTAATCCCAAGACTGAGTCATCTTGAGCAGATACTGTGCTACTCTTGCCTTGATTTAAAAAAAATAAAAAGAGCTTTCTACATTCGGTATTTTACAGTAAAAACCCCAAACAGCATCAGTCTCACAGGGCTTTTATTTATTTTTCCAGATTGTGAAATTGAAGGGTAAATATTACTGCTTGCCATAGTCAAGACCAATCTCTTGTACAAGACAGGCTGTGTAAGCTTCCTATTCCTCACACGAGCTCCTCCAGAGAGCCCACACCTGAGCCAGCAGCCCCTGGCACAGGCACAGCACCTTGAGCAGCTCCGCCTGCTCCTCCCAAGCCCTGCCCTGTCATCTCACCCTGTTATTTGAGTCCCAGGGTGCCCAGCAAATTCTGCAGCTTCCCTCAGCCACGATGTGCAAACACCAGGTCAGTGCCAGGCTGCTTTAGCGCAGAGACCAAATGACACCCGAACTCGCAGGCAGGGTATGTCCAGGTGTCAGTCAGAAGACACTACAGAGCAGCCAACATCAGAGAGCACTGTTGGCTCAAGTGCCTCAAAATAAACTTGCCCCACCGAGCAACTTACAGCTGGGGATAACCACCACCCAAACGAGCTGGTTTCAAGCTGGCTCACACAGAGGCTGCTCCTCTGCCTGCCAGGTGGGTGCTCCCCCAGGTCAGCTGCAACCCTACCCCAGTTCTGCAGCCAGGACGCCCCAGATGTGCCTTGCTGATCCCACTTATGGCTTCCACAGGCAGCACAATTCAGGACTGAATTTAAAATGCAAGGATATTCTCTTCTGGCCCCACGCAAAGGGGTTGTTGGGTTTTAAATGCAGATTGTCAAAACGATCCTTGCAGCAATTATGGTCTGTTGTATCAACAAGTCCTCAGGGACTCATCCACAGTCACGTGATTGACACATACACTACACTATCTTGACACGGTATGGCACCTATCATGTTAACGTCTTTACCATGCACAAGCAGTGTCTGCATTAACGAAAGATGTACTCAAGAAAGGTCATTGGACAATTGCTGGTACTAGGCTTAGAAGTTTTTTAGATATTTACATATTACATTACCAAGGCATCAAGCTTCCACTGATCAGCTCATCTCACAAATACCCCTCTTAAAGCTGTTCTTCAGAAATGTTTTCTCCCCCTAAAAACCACCCGTTCACAGTGACAGAAATAGTGCATTAGTAGCAATCTGGTGAATTGGTTCCTGAGCTCTTTCGGGTCTAGAATAGGTTATACAAGCAGACACATAGTTTAAATTAAGATCATTCTGAAGACAAAAACTTCCACAGAAAGAACTCCTGAGGATGGGGTTACCCACCCTGCCAGTGCACTACTCTGGCAGGTTCTTTCCATCTGATGAGCTCAAAACACACTGCAAACACAAATACTCGAAACAGTACGGTTTCAAGACCAAGCTGTCGGCAGGTAACTGTCATTATACCCATTCTGATCAAAAACATCAGACCACAGCCAGGCAGGCAGCTGGCTGCAGACTGGGAAATGAAGCCCAGAGTTCTGGTGTTGTACTTTTCATATTTTAGTGGTTTCTGACTCTTCATCTTCACTGCCTCCTTCCCTACATGGACATATACTCCTGGCAGGTGGCATTTGTCAAGCTCACGCCTGGTACACTTGGATGCTCCTGACAAACCAGGCCAACAGCACGGCGCCGGTGCCATGGGGCCCAGGGGCGAGCACACTGGCGGACAGGTTGAGGGCCTGATGCATCATTCAGACAGGCCAAGCCTGGAGAGTCGGGGAGGGTCGGGGGGGGGCAGGAATAAAGCTAAACAGGAGGGAGAGGACACAGAGCAGTCTGCTGGTTAGATTCTTCCCTTCACCTCCAGAAGTGATGACCACTTTAGATGTCCTATTGTGAAGTGCAGCATGCAGTTTCATCATCACGCAGAACATTAACTGTTTGAGATACCAGGTTGAACATCTGTATAACAAACTGATGTGGATCAAGTTAGTAGCGGTACCTGAAAATCTCTGCTAAACTTGGCTTCTCTTAGAAAAAGCCTAGAACATCTGTCTGTAGAGAAAACGTGATTGAAAGCCACTATTTGTTTACATTAACAAAACAGTCTTAAAAACAGGATTTCTTTTAAACACAAAAGACAAGGAGGAGCAAACTAATTAAAAATAGGTCAGCAACAGACTTGGGAACATCCTTGTGAGGACTGAAATGAAATGTAGTCCTGGGAGCCTGAACCAATGCATAAACTGGGAGTGCTGGGCTCCTCAGTCTTACTTCCATTAAAAAGAAAACCAATGGAAATTAACCTGTTAGTGCAGGGCAGCAGCACATCACCTATCTCGTATGAAACCGCACCATGTTTAGCTTATGACGAGGAAGGGGAGTTGAGGGAGGTGGAGGAACGTATGGGGTTAGAAAAAGGGGGAGGCAGGGAAAGTTAAAAAAAAAAAAAATCTCTGCCTCAGCAAAAGTTTTCATTAAAATTTTAGACAAATGATCTCTGTGTCCTTCTCCCATGCTGCCTGGGGCTCCATGCTATTTCTATGCAAATAACAACCTCGTGGTTTATATCTTATTATTTCCACCGGAGCTGCGGCGACATGACCCGAGACGTGTGTGAGGTAGACAGCGAAAGAGAGAGAGGGAGAGAAAGAGAGGGAGAGGGAGGGAGAGAGATGGAGTGGCTGCTCGCTGAAGTGTGAAAAAATATTGTCAGGAGTGAGCAGCAAGAACAAAAAAAAAATTGCAGGGATAACGTGTTTATTTCAGCCCCTCTCCCCATGTGAACCAGCATCTTTTAAAATTCATTGGGCATCAGGCGATCATGCACAATCCATCTGCTTTCACTTTATCATTTGCATTTCATGCCTCCTGGCTTTTGATGTGCTGATACTTTGATGCAGTCAGGAGACGCGCATTATCATTATTTCAATTTTCAGGGGGGTCAGCGGGCTCAGCACAGGCGCGCGCACACGCTCACAGGAGAGGAATGAAATGTCATTTCCACCTCTCCACCCCCTGCTGAAATGCAATGGTGAAGACAAAAGGGGTACAGATGAAATGCAGCCCTGGTGCCCCACACGCAGAGCACTGTCCCCACCACAGAGCATCACACCTTTTCCCCAGGTCTTTCCCTTGCCTGTCGGTCCCGACTATAAACAAAGACAGCTTAATCAGGAGCAGAGGGGAACCTTGTACAGCACTTGTGCAGTTTCTTGTCACCCCTGACAGGCAATGGGGCTGAGAGAATCCTTAAACCTGCCTGATATCAGGTGTCTTACAGTGATATGCCTCTCTACTTACAAAGCAGTGACACGGACACAGTGAACAGCCAACATGTGATTAGTCAACCTCCAGAACAAACATTAGCTTCAGCTAAAAATGATATTGACCTTGAGCTCATCATCTAAGTTATAGGTTACAGTCTGATTTTGGCAGCTGGACCTTTCCCTCTACACCTAAACCCTCAGGCTGGTTTTACATAATGATAATGAACAAGACCAGCAACAGATCTGCTGGCACATAATGTTTGTCACGGTCCCCCTCTGCTCCCCCCATAAATTAAAAAGAATGCAGTATTTCACAGGGGACGGAGGGTGGGAATCAAACAACTTTCCAGAAAAAAAATCACTGCTCTCTGAAAGGCTAATTTTCTCCATTGCTGCAGAAACATTTTCGCACTGCACATTCTCTTCTTGCAGAGAAGACATTTTGAAGAAGATGCATATGCAGACAGAAGACTATGTGTAAGCTTTGTGCAGCATCTTCTATGAAGACAGTATTTAAAAGTCAGCAATGGGAAAAATTAACCCAAATCTGACACCTGGGAAAAATCTCTTGACACTTAGGAAGAGATGAAGGAATATTTGCATTGCACCTGTGTTAGAAAACATTCAGTTCCAACTGTTATGCCAGGTAGTGGTTTCCATTCATTTATTTTTGTTTCAGTCATGATCTTTCCTCAAGATCCTGCCAGCTGGATTGGCAACCTTCTAATTCCCAAAATGCTTTGCTCAACATCTACTAAGGGAACAAGAAGCAGCAAGGCTTCACGCGCTCCACAAACTACAATAGGTTTCTACCATGAGACCCTTCTGGAGTCTTATTCACACCAATGAACAAGAACACATCATAAATCATGCCCAAACAGCCTCTGCATTCCTACAAGGGAAGACATTCCTTAATTGGCCCCTGGCTGATAGTGACCTGACTTCTAGCCACGAGAAAATTCAAACTGTCCAGCTACATTCGAGGGACAAGTGTTTTACAGTTTACATGTAAAACAGGGAGATGAGGGTAAGTCTGAAGTAGACACTGCCTCCATGGCAAGGCGATGCAAACACATTAGCATATACCATTTGCTCCACACCCTCCTTACGATCTCAGCTGGACTGAGCTTGGTCATTTCAGGTTAGCACTGGACATCATTTCACTGCTTCAGGCAAGACACATCATGCAACATCCAGGAGTGAGTGGTTATTCCCAGTCTCCCACTATTCAAGGGCAGGTAAACTTATTGTTGGGTCTGGGCTTAGCTGTCTTACTGGGAAAGCTGGATAGGATGCAATAGGTTTCTCCTTTGCCTGACTGTTAGGCAGGTAGAGGTTCAGTATCTACATAAAAATATGTCTTTCCAATAGAGCAGCAAGGAGAGAAAGGACACATGGGATTATTCAGCCCACTAGAAATTCTTGGGATAGGATAAATCACCCCCAGAAAGAACCTCCTTCTGCCTACACCCGCTGACAGATGTCAGGTGCTTAATTTAGACTAAAACCTTAACTTTTCAGTGCCTAAAATTTAGTGAGATTAATCCAGTCCTACAAAAACAAGCATTCACTCCACGGCTAGAGAGTGCAGTTAAACCTGGGAAAAAAGAGAGCAGAAGAGGAGGACTAAACAGACTGGCCCTACCATCTGGGAAACTCTGCAGGGCCCCGATCCCCAACAAATGACAGCTGGAACCACGCAACTTACTCCACTTCAGCAAGCACTAAACTGACTCAATTTCTTTTTAAAGGATGGATCTTCAAATGCCTCTTTTCCTTCCATTGATGCAGGTGTGTGTGATGTGTGTAAGAGATCTAACTGAGGGTGCTGCTTCCTAGAGTTGATAGGATCAATGCTTCATTTTCTGCAGAGCCCCCTTTATTCGGAGGAATAATTCAATGAGAGACTATTTTCCTTTTATCTCCCATTGTCAGGCAGGCACTCCTTGAAACGCAGCTTGCGATGAAGCACAACCACCCCAGGTGCTGGAGAGTGCCTGAGAACAAAGCTGCACAATGGGGAAGGGCACTCGCGCCCGCACAATCCTAACTCCCACATAAACAAAGCCCTCAGTGAGAGGGACAAGAGCGGAGTCGGCTGAGTTGTGCCTGCTACAGACAAGGAGCTGGAGGCTGCAATATTAATAGGCTTGGGGCAGCAAGGGAGGAAAACCACCTCTGATGGAGGAGGAGAAAAAAAAAAAAAGAAGAGCCACTTTATTAGTGAAAGCAGTAAGTTTTCTTACAGCCCAGGCTATTCCTCCCTTCCTCCACAGCTGAGATTTCCAGCAGGTCTGACCCCTTGAAAATCCCCATCCACACACCCTTTGTTAGGCTTCAGTACTCCCCCAGTATTATCACAATGCTGTGGCTGCTGAAAGTTCAGGGTGATTCTGGCCCATCTATTTTCAAACACGGTCTTCCAGATGCTGGAAAGAGCCCAGTTTCCTCTATCACAGTACACAGTAGGTGGGAGAAGATGCTGCCCTGTCAGTGGCCTTCTCCACTTCTCTCGTTTAGTCATTGCACACACCTACGTTAAGCTGCTTCTCCTTCTTCCCCTTCACCCGGTTCATGCTCAGGCCCCTAATCTGTAGTTCTGCCCAGGTCCCCTGCCAACCTCCAGCCAGGATGCCTGGCATAGTGCCTCTGGCTGTCAATACAATGTTCTTGTCAAGAAAAACAGGTGCATGAAAGGACTGCTTTCTGACCGCAGAGAAAAGGAAAAAGAGATACTGCAAAGGGATGAAAATTTCACAGCTGCTGCTCTGTGTCAGTTCTCCTCCCTGGCAGGAGTAACCTGAGATGGGAGAAAGCAAAAGGGACCAAGCATAATCACAGGTATAGCAGTGGAAGCTCCTGGAATCTCTGGCAGAACTCACAGAAACACCAACTCAATTCACATAGCTCTGAAGGCTGAAATGCAAAGACTTACCTTGTTGAGGGCTCCACAGCCAGTCAGGATTATATGAGAGTTCTCAACCTGGATAGTCCTCTGACCTAGCCGAACAAGGTAAGCCCCAATTCCAATTGCCCGACATGTAACCTTACGAAAAAAAAGAAAAGAAAAAAAAAAAAAATCACATTGATTTCTGTCTTACCACACAGCCAAAACCTATCAATTCCAACATCTAGATAAAACTAGGCATGTTTGTATTACAAGGCTATAAAATCTACTCTCACTGCAAAACTCCAGAATCTATTTTTTTTTTCAAAACACAGTATCTGAACTATGTGTATTTTATTCAAAGAAACAGAAGCAGTAACTTACAGACTGAGCAAATATGAAGCCAAATGACTGTTTTCTAAAAGTGTTTTTACATTTAGTCTGAGAGGGACCCAGCCCCGTACTGGCGTCAGTAGCATTGCTCAAAGCCTACAGGAGCCAATTTACAACAACCAGAAGTCTGATCCCAGATGTATCTTCCGGATATCATTGCAGGATTTTTAGCTGAAACAGACAATACAGTTTGAAGAATAGAAAGCAGTGGGGGATTACCAAGTTGATGGTGATAACACTCTCATAGGCTAAAGACGATTCTCCAGCAATCATGCCAGATCCTCTGAGGTTCTCTATTCCAAGTCCGTCTTCCTTTCCAATAATATCTGTTATCTTATACCTGAGGGAGACACATACAGCCTTCGAGTCACAAGGTCCAGTGATTTGCTGAATCAGTTTGCAACAAAGAAAATGAAAAGTGACTAAATATCATTAAGGTTCTAAAGAGTAATGTGCATAAAACCCGGCCAGGACCTGTACATGGGCTCATTCTGCAGCCTTGCTGAACACCATGGAATAGTCCTACACATGAGCAGCCAAAGCAGCTCTGCAAAGAGGAAATGCCAAGGGAGAGGAATGCCCGTGAAAAGCGTTCTTCTGCCATTCCCACAGGATGTGAGGAGCAGGCTGATTATAGGAAAAAGGGCAAGAAAGAAAGAGAATGCAGTCGTAAGGAAAAAGAAATAGAACAAGAGATTATAATGAGGCTCTTAAGTTTTTCTTTACCTTCTTTCATGCCTTCCTTCCCCAGCACAGCCCCTTCTTACTCGGAGCTCTCAGGCTGGCTTCTATCTTTCCCACTAGGCCCTTGCTAAGTACTTGAGCACGTGCTTAAGTGCTTCACTAAAGAGAGCACCCAGCTTCCCCAGCACACATGCAGGCACGCACACATCCCCACGCCCAGCACCATCCTTTTGTTCTTCCAGAGCCTGCCAGTCTGCAAACTAGGTTTTGGGTTTTTTTTATTTCTTAAGCATATCCTCCTCCTCCTGCCCAGGAGCACGACTACAGCTGCAGTCTATCTCTGAAAGCTTCTTTGCACCTCATTTGCAGATGTGCTGCCTTTGGGATGTAGCTGGGACGATGCAGACACCTAGAGCAGACAGCTGTGGAAAACCATAGGCTATAAGGCAGTTTAGTGCAACCACTGCAGCCCAACCCTCCAGAATGCATGGAGGGCTTAGCCTTCACTCAGGAATTCTTTTATACTTTCTACAGAACCTAGCAGAAAATTAATTTTCAAGATTTAGACTGCAAGTCTTCAGCTAAGAATCACTGTCCTGGTCATTCAGTGTTTACAACTGTCGGGCCCTCAGTCAGGACTCGGGCCCCTAGGCAGCAGAGGTCAACACAGCACTACCTCAAACAAGGCATGTCATGATATAACTTTTAAGTCGTTCCACGCTCTAACCGCACACAGCTATAGCGTTCTACGTACCTGGATCCTAAAGAACGTCCTAGCTAAAGACAAGGATGTGACATGCATCGCTTCGTGTACCCCAGGATGAACAGAAAGCTTTTCATTCTGACCTGTCTGTGCTCACCTGGACTCTCCATTGTCCTCCACGTGTTCACAGTGAACTGAATTCAGGGCACTGACTTTCTTATAGTCTTGAGGAGTCAGGTACAAGTATTTGTATCCCTGCAGGGAAAAACAGTTCATTCATCTCATTCCCACCTGTAGACCCTTCCCAATCCCCAACAGCCCCTTCCAAAAAGAAAGTTTCAAGGGAGCAGAATTCAATCCCAGATAGCAATAACAACATCCTCTCTTAACATCTGCACTCCAGCTGAGGTCAGTGAAAGCTTGGGTTGTTTCCAACATTTAGCACTAACTCACTCTGGATGCCAGTCCTACTGCCTGAGAGATCCAATACCAAGGAGAACTCTGGACCTAACAGTCTGGCAAATATTTACCCTCAACTGTGTTAAAAGAGGGGTTGCAAAAATAAGATTATTTTGTGAGCTACTGCAGAGTTTCACCTCTGATTCCTGTGCCTCCTTACCTTGTATGGGTCGTCTGGGTCTTCCCAAGCTACGTGGAACATGTGCCGAATCTCCTCAGCCAAACCAATCCTGGCCCCACTGTTGGCAGCCACGTAGATACGGGGGATGCCATGTGTTCGAGCAAGCTCCGAAGCCCTCAGGAACAGCACATCCTCCTGGGGCCCAAAAGAACCTATTCGGTATGTAATGTCATTGCCAATGACAATGATATCACGGCCTTCTGGATACTCGGGGGTCTTCAGAGTCATCTTCCAGGCCACCATCCCAATCTGCAACCAAAGAGCACAGAACAACAAAAACTAAATGTGTACCTTCAACACATGAAAGAGGGGAATCACACAGGCGCTATTTTTCTTACGTGTGTTTCACTTTGTCTGTTTTCTTTGGGAACTCCAAGAACAGCAGCTCTGATACGCACTACCAGTGCAGAGCGCAGCTGGCAGGGCTTGATCCTTTCCACAGTCGCTGAGGCACATCCTCTACTGCTCTCTTCCCACCCAAGACACTAATACCAGCCCTCCCTCTCCCCATTCAGGGATCTGTCACAGGTCCAAAACACATTCTGCGAACACCCTTCTCGCAGGGTACTGCATTTATTCTGCATGCCAGAGCTCACACGGTGAGGATGGATGTGCTGCTCTACAGGGCTCCTAACTATCTGCTTAGGCTACTCAGCTATCACCCTAGAACCCTGTCACTCTGGTTCTCTCTCACCCTGCCCTCACTTTAATAATCCTTTTATTTCCTAACTATCTCCATTATTTTTTTCCTGTCCTTCCTTTCATTTCTTTGACTCTTCCCTTTTTCCTTCCCAAATATTGCAGCAGTTTCTTTCCAAACCTGCCTGGATAAGTAATGCTTTCTGCTGCACATTTTTCTTTTTAAAAATCATCGGATGATCTCTTCTGGCCCATCTTATGGAGATCAGCAACATCTGTACCCTGCATCTCCCATCTCTTAGCTGCCGCCTATCACTGCACTGGGGAGCTGGCCATCCTGGAATGCCATTAACAAATGGAAATCGCAGCATCCCTTGAAAGCCACATGCATCACCCAGTCTCCGCTAGCCCAAGGATCATAAGCTCTGAGTACACATTCCTCAAGCCGATTGCACATCCTCTGCAATCAGGAGGGTTGAAACTCTCATTGTGGAGACTCTGAATTCTGAACATGATGAACTAAAGCGGGAGGGGGAGAAGGGAGAAGCAGCAGATAGATATGTGCCATTTAATCCAAATCAAAATGGCACAATACACAGTTGAGATCCAATCAGCATCTGCAATAAGATATGCCGTAATAGGCTCATTAAAAAAAAAAAAAAAAAAAAAAGGCAGAGGAATTAATCAAAGGGTCATCGGAAGTAAGCAGGCAGCAATCCAAAAATATTACAACCAGCTACTGGCAGATCCTTCCCTTACACCTCCCCTTTTGAGAGCTGAGATTGCAAGTTAACAGAATGATGGTGTTTCAGTTCACCTTCTCCTTGGTCTCAGTTTCACCCACTGCTATTTTGACTGATACGTTGTAAGGGATTAATTTGTTTGCCTCTGAATATTTGCAGATTTACAGTTACATCTTGGCATCCAACTGCAGCATTTGGAGGAGAGAGATACTGCAGCAGTTTCAAAGACAGGAGCATAAATCCCTAGAAGTCAGTGGGATGCTCTGCTAAAATATCAGAATTATCGCCAAATTAAAGGGAAAAGTTGTAATGCTGTAAAACAAGCAGGTGCAGCTGTTAGTCAGGCACACAGGCCAAGAGTGTGTGCAAAGAGACCAGGGCTCACACAGACAACCAGTCCAGAGTCTGGAAGAGTAACCTAACTGATCCCAAACCAACCTACACAGCCAGAGGGGTTCCTTGGACTTCTGCTCTTCTACTGCTAGACTTTCATAGCAGGAAAAGGAAGAATAAAGGTGAAAAAAGGAGAAAAAAATTAAGCTTTGTCCTTCTGACCTGACTTTTGCAGGAAGAAATGTCAAGGGCTGGATATTGCATCTCTGTTCTAACTCTCAATTGTGGGCAAGCTTGCAATTAGAAACAGCATGTTAAAAATGTCTGCAAATCCAGAATTAAAGGCTTCAAAATTAGCCTCTAAGAAATAAGGGATGCCCCTCTATACTCTATTACATACTGCAGCTCAGTTCTTTACCATATTTTAGAGGCTTTCCCTGCCGTAACTAAAATTCTTAACTGGGCACTTAGCAACTCTTTCTGATACCACTCCAGAAACCAGCTTTAGTTATTGATAGGAACATGCAGGCAAGATGGGGTAATACTCTTTTTAAAAACTGCACATAAACTTCTTCCAAAATAGCACAGAAGCAGCACTAATTTACACATTTTTGTTTAACTAGTCATTTGCTTAGCACTACACTGATCTCATCAGCCAGGACCACACCAGGAAGCTTCAAGCACCATCAGATGAACACAAGGCACACGAGCAACAGGAGAAATGCTCAGGCTTTCTATTTGCTAAATATTTGTCACCGCAGTAAACTGCAAGATAGAAACACATAAAGATACTGCCAGAAGCCTGCATAACAACCACAACATACTGAAAGTAAAATCTTAGCACCCTCAGCTCACATGTGAGGCAGATGAATTGCTCCAGGGCTTAGGGACTAGTGCTCAAGCTCAGTTAGTACCCACGACTGGGCCCACAGTCTGTCTCACCTATGAAAATGTAAGAGACTTTCCTCACTTTCATCAGCTTGATGATTTTTGACAGTACAGAAAACAGGCGTATTAAAAGCATTTCCTATTTAGAAAATTCAAATTGTAACAGAAGTCTTGGAACAGTTCCCTAACCTGAGATCATGTATCTTCTACATAAATAAAATGCCTTTTGTTAATGCTCACTAGTAGAACAGGAAAAACTATCTAGCCAAGGCACAGTAAACACACACTCTTGAATACAGTTTATAGCTGATAAATATGGAGCAACCGTATGCAGTTTAAGAAAAGAAAAATTAAAAGTGCACCACTTTATTAACTTGTGTGTCTTTCTGCCTCCCCAATACATAGCATGCTTTGTGCCATTTATCCAGGAATAAAAATCACAGGGCACAAACTAAGGATATTTTTTTTTCTCCCTATGAACAATGTAGATTCTGTTTAAATTTATGGGCAGTGGAGGATAGCTTTCTATTTCAGAAAAAAAAAAAAAAAAAAAAAAGATGAGATTTTTAAGTTAACGGCAGCATGCCAAAAAATTGAGAGTTCACAGGTTAATTAGACAGGCTGAGCTAATCACCTAAGAGCACTGTCAGAACAGTAACGGGTGATGGTAAGCAGCAGTGGTTTCAAAACGGGCTCTTCTTAAGAGCCAGCACAGTTTGGAAGTGCTTCTCCTGCCACAGCTCTATTCCCAGCACACCCAGGAATGAAGAAGAGAGGGAGAAAAAAAATAAAAGCAGGAACCGTCTTATTTAACTGTTTTTATGTGGGCAAAATGATTTGTGCCACAGTATTTCCATAAGAAGTGGGACCATTATTCTCCTGTAGGAACACATTTGGTTTGAAAAGTATCACTGGACAGAACGTGAAAATCAAACCAGATGAATTATTCACAACCTCCGATCAGAAGTGATCATTATTTCTGATGTTCCAAACTGTGATTAGGATTCAGTGCTCAGATGTCATTTGCTCCCTGAATAGCACCAGCAATGCAGAATTGCATGACACACATATATTACACACAAGTTTTATATATATAATTTTATACACACCTTCTCCCACTAGATCTTTGGCTTAATGTAACCATTAACAGATAGTAAAAACACGATATTAACTAACATTCGTTTTCATGGTGCTCATAAATGCCATTAGTTTGACACACAGTGTCAACACTAATCATGGCCTAAAATTAACACCAAAATTGACTTCAACATTAATTGCGCTATTGATGTGAACAGTAATACACACACTGATGCAGTTACAAATTGACTGCTAGTGGCAGCCAGAGCTGTTGACAACAGGCACCGAGGGGAATGGGAAAGAAACCGATCCCAGTCTCCCTCCTGAAAGCACAACAGACTGGGAACGAAGGGAAGCCAATGCAAATGGTGGCTGGTGTTCAGGCAGGGGGAGCTTTCAAGTCTCTTTCTAGCAGGATCCATATTCCTGAGAAAATCTGACGTGAATGAGAACAGCTTATTATTTGACAGAATCTATGCTTGAGCCATGCCAATTGTGTTGGTTTATTCTACTCTCACAACGAGGACTATGCCTGAGCCTAGGTACTCTATGTCAGGCTTCATTTTATTTATTTATGTCCAGATTTGGAAACCTGAATGTGGGTCTCAAAATCTCTAAGTAGGACAACTGAACTTACAGAACCCTGACAGCAATTTTGTCCTGTTCCCATTCTGTTGCTTCCGTATCATATATAAGCTTTATATGTAAATAAGAAATTAAAATAAGACATTAAATACTTGCATAGAAATGTATTATTACGTACAAAAGTCATAACAAGAAAGGAAATGCAACAATTGTAGTGGTCTAGCACGTGAGCACTGGAAATGCCAAAGCTCAGCACTAATGAAAGCACATTTCTCCCCTGCTGCGTGTGCACATTATGACATTGCTAAATCAAGGTACATGTGCTTTATTCCCCCTTCATAACCTCTGTCTGTTCTGGAAGTAAACCAGTGTCCGCTGACCCCAGGATGCTGAATCATTCTGCTGCAGAGTCACGAGCAAGGTGTGTTTTAGAAAGGGAACAGACATCCCCAGAAATTTTACTTGATGCAGATGTAGCAATTTTCCTATTTCATCATTCAAATTTGATGCCTGGAACTTCAGATTTGAAAGAGAGACTGTCTGTGCTTACACTGTGACCAAAAGCTGTAGTTTTTATCTTCAGCGTGAACCAACTCCCAGAAAAAGGGCATGATGCAAGTGGTTTGCTAGCGGCATTCGGACTTAATGCTTTGACAAGGATGCAGTGCCAAAACCTAGGATTCCTTCATTCTCTTCTTGGCTCTGAAAAATGTGTCATTTAGCGATCAAAGCAGTGGTCACAGGCAGCACAGCCAAGCACACGTTGGCATGGTTCTTCTGAACAGCATGCGGCCAAGTGGATGAGAGATGGGAAGAAACTGTTCCAGGATGAGACATGACAAAGGCTTGCTCAGTAAGAGATGCCGTGCAGCACAGTGGACTGAAGGAGACATGAATTCATACTGGTTTGGTTCCTTGTGCTAGACCAAAGGGCACTCAGATGGCAAGCCAGGAAGCAAACCAGCAAAAGGCTGGCTGATGTTCAGGGAGAGCCGATGGACACACAGAGCACCAGAAGGACAGCTCAAAAAAACCCATTATAGACAGTGTAAATGTACTTTTTACTGCACACACATCTGCACTGCAAGGTATGAAGCTTGCACAGTGTCTCGGGAATAGCAAAAGACATAATGCCGAACCCAAACCAGACTCTCCATCAAATTCAAGTTCCTGCTATAAGCCCACAGAATCAACTGTGAGCAACACTGCCAGCTTTTTCAGCAAAACAAAAGCATTTTTGATGAAGCTTTCCAAACTAAACAATAAATAACTTCACCCTAGGCAGAGTGTAAGCTTGAAAACTTCAGTTGAAACAGTTTGCATCTGGTGAAGCTACAGACGGCTAAAGATATTTCATGCCACCACTTACATCTCTGATCTAGAAATGTCTCTATTTAAGGATTTTAAAACCCTTCAAAAAATTTGGAGCTCTAGTTGCTCTTTGAATAAGACATGATTTGAGCAGTCACTGCTTTCAGCATCCTCAAAGAGCCTCACCTGTGATGTGTAGGGTTATTTCCTGCCCAAGAATTTGATGATTGTAAAGTGTTAACAAATATCACAGTTATTAGAGGTGTGGTTTATATGTAATTCTGACTCCTATGTTTACAAGAAAGGTAACAAAATCAAAATTCTGTATTTGTTTGATAGCATGCTGAAATCCAACAGCCATATCTGAATATATACAATCAAAAACAAACCATGGATTTACTCATAACCTTATAAAAATTTATCTTTTAAATAATGATGATAAATTCTAACTCAAAGGTGTATGTTAGAGGCTCATAACTTCTGGTTCTGTAAGGAAAGCCTTTTCAAACCTTGAACTATTGCCATAACATACATGTACCTTTTCAAAAATCAGGCCATGGAAGATATTGCATCTACAACACTGTGAGAAACAGCACACTGAAGATACTGATCTGCATAAATATTAACCCTTCAAACAATTCAAGGTATTACAGAGTACTCCTGCTTAACTGTACAATCACTGTTCAGCTAAGGAGATGCTCCATATAAGCTGTGACATGCATCCATCCCAACTCTAACAGAGTTCAAAAGTCCCATCTTCCCATGCACATGCCTGCTACTCTTGAAGTTTTATTAAATTATCTAGGCATAACTGTGGGGGGTGGGGGGAATCAGTTTTCAGTGATGCTAGGGGGACCCACTTCTAAAAAAATTGTATTATATTCCACTTGTCATAAGACAATCCACCTTTTACTAAAAATAACACTCTGCAGTCCATGACAAAAATGTGCTCTGTCCCAATCTCTACCCCCTATGTCTCATTGTGACCTCCAAGCATCTCATTGATAGGGGCTAAAATTATTCTCCGAAGGAGGATCACCTTCTGAAATTGCATCATGAGTATTTCAGATGAGGAGACACCACTTGCTGTGCAGCACAAATAGTTGTCCAGCTTCCCTGTTATTTAAACCCATTCCTACTGCCAGAAGAGCCTTCAGGTCAGGATTGTTCCCAAAACTCAATCAAGAAGCAGCATTGGGAAACCCAAAGAGAAACTACTATTTTTACAGTAATCTCTGGGAAAAATAGTGGTGGGGCTGGGGGAGGTAGGAGAAGATAACACGGGTGTTTTCCTTCACCTTCATGTTAATTCACTGACTTTGCCATCACCCAGTCTCTGCTTTCTCTCAAGTACTTACCATCCGCTGTAAGTAGCCCAGCAGATGTTTTAATACCCTGTGCCTGTCATAAAATGCAGGAACATGGGGTGACAAAGCAGAACATGCAGTTCAACTATTAAGCTTTGCTTGTATAAAATTCATTAGCTACACCTTTCAGCCCCAGGCAATCCAGGGAGCTGCCGAAGCAGAGTTTCAGCAGCCCTCTGCCCACTGCCGTCCTGAATTTCACCTGGTCAAACCTTCCCACATTCCCAAGAAAGGGTTCCTGCCAACACTCCAGCCAACAGCTCCAATTATGGATTATTTCTGATCCTCAAGCTACTGAGAAGGAAAAACTGTGACATCTAGTGCCAATAGGGAAAATGACACATTTTACATGGACACTGCACAAGACTGAGATGAAGGGTAACATGGGGTGTTGCTGCAGGCACTCCTTACACTCACTTTCTCCTTGTCCATGAAAATTAGTTGGGCCTTATCAGCAGATGGTACAGTCCTAGCGCCAGAGGATCACAGTAAATACGTACCGTGCTACAAAAAAATACATGAAGTGCTATAGAAAAACATCAGAACGCCCAGCTCAAGAATGACAAGTAATATATTAAGTTCTCCAACAAGCTGAGGGAATTACCTTTTCACACTAAGATTTCAGCTAATAAGCTAATCTTTGGAACAAAGCAGTCTTCAATGGGCATTTGAAAAGGGTGTCAGTACATTTACAGGTTGTGTCTTCAGCAGAACTGCTGCAACCAACGTGGTTTTACACACCATGTGAGTTGCCATACACTTCTGAACTCTAGCCCTGTTTGCTTGTCTGTTCACACAATTTCTGAGTCTTTCAGATACTTCCCCACTTTAGCACAGCCACATAACTACAGAGTGACATCAGAGGCTCAGATGACAGGCAGGACAGAGGAGAGCTGCCAGGGCAAAGGCTCCCAGAGGACAGCCAGCAGCTGCTCTGACACTGTCAGACGGGGTGAGGTGCTGCATCCTTTCAAACACATCCCTTCAATATTAGCGCAGGAAGTGACAATCACACACCCCTACCCCACATGCCCAATGAATATCTCAGCCAGAAACACCAAGGATTGTAGCACTAAAAAAAAAAACCAAAACAAAGCAAAAAACACAAAAGGCTTCCACTTATTTAAAAGAAAATTCAGTTAGCAGAAGTGTTAAAAGTCTTGTGTTATAAACTAGGTAAGCATCAAGGCTGTGGTATGAACTTAAAAATTTTCTTCTTAAAGACATTTTATAGTAAAATGCTGAAGATTACAAACACAAGTAGATATTTTCCTCTGCCCTATATAAACTTTGTACATTTAAATGGTCCATATCTATCTTAAAAGTCAGACTGGAGTCAAGCTGAGCACCCACCTCTGGTGCTTAGTTCTTGATATGCTCACAGCTGCACAGTTGCCCATTTGTCCCAAAGTCCGTTCAGTCTTTACTCAGGAGCGTTAGAAGGGAGCTATCGACTGGTGTTTGATTCTGCTGATAAAGTACAGCCTTCCTCAGCTCCCTTCTGTACCTGCTGGCTCTGAGGATTATTTATAAACTGTTTTCAACTTTTTAGTGTGGCATATTAAGTCTTGTCAAGTGTGTTGGCTTACTGAAATCCTATGGTAGCAGACAGAGCTTATCAGAACAGTCTCACATGTGAGCAGAGGTGTTAAAGCAGCCAGACAAGTAATAGAGGACACAAACACACACACAAAACAAACAAACAAGAAGAGTAACTAGAGATCAGGACACAATTCACAAGCTTAACATGCAAGATCCAGAACAGAACCCATCTAGCAGAAAGCTTCAGGCACCATCCAGGATTCTGTCCACGGTCCAAAAAAACAGCAGATGCGCTTCAGAAAGAACTCCGGCTGCACTGAGCAGACAAGAGGTAGGAAAAAGGCTCTGTATCAGTGATGCCTCCTCCCATGTCGCAAGTGCAGGCTGCAGGGCCAGCAGCACCGCAAGCTCCCCCGCCTGGCCGTGACAAGAGGCAGGATCCTCCGCGCAGAAGGAGCAAGCACTGTCTAGGAATAAATAGCAAGTTGTATTTTCATGGTCCATTAAGTCCTTGGCTTCTTTGTTGAGACGACTAGTAAAGAGATAATTACTGCCAAATGAGGTGGTGGGCTACATGAAGTGGTCGCCAGCTAAGTGAAGAACACCCTCTTGTATTATGAAAGTTCTTGAGAATTCCCATTTCACAGATTTTCCTGAAAACATAGACAGGTTAGCTAGATTAGCCCAGAATGTGGGTTGCAAGCTCTGGGAGGACAGGAGAAACTCAGCTTCCAGCTCCTGCTCTGCCCCTTATTAGAGCAGGGATTGCAACTTTGGTTGTTGACATCCAGTTGAACACGCTGACCACAAATCTGGATTTTATGCTGGTTTCTCTATTTCGGCTGCTAGCTAAAACAATTAGGGCACTCAGCTCAGCTGAACGCTTTAAGAGGAAGAGCGCCTTGACCCCTTTTCACATAGAGAAAATGTAATTGTTCATACTGTGTAGCACAGCTCCAACAGGAGAGACAAGCCCTACCTCAGCAGAGCTGATCCCGCCATGGTAAGGCACTACTTGCCATGGGGGAAGAGCAGTGTTCGAGCCTCTGATCTGAAACAAGTAGAATGCTAGTAGGAACCTAAATGCACTAAACAGCAGCTATATTTACTACAGCCAGAAGTTTTCAACAGAAATTGCCTCTTTAGTAAAAAAACACATGATGTACAATCTCTCAAAAGACTTTGGATTCAGAAAATCAGCAACTTTTGCTGGGAATAAAGAATGAATAAATCCCATTTACTTGGAAAGTTCCTACCAAGCACTCCCGCCTGTCAGCCCGTTGGGGCCTGAACTGGAAACAGCTTACTCCTCTGGATCTCTGGGGCGCAGTCTCCATTGGCAGTGACCATCAAGGGTTACTAACCAAAACTGGGGGAATGCTGTATAACATATTATCCGGCATTTTTTTAGCACGTACAAATTCAAAGACTCTTAAAACACATTTGTCTAAATTATCCACGTCACACCCCAAAGCAGCCTCATCTTACTAGGGTACGAACAAACGAATGCAGTGATAATTTTTGACTAAGGCTACCAAGCAAGCCACTGCAAAGCTTGGGAACCTCAGCTTCCCTGCTGTACTCATTTCTTTAGGGATCATCTCCCCTGTAACGCGATTTTCAGTGTATATGGGCTTCTGGCATTTTGAAGTCAAATACATCTATCTGAGGACAAAACTCTTCTTAAAAAATTCAGATGAGTTTAGAGAGCCAAAGAACTGGGCCATATTTTCAGAATGGTTCACCACTGTATCACACAGAAGAAGTGCAGAACCAATTAATACTTGCTCCTGCTCCTTGTGGCACATCTCCTCTTCCTATGCAACGCTACCAGCTACTGCCACATAGATGGATTACCCCGAGGATCTTTGCTTCCTGGCAGATAAGATGCTGTATTTTTCTGTCCAGATACTATGCAGACTGATTCTCAAAAAAAGCAGAATGGATGCACTTACAGCCTTAACAAAGAAAAGGCTTATGCTCTGAATTTATCTAGCATCCTGTCTCTCCCTTCTCCACCCTTGCAGCCATCTTCTTTGGAAAAAGAAACTTGAGCGCGCATTTGTGAAAATTTGTTTCCTCAGCTGAACAGAGTTAAACCATAAAAGCCTAAAGTCAGCTCATCCAGATAAAGAAAGTGCAGCATGGAGGAATAAATCTGTTCAGAGCTCGTCGCCTCCTGAATGTCACCTGTCCTTCAGACTGCTGCTGGAACCTCTTCCTCAGATTGTCCATTCTCACCTGTGAATGAGCGCTATTGTGTGCGCTGGCTGCTGGTAGCAGAATTCAATACCAAAGCCTCAAGCCTCGTTCCAGCTGCACATGGTCCTACAGTGACTCGTCCAGCTGCCAGCAGGCCAGGCTGGCAGTTCAGCCCTGCCAGCTGAGCTGTACGCCTCCCTGGGGAGGCACGGAGTGTTCCTTGGCCTCCGAGACCCCAAGCCCTGGCTGGGATTTCATCTCCGCGGCCAGCACCCTCACCTGGTTTCTGGGAAGCCATTAAAAGGCCAGTTAGAGCCTGCCATATATCTACACAAGAAGCAATCTTCAGCAGCCAGGCTGAAGAAGTGGGGGGAACATCAAGTTTTCCCCTCGTTTCTCTTGCTCTCCAGTGACTCAGCCCCTCAGCCCAAGAGCCACAGGGGCAGGGCCTGAACCTGTGCATTAGGTAACAACACTATGCTCACCACAACAGCCATGTAATTTCTTTACAGATTGAGCACAACTAAGTCTAGGAAGGGTTAAAATACTCCTAATTTTTTTTTGGTGGTCTTTGGGTACAGAATCTCTTATAATAAGACTATTTGTATTCATACTGGCAGAGTAAACACTACATGTTCATGCCCAGGCAGCTCTGTGCTTGTAATTTCAGCAAGAACAGAGCTATGTCCCTGAGGGACTTTGCTATTTCCCCAGTCACCATCCACTCAAACACTGAATGAGAGCAGAGAAAGAGAGAAAGATGATGGCATAAGCCTCCACAGCACCGCAGCCTCAGCTTTCACTAAGAATGCAGAGAATAGCTCTTTTCAGGTTTAATTATACTAGTTAAAACATTTCTCCTATAGGCCAGCAAAAACCAAGGATGTAGTGCTCCCATAGTCACCATTTACTGATTAGGATCAATTTGAAACATCATATTCAAAACCTTCCCCTGACAAGACACACACAGTAAATAGTGATGAAACCCCCTGTTTCTTACCCATACTTGATGTTTTTGAACGGAGCTTTTGCAAATCTTAAGTTATATATCTAGTAAAAGGATGGTGCTTGTTCAATGATGCCAAGAAAAATGAATGATATCACCACTTAGAACCATTCAAATTTAAATTACTGTAGGAACATTCACTTACTGAATCCCACCCACCCTAGGGAAAAAAAAAAAACAACCCACCCCAAAAAACCACACCACCGCATCTTCTACTATTTAGCTTTATTCTCCAGTCATTTCAATGCTGTAATCTTTGGCTTGCTAATGTAATGACATACCAGCAAAAGCCCACCACAACAGAACAGCCTCCTCCTGCTTGAGCTGAAGAAGTAACTCTGCTACCCCGACAGCATTAGCAGGTTGTTAGTCTCTAGTAAATCATTCACTAGAGGGGGATGTTGCACACACCTTTCCAGTGTGCTACACAAACACCAAATGGCTAGTATTTAAATGGAAAGCATAAAATTGGGTTTTCGTTTTTTTTAAGCAAATAAAAACATTTCTGTTTAGTCTTGTAAAACATATTTTGCTCAAATACAAATCCCAGTTACCTGGAATCGCTGAATGAGCACTTTTTAATTACGAAGGAAAAACAGCATTGGCACAGGTTTGAAATGGAATCATCATTTACTATGGAGGTTAAAATACCCATTGTATGGAAGGTATTAATTTTTAATGAAACAAAAATCTCATTTTCAAGAGAGGGATTTCATCTGTGAAAGACTGAATGAATAGATTTTTTGCCTGGCTAGTGAATTTTCATTACAATTGTCAAACCTAGTCCAAAACACAATGTACTGCAGGACAGGGAAAGAAAAGTAGCATTAAAGAAAGTACAACTTGCCTCATTTCCTCCCGGCAGCCTGTTCATGTGCACGAGCTGGCCCTGATCATCCAACACCAATTCGGTGTATGTTAGTATGTCAGAAGGCAGCGGTGGCGTTGGCAGCAATGCATGTTCATTCATAGAATCCCAGAGTTTAATCAAAGACTAGACGAGGAAAAAATAAATCCTTGTTAAAACATCATCTGCAAATACTTTTATTCAATCCACTGTGACTTAATATTCAAGACAGAACACTCCGAAATTCCCTCCCCTCAGTCTGACTGACAATATTCAGTGGATATCACTTACTTTGGAATTTAAACTATGAAACAGTTTCACCCAAAGTAGTGTAATTCAATTTATGTGATTCAGCATAGAACCCAGCAAATCAGACACACAAATTCTGCAACTCATTAACACATTCAATGACAGACGAGTCCTATCCTAGGAACTATCACCCCTGCACTGTCTAACCCTCCAGGGAAGGCTAGATAACGGGGTGGGGAAACAAAGAAACTTAAACAAGAAACTGAAGGTGGTTTACAAAGTAGACTCAATCCATAGCTACATAAACCCTGGGGGACCATTGTTAGCCACTCCAGGCTACCTGTTTCCCTGACAAGTAAGGATGGCAACTGATAGAAGTGCTTTGCAAGAACAAAAGTTTGGAACAACCCCCTGGGCCTTAAGAATGCTCACCTGCCGAAACATCTCAGGAATGTCATAGACGTATGACGTCCCTAAAGACTGTGCCTGGAATCTCTTGGACTGCAGCAGGTCTTTGGTCACGTACGGGGTATTGATCAGCATCCCATGAAGTGGTCCCTGTTTATCCCCATATGCCTGGAACATAATCTGCAGTACAAAACACAACCAATTACTGATGAATCCACTGGTTCCATACACACCTCATCCAGATTTTACCAAAAATCAGCAGGCTATTCCAGACCAATCAGGCTTGTTTCTGTTCTCTACAAATATGTTAATACTCACACATACTGTAACACTGTGCTTCATCATGCATTACTACCCTTTGGAGACACTGCTGGACCATTACTGCACAGCTCTGAGTATCACTGACTTATTACCATATCACAGCAGAAAGCAAAGTGAACAGAGCCACATCCCCACAGAAAAAAGCCTGTGACTTAGATGACTTCACATTCACCAGTATTTCCCCTGACACCGTATCTATGCCAATGGATTGTGATAGCTGGGAGAGAGAAAAGAATTCTGTTATTTATGTAGTCGAACAGCACGGTATCCGTATCTCCACTGACTGATCATGGAAGCTAGGTCAAGACTTGCATATGTCATTTGGCTTGAAGTTTTGATATTGTAAGTTTAAAAGATTTTCCCAGAGTAGCGACATGAATTATCAACCGCCATGCCTCACAGCACTATATATTCCACTCAGCCAGGACTCGGAAGGAAATCTATTTCAACTTAGAAACAGGAGGAGCACTGCTTAACTGGGACAACACTGCACAAATGCTGCTTCACAGAAACCTGCCTGACAGAAGCAACACTATCAGGCTGTTTTTAACAGGATGGTCATCAGATCTGACGTTACAAACAGATCTTTTTCTAATTGAACATTAATCAATCAAAGAATTTCACTAAAGATACAATTCAGTAAGTAAAGCCAATTTTAGTTTTTAGGTTAAAAACAGTACATGCTCTCTTCTGTCTTCACAAACAGTAGCTTCTTCAATGGGAGAAGTATTTATTCAGGGTAACAAGTATTTGTGACAGTGCCTGCATTAGGATCTGTTACTGCACTTGGGGTCCAATTTTCCTTAAATCTGCAGAAAGCTTCAGAGCACTTCTGTGGGAGCTGAGAAGTCTTTACTGAGTATCACCACTCATTACCACAGAAACTGTGAAATGAGATTGGGGTCATTCCCTCATGATTAATCTATTTTTCCATTCTTCAGAAGTCATGAAAATGCTCAGCACCCAATACATCAGTAATGTCTGAACTCTTTTAAAAGGATACTCTAAGTTCAAAATAACACTCCAAAAACACAAGAAAAAATACACGGATCTGAACCTGTCCCATAAACCTCTGTCATGAGGGGGAGATTTACCAAAGTTTCTTAAAAAACTAACACCTTCAAGCTTTGTAAGACAAACCTTCCTCCCAACTAGTCAAAGAGTTAATTGAAACAATTCCTATCAGTATAATTTTTTAACAGAAACTGGTTTAATATTCTGGGGAAAAAAAATCAAATAAAAAAATCAGATACTGGAAGAGGTGCTAAAAGCCATACACACACAAGTGCATTCCCCTAGCTTTAAAAAAAAAAAAAAGCTCAGAGACGGAGTTTAAGAGGAAAAAGGTGACCTTCACAAATGACTAACAAAACTCAAGTGTTAAGTTCGGCTACTGGAGATTATTAAAATGTTCTTTTCTCTCTTCATCTCCACTCAGAGGCAGAAATGAAGTAAAACATACAGACACTATCTGTTCTAGGATCTCCAGAACTGGACAGACTGTAAGGCTAGACAGCTTGCTGGAAAAATTTAAATGGAGAAAAGGGGGAGAAAAGGTGACTCAGCACTTTGTGTTTAATACCGATGGTGCCCAAGTGATTTATTCTGCTGCTACTACTGCATGGCAGAGAGATTATTACAGAGGGAGATGTAAACATTTCTGTATTTAAATATTTTTCATGCATCCTATGCTCCATGTATTTTAGCATATGTAGGTATTTCAGTTAATCACACTGTTCCTACGCCATGAAAAGCAGAAATACCAGAATAGTCACAACCCTTACAAAAGAGCCCATTATGCTTCATAAAAATGATATAAAACCACCTTCAGTAATTTTATATCATCCTACCCAGGTCATTCCCTGTATCTTTAGAATTTAAAAGACAAGTTCACAGATTTTCTCTATCTACTCAGGGAAACGTATAATTAATAATATCTTTTATTATGACCTACAGGATGAGCACCAACAGTCATTACTTTTCTATTACTTTTTTGAGCACCCTGACACAGAGGAAAACAGATATACAAATGACTTAAGGTACATACAAAGCAATTAGAAGAAATGCACTTTTACACAACTGATCACATTCTGCACACCTACACACCTATTGCAAGATTATCTTCACAGTCATCTTCCTTTGGCAAAGCTGAATGGCAATTTTCTATCACCTGAAAACACTGCACAGTGCAGAAAAGCCTCACCAGCTATGTGTCCCCCCGCAATGTTTTGCTCATCAAACCACGGAGCCATATGGGACCGTACCTGTCCTGTTCTGGAGTCTGTCACTTCTTTGTACAGGCTGATGTCCAAATAGTAGCCCGACTCGTTGGTCAAGAACAGACGAATGGGAATCGCCTTCCCAGTCGGTGTCAAACGAATGTTGATCTTCAGCTCGGCTTGGAGGACACGGAGTTTCCACAGGCGACTCCCGTAGCGCATCACCATGCTCCGCACAGATTCTTCAATCTTAAAACACACGAGAAGAACTTCCCTCACCTCTCTGGACACGTCCACCGCTTTGCCACCCTGCCATCCCACTGCTGTATGGTCCTGCCCAAAGGGGCACCCAGCATCCAGAAGAGGAGGGAGGGAAGCACCGAACAGCAGCATGTAGCCGGTGCTGTCCTGGGACCTCGGTGGCCTCTCTGTTCCCATCCCTACACGCCTTGAGACAGGCACGAACCGCACTCAACCTGGGGACTACTGAGGCAGAGGGACAGCACCGGTTTCACATCCCTTTTCCTCCTGGCACACCACACCCCAGCAAGGCACAGCGTGCCCACTGCTTCCCCCCCATCTACCTTTCCTCCTGCAGGCATAGCTGACAGCTAAGAACTACAAAGTGCAGGAAAGCAAACTCCTTGACAAACAGTTATGTAGTACTTATATGCACAATAATCATGTTTCACCACACATGCGGTACGGTGCTTTAAATCCACAAAGCAATTACTAGTTGGAGCTTGGCCTTCTGGTGTTCTATTAAAGTTTATAATATACTACTGTTGGCAAATAGCACATATTAAAAGAAGGCAATTTATAGGCTGTTTTTAGCATTCTTTCAAAAAATAAAAAGTCTCTTTTTCATGGCAGCTCAGGGAAAAGTCATGGTACGTATCTGAGGGCAGCTGAACTTCCAGGGGCTGAATATCCCAGCTTCTTTTGAATTTTCTGGGAACTAAAGATTTTGGATGTGCTGAGAGAGTATTTATTCAAAAGAGATTTAAGCCACCAGTTTTTAATCATGATTTAAAAGTCAGCAAGCAAGAGATACTTATTTTGATAACCAATTCATCTTTTTAAACTTTCAGTCATTCTCATAAGGAAAGGTCAGCTCTCATCTTTTGGCAACCATGAACAGAATGTTGATTTCCAACTAAATGCAGCCTTTGCAGTTTATTTGGGACATTCTTTGTGGTAGTTCTGCTAACCAGAAACATGCTTTATGCCTAAACACTTTCATTTATGCATCTACAAAGCCTAATGTTCATTTATTTATAACGTTGATCGCTCTGACTTTGTATCAGAGAATGAAAATGAGGCACTTCTTTTTGTAGCTGAATTTACAAACTCTTTTTAAGTTCACGGTTTATCTCACGTTTTATTTGGATACAGTCTGGACTTTTGTAACAAACAGAAGAGCATTTAAAGCTATTTCTGTATTAAAATTATCTCAAACACAGAAGAAAAGATAAGTTTAGTTTCAAATACAAAACGTATTTTTAATAAACCGTGCCTTAGTTTACACAGAGGAAGCGAGCCACACTGCCTGAAGGACAGCATTACTCCACTAAAAATATAAGCTCTGCTACTTCTGAAATCTTACATTTAATATTTATTCATAGACTGGAAAAAAACCCACAGCTTGCTTCCTTCCTCACTGCCAAATAAGGCTCCTAAAGTGAAACAAACTAATTGCTTGTCTTAACTAGCTAAAATAAAAACCATTCTCTCTGCTTTTGAAGAGAAGTTTGTTTACCAGTTCAACAAGTAATCTTTAGAGACGTCCGTTACTTATGTGACTCCACTTTCTTTACTGAAAAGCAAAACTCCAGTATTTGTTCAGTAACTAAACTGACCCCTAAAAGTGTTATCACTTTTAATACTGGTCCCCAATTTCTTGCATTTTCCGTTACAAAATGGCTAGTAGAAACTACATGTCATTCACCAAATGGTATTAAAATGTACTTAATCAATAGGTGCATTTACATAGCATAAAAAGGCAACAAAAGACCATTTAATTCTGGTGAGTAAAGCCCAAGAAGAACAAAACAGTTCAGAATTAGGGAAGAGATCATACCTTAGAGGGGTCCATGATGACAGTAGGCACAAAATTTAAGAAGATGTGATTGCAGTCAGTGCGCACGTTGGTGTTGTTAAATGCTACTTCTAATTCATCCATGGCTTCCAAAAGCAATCGCTCTCCCTCATTTTGCAGATATTCAAACGAGGCTTCCTGCCAGACAGTGCCAACAAATAAATTATTTTCTACTCAAAAATCATAGCCCAAGAATACAATGTTTGAAAAACTGAAGAAGGACTTGACTAAGAAAAGAGGTAACATCAGTTTCAGCAGGACATGCACCCCTGAAACAGATCCATGACAGTTGCAGAGCCACTACTCCCACTGCCTGGACTCGCATACCCAGCTGACTTGTGCCCTCATTTAGGTCAGCATAAATGCAAAACTAGACAGGGCAAACCATTATTGTAGTAGGCCAGAATGAAACACAAACACTATTGCCTCAAAATGCAAGGATTTCTGACTATCCACTTGGGCCACAGAAAAATGTCCTTGAAGCAAAGGAATACTAGGTCTTCGGAGATAGGCTTCTGCAGAGTCAGCACAAGCAAAGAGGCGGCACACATCCACAGTATTCTCTCTACACCAGCAATGTGTTTGCGTGCAGGTTCCTTGAATGACTGTTTCACACACTGTCTTGGAAAGAGACCTTGCAGGGGTGACAAAACTCACCTTGGTAACCAGATCCGAGTGCCTTATGATAGCCCTCACGAAGAACCTGTAGTCTGTTACTTCTGTCCCCACTTCAACTTTAGCTGCTCCCAGGTAGAGATGCATTTTGTGATTGGCACATGGGATGGCAGTGAGATCAAAGTTTCGCATTCGATTCAACTCCAGCTGAAAAGCCAGAGCTGGCTCCAGATGACGGTAAATCCTGTCTTCCTCAAACTGGAGGCACCCAGCATCATACAGGTAGAAAAGGGTATAAAAGAGGAGGGTGGGTTAAAAAGTTGGAACACTGAGGATGGGAAGAACTAGACAACACCCCTTATGAAATTTTATATTTAATTAAAATTAAAATGGATCCAACTCGGAATTTTCTCTCTCATGCAAAGTCATTAGCACTTAGCCATGTTGAAATTGTTGAAATACTGAGAGTAGAAGACAAGCTGCGAGACAGCAAGTTCTCAAGCTCACTCCTCCAAACCCCTCTGTTTCACAGAAGCCAAGGAAGTTTGTTATGATTCTAAGTACTGAATCATTGTACTGCCTCCAATGTTCTCTTGTTACACTGTGACTAAAATCTGCATAAACAGTAGCTTCAGGTCAGGCTTCCAAATGCATCAATTTTCATCCCCAAGTACCAGAGACTTGTCATTGTTACTGACATCAGCTGCTGCATGTGCGGAAGACTGGCCTAGCAAGGGAGGAGAAAATACTGCACAAGGCAGTGAAGTTGGGCTGAAGTAGCTCCCACACCCCTAGACTGCCAACAACAGCTACATGAAAGGATAAAGTCAACACTTAAGAGAAAAGTATTAAGAATATACAACTTACCTTATCCCGGGCACGGAATGTGAAGAACTTGGGAAATTCCCTCTGTTTGAAAATAAAAACAGTTATGTTAGCCCTCCAAAAGTAAGCCATCTGATCTACTCAGAGTGCTCACAGCCCAGACCTGGCGTAGCACCACAGCAGAGGAGATGACAGATGCTACAAGCTCTTTTTTCAAGTCACCAAGGGTGGTGGAAAATCAAGATACCCTCAAGAAGGCAGCAGCAGTATTTTGTCTTCATTGCTAATGCAACAGAAGCTACTTGATTGGCTTTTGATTATTATTGTCAATTATTAACAGACAATAACATGGAACTGTCTAGACAGTAGTGGGGAACTTGTTCTACTTCTACTATGATTGCTGTGGAAATGTTTGGGAGCCATACGACGATATTAACACTCCATTATATAAGCAGATGTACACAAAAGAATGATCTGTATTCTATAGCTCTCTTCATACTATTACTGCTAGAAATACTCTCTTCCCAAGGAAAACTATGAATCGTAATCAAATAACTTCATCCTCATATATTAAATAGCACTCTACAAAACCAAATATGATTAGGTTTTTCTGTTATTCTATCGCGCATATAAAATCCTAGCAAACAGCAAAGGCTTTACATTTTTGTGGCATATTACACGAGGAAGACTAGAGAGCATCCTTTTACGTATCCTTCCAGTTTCACCCCAGCAAAGCCATCTATTTCTGTGGAATTACACTTTTACTGGGTAGAGGAACTTTTGCAAATGCTTTGCACCAACTTGAGAATACCAGCCATTTCTGTAATCTTCATTTATGCAATCATCTACGTAATCTTCTAGCCAGTCGTCTTCCTTACCTCCTATAAAAAACAGTCCCCAGAACTTCACCTGATGACTCTGCTGAGCAAAAGAACTTGTGTTTGCCTGGAGTGTGTCTTCCAGACTAGCCAGGGCTACAAGAAATGCTGCCTGAAAATTCAGGCAATGGGCATATTAGGTGAGCCAACCACTTCCATGTTTCCTTACTTCTCTTCCAAATCCCTCCTACCTGTCCTCCTCTGCACGATGCCAATTTCTCCTAACATCAACCATGCTCATTCTATCACTGATGTAATTGCTTTCAAGGCATTTGACTAGTGTTGTGGGCAAATATAATAATTAGACGTGCACACACACAAAAATTCTCAGTGCTCTGGTACCAAAATCCAAAAGAGTGCTCCATTTCCTAGGCAGAAGAATTATACCCCTGCTGTGTTCTAATCAACCAACCATCATCAAGACAATCAAAATAATTTGCCTAAATTAGCCAATCAAGACACCCTGCAAACCACAGAATGTGAAAAGCTACAACAGAAATCATCATAGTTGATTATTATACTAATAATCACGTTAAAAACCTAATGAGATGAGGAAATTGGAAGCTTGCTGGAGCAACTCTCTATTACCTCAACATGCTGGGAACTAATTATATAGACTGTAATTAAAACAAAAACAAACCCAAGCCCAGGCCCTGGCTAAGTTAATAGTTGGTCCAGTAATAAACGGAATAGAATAGGAGATAGTAATAAAGACTGACACTTATGAAAGATCCCAGAGGTACTCTACAAACTTTGCAAACAGATGACATATCACGCTGCCTCCTCTGGCTGAGGAACTGAGCATCCTAACAGTCCATTGCTCTGAACGGCAGCTCAGGGAAAACTTTTTGTGATAGACTCCTCTTATTCTTTCATTCTTTGCCTCCTTCCTGGCCACTGACATGTGGTACGCAGTGCTTATTCACAGACTCTTATTTTTCATTCCCCAAATATTAATTCAGTTCTCTAAAACTTCCCCCCCCCCCCCTTTTTTTTTTTTTAATATCTAAAGCCTGGACTTTCTTGCTGAAGGTCCCAACATCTCTCCAAAGAGTCCAGTTTCCTACACAAGCTACTGACTGATACATATCTGTACCTGTACTGTAGGCAGTGATTCCCATGTGGCGATACCCACATTTGTTCAAATACGATTTTTGCTGATTTGTAAACTAGTTTTCCTTTCATAAGGCTTGCTAAACCAGGTGTGTTGAGCACAAGATTAGTTTCTTGCACTTTCAAGACTCCTAATAACTTCCAGAGTTGTAAGGGATAAAAATGTGGTTCTAGCCTTACATTGTCACCTTGAAAACAGGGGTAAACTAGCCCTCACTGATGCCCAAGCTCTGGGGGAAGAAGCAGTTCTTAGCAGTAAGAGCATCAAACATTTTCCACATCACTAAGCCATTATGCAAAATTTAGCAAGTCATTTCAGTTAATCCTCTAAGTTATTTTAAAATCGGTAAGAAGCCTAAAGAAATCACCACACTCCTTAAGAAACAGGAAACTTTAATTGTATAATTGCATTTTAGAATACAAAACAACACTGAAACAAACAAGATCTTTATTAACGTTGCAGTCATGAGTTCAGCCAGGTAACAAGAGAGACTTTAGCACATGAATGGCCCCCCTCAGTAAAAAAGGCCCACTCCTCTATTTGAAGTCAGAATTTGTTTATATATTCCACTTAACTCTGACACCAGTGTTGGCACTAAAAATGCCTGACTAAGAACCAAATGAGAAGCCCAGAGTCACTTACGTGTCTCCTGGCCTCAGGTCAAGAATACCACCGTGTTCTAGGCCCTTTATACTTACATGAAATCTCTGATCCACCTCATAGTTGACCTGTTTCCTGAAGTCCTTACAAACGAAACATACAAACACAGGAAGACAAGAAAAAAAAAAAAGCAGAAGAAAGCTAGCAATTAGGATGAAAATCAAAAATTAATTAATTCAAGAATACAAGAGGTGCCAAGATTGTTTACAATTGTAAATTAATTTTCTTAAGCGAATCCATCAAAACCATCTCAAATTTTAGAGAACAAAAACAGTGAGGAGAGCTAAATATAGTTAATACAGCAATTAATTTGGGAAAAACACACATCAAATGTCAATGCTATTATGAGCTAGAAAGCAAAGAGTTCTGAGCAGTATGAGGGATATCAAAATACCTTTTGTGCTACAAGGAAAGTCAGCCTCCGAATCCCATGTTCAATCAGGACTGATTTCTGTAAAAAGGCAAGGATGGGATCAGGTGACTGGATTAACAGAAAAAGAACACATCAAAAACATGTCAAAGTCTTCCATGAACTGAAAAAGCTCTACCGATCCTTCTGCATCTACACTGTAAGTTCCTAGCCCACTTCAGCCTGCTTGCGGCTAGGATTTCTCGTGTGATGATTGTCTAGTAGCACACATAAGCAAATACATTAAATCTGAAGAGGTAAGTAACCAAATCACAAGAACACAGTATTCCAGCTGAGCCTTGCTAACAAATAAAGCAGAAGAGTCATTCAAGTCTTGCAGGGAATATTCTTGTTCATTTGCCAAAGCAAGTTGGTCTTTTCTGCAAAGATTACTTTTTGAGGGGAGCACTGCGTAGGCATGGGAAGGCCACGGAAAATGATGGAAAACCAGTTTTAAAGGAACTAACCCAAGGAAGCATGTAGCGCATACTTGTTTTTGGCACAATAAGCACACAGACAACCCAGACCAAAGGAGAGATGTGTCAGTATCGCAAAGGTGAACAGTGATACGTGTTACTTATTTTTTTCAAATAGACAAGAGAATATCCATTCTGGTTGCTTCTTTATCAAATTCGACTAAGCCATGTTTCAAATGAGTGCTGCCATTGGTATTTGCCACACCAATGATCGTTTGAGGTGTTAAAACCCCATAATTCTGCTCCCCTTTCTAAAAGTTTTGCCTTTCTCCTCTTTTTTCCAATTTACAAGCAAAGAAAGAAAAGGAAAAAAAAACGTAACAACAAAAAGAAATAAGAACTTAGCTAGACCACGAACAAAACAACCCCTTTCGGCACAGACTGAAATGTTTTACTAAGGTTAAGCCCTTTGAAAATGAGCATCAGTGACTATATTCATGGCAAGAGGAAGAAAATAACTTTAATAATGCCATGATTTAAAAAGCAAAAATTGTTATTGCTTTTAAAATTCCACAAGTGGCAGACAATAACAGCATAGCAACAGGATTCTGATTACATCGTAATAATGTGGGTCTCACAGCAAGTCCACAGCTATTACAGAGCGATTAGCCATCAGCACCTGGAGAAACTCCATTTACACTGACTGCCTCAATCTCCTCCACAAGTCATTTACAAGTATATGATCCTAATTTCTATTAAAAAAACCACACACAACATGCTGGGACTAGAAGATTATTTGGACAATTTGGATCAACCTATTTGATAGTTTAATGTGTTTTGGAATTTTTATTTTATTTCTTTCTTTTTATCCCCTCCCATAAAACGCCTGGAGCATGATCAAGCAGATGAAAAGCAGAACTAGTTTTAATTTTTATATTTGATTATTTTCTTTGCTTAAAGAGACAGGAAGCTGCTGAACTCGCATGGATACCAGCCCCATTTTGGAACCCCTCATTTCTGCAGAATGTATTACCACCTCCCACGCTGGGAAGCGAAGTTAGAAAATGCCCACTCAGTCCTCCCGTACTCATTGCAGGTACCACGGATGTGGCTGGGTCCCAGTGCCTGATGGGCCATTCACATCCACAAGCCAGTTGAGGAGCTCTTCACACCAACCAGAAAAGAAAGTGCAGGCTGACACCAGAGGACAGAGTGGCCATGAGAAGGCTGTTCCCGACCCACATTGTCTCACAATTGACCACAGAACTAACATTTGGTACTCTGAAGTGTATCCCTTTAGGAAGGAGCAACAGAACATACTGAATTAATTCCACCTTGTGCCAGAAATATCATACTAGGTGGGGATGTTCTGGCACACCAACAAGAACAAATCTGAACTGCATTAAGACTATCATGATACAGAAAATATACGTCACGTTAACATCACTTTCCATGCCTCTGTTACTCACGTAACAACTTTACCACCACAAAGAGGGATACAGCACAGTTTTTCACAGCACCTGGAAATAGATACTCAAGATTGACCTTATGCATTTAAAACCACAAAGGTCTTTTACCTTACCAAAAATTAAAGGGAAGAAGTCCTGACCTGATGGATTAGGATACACTACAAAGAGAAACAATGACCTGGAGGCTTCAGTAAGGTGCAGCTACATCCAGTCGAAGAAGTGGCAAGATTTTAGATGGCATAAATTAAGGGTGTAGCTGTTGCATTTATTGTTTTTTAAACAAACAAACAAACAAAAACCCGAGGAACATACTGACTTTTCCCAAAGCAGACAGAGCTGTCCTGCACACTCACAAAGCTCCAGAGAGAGAATCAAGGTAACTTACCTTGCTTTGTGTGAACTCTCTGAACATGGCTGCCAGCCCATCATCATCAACATCACTGTCTGTTTTAATAGCAACATTAAGAATGTGAATGGGCTCCTCACGAGCAGTCTGCAATTTAAAGAAAATACTCCCCGTAAATAAATAGTTAACAACACCTCTGAGTTCTCAAAAGAGGCTCCCTAAATACAACTCTAGAATACAGGTGCCCTAGAGAAAAATGATTTAGCAGATCGTGCTGTAAACCAATGACAACTATGAGCAAAATCCTTTACCAAGCAGCCTAACAGCTTTGCAGTTTCACAGAAGTAAAGAATTAATGTCTGCAAACAGCAGCTTCATTTGGAGAATCCAGTTCTGATGGTCACATCTGACTTGGCTACCTCAAAAGTACTTTATTTGGATGCAGAAAGAATGCAGGGTCAGGTCCTTTCTTTACAAGAGGCAGTACAGACAGGACATTAGAGGACTTGAGCATCAGGAAAGGTAGTGTAATTAAGCAGATTCAAAGTGTATGATTAAACAATGTGTGTTTTCATACCTACAACAAAACGAAATAATGTGGAAGCAACAATTACATTAGAGCTCTGAGAAACAACAAATTTAGCATTTAAGAGCCTGTGGTTAACTGTGAAAAACTGAGTATGAACAGATTATCCTTGGTGAGGTGGGGGGGAGGGTAAGATGAGAGATACAAGGACATTAAGGCTGACGATAATATTCTGGAACAAGGCTACAGTACTTACGCACACCAAGATCAATGGATCCGTTTAAAACCAAGCCCTATTCTGAATACAGACTATTCCAACAGAGCATCCCACTGTTGGAGGACAGGACAGAGCAGTGGGGGAGCTACCTGTGTCTACCTGTGTCTCTAAGGGGAATTGGTCTTCTGCCACTAAGGATTATAAACCATCTGCTTCCTCTGCACCCGTTCTCCACATCAGTGCAAAAACTGAGGGGTTCCTCTCATCTTTTCCTCCTAAAAAGAGTTCCAAGAAGTAGAACAGAAGGAAGAATCAGAATGTAGTGTGACTAGGAAGGGTGTAAGACAGAAAATAAGGCAAGTCAGACTTAAAGGCAGTTGAATATGCAGTGCAATACCATGATGCACAGAGGAGGTCTGAAAATGTCGTCGTGGGTCTAAACTCTCAGTTATGCTGCTGCGTAGCCAGTGATTTTGCCGATGTTAAAAGCTACAAACTAAATTTACATGGAGAGTAAGAGACTTAACCATAGTTTTAGAACAGAGTCAGAAAATGGCCACCTACTTTGAATCACCTGCTGTGGAACAAGCAAACAAATCACACACATAAATACATAAAGCTCTTAACTCCTGCTTCCAGCACTCAAACTCGTGAAAAGTATCTAGCCTGCAGTCACTGTGGCATTCTGCACGCCTTCTATTTCCAGCCTGAGAACAATCTCAAGAGAAAAAACTACCGTACCTTGTCTTCATCATACAAGGAAGCATGGCCAGCTTCGGGGAAGGTTGGGCTCTGGGGAGGAGAGTCGCAGAAGCAACCCATCACTTCATCAAAGATTCTGAAATACGCCAGAGAAGTATTAGTCATCAACACACTGCTGCTAGCCCACTGAAAGCATACAGCACTACAATCCACAAATCATGTTGCTAAGGGAGGGAGGGAGAGAAAAGGACTCCTTCCCTTTGCAGGACTGAAACTGAAATGATGAGAAGGCAATACCTTCTCCACCCCTCAAACCAAAGCAGAGCCTGGATCTTCTAATATTTGTTACAGATCTTACAGCTGCAGGCCCTCATGACCACTATGGGCTCTGCTGGGGGTTTTTTGCCTACCCCTAGAAGGTTGAAAGCATAAAGAACACATTGTCCTATGTATATACGCGTGAACAAGAGCATTAGAAGAAATCAGCACATTTGCAAATGATCTCCAATCAGCAGAAATTCAAGATGCTGATCCCTCTGGCTGCAAACTGCTCTTACAGCAGTCTGAAACTTTCAGTTATCTCAAGGAGACAGACAAGAGGATCCAAACAAACTTCCACCTGAGACTCCAAAAACTTATCGGATCAGCTCAGGACCAGTTTAAACCTGACTCTAGACATGGCAAAGATTCTGACCCGTTCCATTTGGGCCCACCTAGGAAGCTGGCAACACAAACAATTACCACCCTTCCCCACATACCTGACAAAATCTTCAAATGTGCGGAAGGAGACCATTCCACCCATCCGCTGGCACGGCGGAGTGAATGAATTGTCTAGCAGTACATCACTCACGCTAGCTACATGGACCATCCCGTAGTGATTGAGGTTGGAAGAGAAGGACATTCTAAATGGCAATTCAATAAGATCACAGTTAGTAGGGACAAGGGAGAGAAGAATATCACTGGAAAAAGATTTGCGCATGTGCGTATGCTTTGACCACTTGAAGCGTGGCTGTTTATCCAACATAACTGTTGCATGATTCATTAAGATTCTTCAGCACACCAGACTGCTGTGCTGTCTTCTCCAAAGTCCCTGCAATGCTGGTGTGCCTCTGGTGCCATTAATGCCCTTACCTGGATGTTGTCCCAATGTACAGGAACAGTTAAAAGAGTTAGGAAGTAATATTATACCCCTTTAAAAAAAGTATTTCTTAGGATCCCAGGGGAATTATGACTATGCATAGTTGACCGTATTTTTCCTCCTGTATGTATGTTTTGCTGTACAGGTGGAATATTGAGGCAAACAACAATAATTCTAAGCTTTGATACTTTAAAGATTTCATAAATTTTTACAAACTAAGTTGAAGTGTACCAGGCTATATTATCTTATTGCTTCCCCCATTTTTCCGGTCATGTTATAATTTACACTCCTCAAATGCAGTGTGGTACAGTGATCCTTCTAAAATCCTATACTGGAAATAGGGTTTTCTATAGTCTTACACTAGTATTCCTACCCTAAATAAAGTCCTATTACAGTGCCTTCCACTTTAACTGTTGACCAACTTCATGTGCTCCTCCCTCTCATTTAATTCATGCTTTAAAGCCATTGCAACTCCCCCTACTCATTTATTTTGTTCAGTTTTGATTGCTAAAAGGTGGCAGCTGCTAAACAGAAGCAGTTGGCCACAGAACACATCTGTCTTAAGGAGCAAGGAAGGCAGAGCTCCAGACACTTACTACTGTCATACTCACACCTGATGTCTGCTGCTCAAGCACTGAGATACACTGCAGTACACACATCACTCCTACAGGAACAATTCCTTATGTAAGAAGTGAGGAGGACTGGAAAAGCTCAGAGGAAGGCACTGAGTAAGAGACCTCGATTTAAAGCAAGAGCACCATTCACTAAAGGTCAGCATTCCTTCCTGCCAGAGGGAAGGATCCTAAATACATTAAAGTACCACTGAGTTCTCATGCAATGCAACTGCTATGGCAGCACACACCAGCTGTGAAATAGTTTGTGTTATTTCAGGGTTTGGGCTATTATTATGATTATGTTTTTTTAAAGACCCACAATGGTGCAGTCAAGACTAGCATAGGAAGTTTCTCATACAGTGAATAAAAATCTTACAACTAACTAGACATCCTTTCCTAACTACTAGAATTGGTTCTCTGGAATAAAATCTCGGGGAAAAAAAAACCCTCAACAATAATTATTTCTAATTTCTGAACTATGCTACAGAGTCATCTTAATTCACTGAGGGACCTACTTCAAAAGCTCCCTGCAACATGGTGAGACCTTCAAGCTTGCTCTGAAGAGACAGAAATGCCAAGCTGGCACACAGCAGTGCTCTACGACATAGGAACAGTGCACTCTCACTTGCTCCACTCTCCCCAGGGCTTAGGAAGACAATGACAAAGTTAACTTTCTGTCCTCCCCAACTGGTGCCATAACAGGAGGCAGAAGGCAACAGGAAAAAAGATGAGGGCGCTGACTCAGCACAGCACATACTTGACTTACAACTTGTAAAGTCAAAAAGATACTCAACTGCATGCTGGATCAGATGCCAGGGGTACAGCAGGCAGAGCAGGGGCCCAGCCATGCTGGCTACGGCACTGCTGCCAGCCACATGGATACAGGACCGAACTGGGGATTGCTGACATTGCTACTTACCAGCTTAACTAAGATTTCTTTCTTCCCACGTACAGAAAACTGTTGTGATATGGTCCTAAGTATACTGTTAACAAGTCTAAAGTATCACTTTGGTTAATAGCTCTCCATGTTTAAAGTCACTCTACGTTTCTGTAATTTCTCTCTGATTAAGAGCCATGAGACTTTCAAGCCCATTTTTTCTATTTTTCCCTAATCAGGCTTGTAAGCAGTAATAAATAATAGGTATTCATGTTTTGAAAGAGAAAAATTTTCCAGGACATGCCTTGGTGTACATTCCTTACAACTAATACAAAAAATTCCACAGAACAATAACTAAACAAAAAGACAGCAGACATTTTTCATGTATTATTTAAAACAAGAAATACTTTTCAACTGAGACATGGGAGGAAAAATTAGCATCCAAAACACAACAAAACATGCTGTCAGCTGTTTGAGATGTAGATTCATCTATGGTGTGAGGGAGGTGAAACAGCCTCAACAAATTCTAAGCTAGTTGCCAGAAACCAGGGTAGCAACAGGTATGCTATCAGCTAGGAGTAACTGCCTGTTTCACTGCAACACCCTACCAGAGGGTCAACAGCTGGGAATCCAGTTCCAAAAAAAAGAGACCCTAGAAACAGCATTCTGCTAGAAGTTTGCTATGTACCATACTGCAGATGAGCTGAGTCACCTGGCAAATTTATAATTTTAAGGATTGCTGCATGCAAAGCTTTTTTAAAGGGTAAAGAAAAGCTGAAAACATGTTTTAGACAAAGGGAGAGGAAAAGGGAAGGAAAAAGAAGAGTTATGTTTGAGAGCTTCCCCAGTAAAGATAAGGGCACTAAAACAAAACATGTTAAAACATTAAGTATTAGGCTACTTCTTTCTAGTCTGTCTTTTCAAATTTTAAAAGATGACAAGTACCGTACCTGTTTAGCGTGGGGATGTTCCCTCTGTAATCAAACAACCACAGTTAGTTACAGATTGGTTAGTGAAAGCCATAATAAAGAACTATCATCAAGCTGATACACAGACCAGCAACAAGTTTACAATTTACTAAACCAAAATTTGTCAACCACCAGGTACCAGGCAGAATTAAATTTCACCAACCCTGAGAAGGCACCCACCACCTGACTTCGCTCGACACAGCTGCCATGGGAATGAGCAGAGACCATGCACATAACATACAAATAACACACCCCAGGAAAACACATTGTATTTGCAAGGTACCCTGCCTTTCTATAGCATCTTTTATTGCACCCACTTCAAGCCCTTTACATACATCAAGCAAGCTTCACAAGCAAGACCAGAGTGGGGAGTTCGCACTCCCTGACAGAAGGGCAAACAGCACAGATGCAAAAAGTGACCATGTCATACAGGAAGATTGCAACAGGTTCAGAAAAACAAGCCAAATCCTCATTGCCAAACCTCTACACGAAGCAGCAGCCCATGCACTGGCCCCCACACCACCACAGGAATAAAGCAAACACACACATCTGCATTTTCAGCATTCATAGCCCTGAACACCAAAATGAACAAGCAGAACTTTAGGCTAATTTTAGGAAAATTTTACCGTTCTTGTAACATCAGTCCAACTCTTCACATATGTGCATGCAGACTAGGGCTTAGTGATGCACATAAGACAGAAAGGAGTTGCGGGGCACATTTTCATACCAACAGAAGCACAGCAAGGTCTAGCCCATGCTAGCTACATTCACGAAAGCGCAAGGTGCTCCATGCAAGATGTAAAAATTGCTGTGATCTGACGTTCAAAATAGTAAAGATTAAACTGAGAAAAACCCCCAACAACAACCATGCACACAGGAGGCTTGTGCAAAGAGATGAGCAAACATGAAAAGATCAAAAGCAAAGCTTCAGTGAGCATGTATCTGGACATTCACCCTCCCCTTCCCTGCAGAAGCTTGTAGGAGATCAAACCACAGACTTTCCTAACATCCTTGACCATAGGCAAGACCCCAGGTTACTGGACATAAAGTCTCAGTACTTCATGACCAGTGTGTTTCCATGGTCACACCACTAAAAACACTGACTGCACCTGGTCCTGTTCTCAACTGGGTTTATCACAGCAGTCACATTCACTGCAAGGTTGTATGTTTGGTGCATTACTGGTAGAGGCATGAAAAGTTCCCGTGATCTCCTTAAGCCATACAAGAGAAAGCACAAAATTGCCTAAAGACGTTATCTCTGTTCAAGGGTAAAAACCACAAGTATTTAATTTCATTTGGAGACAGTGGGGAAAGACACTGCAGAGCCTGTGGTTGGGACCAAAAGGGCCATGAGAGGGGACCGAAATGATTTTTTTAGCTTGGCAAGTGGTGGGAAAGCTACACGAGATCTACTTCAGCTGGAAAAAATAGTCTAGAGAGGACTGGCAGTTCCTACACCCTGTACACTTGTGTAGTGGTCCCTGTGAATGCTTTAAGAAAACAGACAGAAAAACCCAGCATAACTAATGTTCCTTTCTGTCTCACAAAGGGCACCCTGTTGCCTTGCTCCAGGAACTTTCTCCAGCCACTCAGTACGGAGCTGAAGAGACTACGGCAAGAATTGCAATGAGGAAAACAGAAGAGCCAGTGCCTGGAGATGTCAGAAAAGAATGGAGGAACCGCCTTCAAGCTGCACGCTCTGGGGCCGGCTTTATATCTACAGGTCCTCACAGCTGCAGAGGGCTGCCCATAACAGAAGCTGCATTGTCACTCGTCACTGAAATGCACTAAGAGGCAGAGGTTTGATATTTGCAGCACAATTGGGCCTTGTGAAAAGGCACTCCAGTCCAGTGAACTACACCTCCGCAGCTCTGACAAATAAAACCCCAGTGGCATGCCAGCCTGCTCAGCCTGGTGCAACATCAGTGCCAACGGGCAGCACCACGGTTCTGGGAGCTGTATAAAGGCACAGCAGGCAGAGCACACAACAGTGTTCTCTCCCCAGCCAGCTCCAACTAGCTGATCACAGGATCAGAAACCTTCTCACCACATCAGCCACAACCCTTCTCCCTATCCCTTTTGAACTGTTAAAACGGCCCTTCTTGACCGGCGAAGCTGATCCCACTAGGAACGTGCTCCATACCGATGCAGGCTCTACTGTGACAATTACTCCTTCTGCTCAAGCAAACAAAAATCCCCATAGCTCCCCCCTGCACCTCCTGGTTGAATCTGAATTTGTTTCCCCTTGGCCCTCCCTTTCTTTTTTTTAAAGAGCACTCCCCTATGAAAATGATGGCAATGCATGCAAAGCGCCACTGGTTATATCAAGCTGTGATTGAGTGCCAGCGCAGGGCAAAGCTTTTGAAATCAGACAGCAAAGCGGAATCTAAAGAGGTCGGCTGAATAACCCACTTGTAGTTATTAACAGCAGTACCACAGGAGAAAGAGCAATTCCACTGGCTCTGACCAGTGGCATTCCTCTTATGTTTCTTCATTTCTGTAGAAGAATCTAAACAGAAGGCTCTGAAACATGCCTCAAACCATACATTTTGATTGGGTTTTTCCTCTCCCTCTTTCTTTCCTTATTCTTCTGCTCCCTCTGTGATTCAGCCAAGCTGAATCTGCTACTGAAGTCCAATTTGCATAAAATTATCATTGTTCCATTCAGTTTGCTGCCCCTTCAACAGCCCCTTCTTTACTCTGTTGGAAGATTTTGCCCTTTCTGAAACAGGCAAGCCAAGGGAACTGCAACACATTACTGCTGCCTGCTGTCTAATTAACATCAAACCCTCAGCACAAAACTGCAGGGATTTACAGGTGCCCTGGAATCATTTTCCCTCCCTCCCTCCCGATGCCAGCCAGTCTCTCGCAACAAGGAGGGGACCTCAGGCTACCTAATGATACGCTACGAGCTACACACTCAGGTCTCCAGGCTTGTACAGAGTCCAAAGCAGCACAGCTGGTTCTATACCAGCAATCCAAAGGCTGATGCAAGAGGCTGTTTTAGCAACTACTTTAGTCCACAGAAAATGTTTCCATTTTGTCAGCAATTGAAATCTTAGGAGTATATCACTGTGAAATGATAGTAGGAAGGAACCTATAAACACTGCTCTAAGTGTGAGCGAGTTTTGGGTTCTTATTCTTCTGTCAAAAGCACTGTTTGGAAACAGCAGTATTTAATTTGGCTTCCAGCCTTCAAAATGGTTTCTACCTGTAAGCTAAGGAAGAGGCTGACAGAAAAGAACAACCAAAATACTCCATAGATGATAAAACATCAAGGGACAGCAAAGGAGAGATCATGCACCACTCTTAAGCCTTGAAATCAGCAACATCAAAGTCCAAGTAGGGTGTCAACAAACATCCACAAGCACAGGAAGAGGAGATACGCCGCAAAACCAAGCACAAAATAGCTGAAACATTTATATTGATACCCTCGGAAATACAAAGCAACTAAGGACTAGACTTGAATTCCACCCTTGGAAGTATCACAGACAGCAGGATGCAGTCCCAAGAATGAATTCAACCTAGACAAGTCTAAGTAAGGCATTTGCCTTACGTCCACGTTTGCAGAGCTGTGTGTGTTCCCACCTCCAAATGTAACTAGGGTTAGCTGGTATCAGACATCTTGTTTATCAAGTTTCAAAATTAACACTTGCTTTAAAGCTAACTAAACCAATTATCAAAACTACAAAGTCTTAATCTGCAATACTAAAACCTTCCTTCACTTCCACCTTTCAATGGTACGTCCTGACTCAAGATTCCCCAGGACACCTCAAGGCCAAACGTGGCAGTTCAGGGTGGCATGTGGGACAAAAGGCAAACGTGGGCTCAAAGCACAGATGGATTGGGAGGGCATGACTATGGCATCAGAGTGAGCAAAACAGGCTGGGTTATATTTCCTTTGGGGCTCAACATATTCAGAAGGCAGAGCTCTGTGGTATCACTGCCATACCCCAAAATAATGATATATCCAGCATCTCTAAGTCACCCTTGCAAGCAATTGTCTCAGCATCTGACAGAGGGAACGAATTTACCTCTAAGCAAAGCAGAGGGATCTGTTTTGTGGGAACACATTTACCTCTGAGTTCTTCCCTTCTGATCCTCCAGCACATCTGCTGCTGGGGAAGGAAAGATCAAGAGAGCAGCTGAACAACCTGGCTGGGGGAATGCAGTGAGCTGGAGAAAAGGGGATGCTTTAGGAGGAGCAGTGCAGCAGCACAATTCTGCAGCAGCCTCCAAAAGCTGGCTACAGCAGACAATGTCCCAGTTTAATTTAAACCTTACAGCTTCAGACGTAAGAAAGGCTGTTCGAAAGCAGCAGAGGAGAGGGGGATTATTAGAAAAAAACCTTCTCTTGTTGAAAAAGCACTGTAATTCCCTCTCCCTATACTAGACACACAATGTTTCTTTCAACAGAAGATTTTAAGCTAAGATTAGGCAAGCACTGTTTCATGTGCTGAACACCTAAGAAAGGCCTTTCAGTGTCTGTCACCTGGCTTGCCATTCTCACAAAGGAAGCTGAACTCTCTAAACACCAGTCAATATTCCACCAGCTTCCCATCTCAGCAGGGCAGTCTGAACAAGAGGGAAGCAAAGGACAGCTCAGAACAGGGCTCATTTCTTTCTCACATCTTTTCTCACCAGGACTCTAGATGACTGAAAGAGGCAGGTTATCCACATGCAAGGGGCTCTGCCCATAAGCATTTGTTTGCAGTACCCTGCTGCAGCGCATAGCGATCAGCATCCCGTAGATACCCTTGTATCGACTCCACCAGATTGGATTACTGCAACACCCTCTACTTGGAGAGAGCCTGCAAACTCCATTTACTGCAAAAGGCACCAGATGGTTACACTGTACTCCTCATCTGCCTTGCACCGGGCAACAAGGAATGCCGGGTTTTGATCTATAGAGCCCTCTATGGTTTCAATTACAAGCAGTTTTTCTCCCTATGCCTTACCCTTGCAATCAGGATCAGTGGGGATTCTTACAACAGGATGTTTTCTATTAATTTAAACAAATAATTCCAAAACAGTTTCTGCCCACAAAACCCACCAGGAGCAGGTTGCATTTCTGTGACTCTGTTAGCAGATTTAACAGTTTTTCTTCTCCCTCTCTGCTTCCACATAAAGCTTTCCTGCAGGTAGTTGATGACAATCATTCAGTGGCCAAAAATATGAAGTCCGAGGTGCCTTGCTGTGACTAGTCACATCAGAAGTAGTGACTGTGATTGTTTCTGTTACAACTAAGCAAAGGCATAGCAGTGTTAAATACCAATAACAAAGAATTCAAATATAGCAACCATTATCAGTTTGCAATTTTCTCTACATTAATATTTGCTCCAGTAAAATTCAGGCCATTGAATGTCACAAATCAGACACAAAAGGGACCAGGGCTCAAAAAAAATCTGGAAAACTGCTGAAAAATGTTTTTTCCATAAAACTAACACCAGCTCCAGAAGAGAATGCTCTCTTAAAGGCTCCCTGGTATTACTTCTGGTTCACCAGGACCCAACCCTGCAGAGCCTCAAGGGCCATTTTGCTTGGTCACCTGGAATATTTTGGCTTTGGGGTTTGTCCTTGGAAGGCATCTTTAGCTTTTCAGTCTAAAAGTGCATGCTACAGAAGATACAGAAAAACATACAATGGACGTAGAACATGGTCAAAAACAACAAAGAAGACTCAAGCAAGACAATGTCAGAGTTTTGAAATTTCTGTGTCTTGGGCTTACCAGAAGGTCTGCCTTTACAGCTAGCTTAAATCTACACACTCAGGGCTAATTTAAGACCCCAGGTATCCTGCTACCAGCTGTGCTTCAGCAGCCAGCCACACAACAACCACACAAGTAGGTATACACTGCAAGAAGCTGCATCAAGCAACAGGAGCCAAATCCATCACTAACAGATGGAGGTGCAACTCAAAAGAACTGAACTTGCCTATGCAAGCAGTGAATTTGTCCCCAAGCCTGCTTGCCTCTGCACAAGGGCTGCGGTGCATTTTCAGTCAACCATCAGCAGTGTCGATGGTTGGAGAAGCAGAACTGAGCTTCAGAACATTGCCCCAGCGAATTCAGCACAAAGGGGAGAGGAGACTTCAGGTCAAAGCAGCTGTTCCCCAAGCAGGTAACAGGCCTCCTCCTCTTCCAGCTGACCTTGTCCAATTAAGCTTGCGCACAACAACAGAGCAGTGGTCAGCATGGGCAGGCCAAACAACCCCCAAGCAACAGCGATAACTGAGACTAGCAAAGAGAAGAAATTGAGAAAGAATGGGGGGGCAGGACGGGGGGAGAGTATTATAAAGGGGTACTAAAAATAGTATGCAATTATTTACAAATATTCTAGAAACGTTGGGAACAGATGAGACCAAATGCATGTCCCATTTGTATCATGAGCGTTCCGTGCTGCTCGTTGAGGACAGTCATTCATTTCTAGCAAACCAGATTCTGAAAACCATTTCATAAAATGTACTGATGGATTCTCAACGAAGCGAGACTGGACCCCGTTGCCCAGCCCCACCAAAAATAAAATAAGGAAAAAGATGTTTGGAAACAAAGGAGAAAAACAGCACTGATGCCAAACTGCCAAACCAGCACAGATCAACAGTGGCACCCGGCGGCCACAGGGACTCACTGCGCCTCTTGGCTCCCGCACGCCTGCGCTGCCCGGGGACAAAAATACAATACCATCTAAAATACCCTCCTGAGTTCCTGTGCAAATGAAAAAACACAGAAACTGACTAACCTGACAGATGCTGAAGAAGTTCTGAGAATCATGTTTGTTTGGTTTGGTTTTTTTAAATGATCTTAGCACACACTAGGAGATGCAACCCTTCTATAAGACTGGGCAGCGAATAGTTGATGCTTTTGGCTGCAGTCATGAGAAATGCATTCTGAAAAATACTGACTGAAAATCTATGTCAGCTCCAGCATTTCTATATAAAACACATTCATACATGCATCTTGCTCTTCTCAGTCAAAAAAACGCATGCTAGAAAAGATTTCACCTTATCCAGTAAAGCCAGGTTTGAAAGTAGAGCCAATCACAAACAGTTACAAAGGGCTGGCAGGGAAGCGCTGCAGGAAGGGGACAGAGACTGTTTGACTGTTCTTTATTAAAATGAGTAATTGATTATTCTGTCTGGCATTCTATCTTTCTGAAGGCTAACTAAAGTTCTAGAAGAAAGTTACTACACAAGCCGATTTAAAAATCAGGAAATAGATGGAAACTGTATCATATTGAATGTATCCAAACTGCAGAAACTATTACCCACAGCTCCTGAGATTTTTAAATAACTTGGGAGAAGGAACTGGGTAATGTAGCTGTTTATCTTAAATAATCTGTGCTTATTTGAGGCACTGGGACTCTCCCTTTCTCCACCGATTCTATTGCAAGTTTTCTTTGCCAAGATAGAATGTAGCCCCTCATAAACCTCCGATTCCACAGACGCCTGAACACGTGATCTGACCTGTTTGGATGGGAGGTAGGTAGCATGAACTGGAACTCCACCACACAAGTGTTATCCTTCAGCTGGCGGTGCTGGACACTGTTTAACTCATAGGCAATATATGCCCTTCGAACGTACACCTGGTTAGAGAGAAACTCAATCAGCGTAACTGTGCTAAGGAAGCAGAAAGAGAGGAAAACAACAAATAATACACCAGAGATTTCAAAAATACTAAAAAACCCAGGTACCTCCAAATGAATATTTAGACAGAACTCTAATTCAGCTAGAATTTAAAGTTATTCTGAGGAAGACAGGTCTGGCAGGATATGACCATCAGCACAAAGCACACAGGACAGGCTGACCACATTCTCGGACAGCAGCTTCACTTTCAATCCTTTCAACCACCTAAATCTTCTTCAAGCAAAGAAGATAACTTGAATCTGAAATTTCAGTCAATTATGAATATTAACACTGTTAAATGACAGACTAAGTATGCCAGATTCCACACAATCTACAGCACTCTTAATCTTGCAGTGGCCTAAACAAAAAAAACCCCAAAAAAACCCCACCACACAGAACAAAAACCACAGAAAAAATAATGATTTTTTTTTTCAATAGGAATAAACTTACCTCCAAAGCTGCCATTCTTACCACCTGATTACTGTGGTAGAAGAAGTTGGGTAGCACATCAAAGATGGATGTCTCCGACAAAATGAGTTTCTGAAAGAGATCACATCAAGCATTTTGAAAAGAGAACTGCCTGTCTTGCAAACAGGGTCAGGCAAAAAAGCAAAAACCCAAAATCAAGGCTGTCTAGTACCAATTTCCATGCTTTTCCTGTTGTTCATCAAGGATTATGACCTTTTTCTACTAAATCACAGAATGACAGGATCTCAGGTTGGAAGGTACTCATAAATATCACCAAGTCCAACTCCCTGCTCCTCGTAAGACTACCTAAAACTAAACCATAGGACTAAGAGCATCATCCAGATGCTCCTTATAAGAGGCTCGGCACCATGACCACTTTCCTGGGGAGTCTGTTCCAGTGACCAATCACCCTCTCAGTGAAGAGCCTTTTCCTAATGTCCAGTCTGAGCCTCTCCTGATGCAGCATCATTCCATTTCCTCATGTCCTATCACGGGTCACCAGAGAGAGGAAATCAGAACCTCCCTCTTCACTGCCCACCTTAAAGAAGTTGTAGGCTGCGGTGAGGTCATTCTGGTATCAGTGTAGGAATGAAAAGTGAGGGGGAAGCTAGAAATCAGAACAATCCAACTTAAAGCCACAAGGACCTTGGGACTACAGGCGAGATTTAAAACAGAAACATGAAGATGAGTGAGAAGAAAGAAGGGAAAACAAGGAGAGAAGTCTGGCAGATACCTGCAGGTTCTCAATGCAGAACTGGTGTCCATACATGTCAATAGCAGACAGGAAGATGGACTCCACCTGGTTGTGACGCAGCTCGTAGGATGGCAAATGGGAAGCAATGAGAACCTGGTAAACAGCAAACACAAGGAGTGTCAGTGAAAGGAGCTATGCTGGGCCATCGGCAGGAGGCTCGTATCTCCAAGGCAGCAATAGTCTGCTCCATCCCAGAAGAGGCGACTGGTTCCTCCTGTGAATTCTGTGGCACCTGGGTGATGCTGCAGACTGCCCCCCCCCAGCCTCATTTGTGTATCTGCTTGGTTTGTATTATTGGCAATTCCCCACGGAGAAAAGGAACAGCTTCAATCAAGTTCCATCAGTGCATGTGATTTAGCACTGCAGAGCTGCTAGTCCTGGGGACTGCCTGACCGGCTGTTAATTGGAAAGCAGATCTGGCAGGCAGCAGCTGTGGGGAGGCCAGCAATGGAGACCGCCTTTCACAGCTTCCAAGCAGAGGAAGCAAGAGACACTGGTGCCAGGTATTAAATGTCCAACATGAAGGATACAGAGATAGGAAGGGGAAGCAGCTTGCAGGGGAAAATGAAGTGAAAGAGCAACATAAAGACATACACAAGGACTGCAGCACCATTCCCAGCATGCTGCTGAGAGGTTCAATAACTGAATGGTTCAAGGACGCAAATACAATTCTGAAGGAAACATAAGGTCACTGAGCAGCTTCAAACATCCCATTCATTTTCAACAGTCAAGCGCTGAAATAAAAGGAGAGATCCCCAAAGTGTCAGCTTTCCTGCTTAAGACTTTTAGAATGGAGACAGGGACTGTGGAGTGAGAGGAGTGATCAGACCACAGGGTTAGCATTACCATGAAACAACCATGCCCTCTCACTCCTTCCTGGCTACAGACTAACTGCTAAAGAGGAAGTTCACAATAATATCCAAGTGGATATCTGGCATTCAAATTATTATCTGTACTAGACTCATGGAATTGACAGTATCAAGAGTTTTTCCAATTATTTTCAGGTTAAAAAGAAATTGTCAACACGCAACTCAAAAGCCAGAAAAAGCCCCGCAAAAGACCAACGTAATTCTCTGCAGTAATTCCTTAGCAGTTGCAAAGAACGTCTAGTTCATGTGTAAATTTCTCTCCCTGTTCTCTGCACACACTGATTCGCAATTGTAAGGTAGCTGATGAACCCAGATAGCATGGCCTGGCTGTTTACTGTACAGCTGCCTACATGTTCCAGGCAGCCTGTTCTTGTTGGGTTCACAAGCGATAAAGCCAGAAGGAACCACAGTGACCATGCATTTTTTGACTTCCTCTATTGCACAAACCACAGGCTGCTCTCAACTGACTTCTATTTGAGCCAGACAAAACTTTCTGGACAAGCAGGGACAACGGAATAGAATTCTAACTTCAAATATTACAGTGATTGGGAATCCACTGCAATCTTTATTAGACTGTCACAACAGTTAATTAGCTTCATTGTTAAAGCACTGCTCACAGTAATCTACTCTTCACATTTGCATAGTAATCAAAATAAACATCAAGAGATACAGACTTTCCAAAAGAGCCAACTCCCAAGTGGGAGCAGTCCGTATTGATCTGATCAGCAATGGCACAGTGTCTCAAGCAGGGATCAGCTTGGATTGCTAAACACGCTCCCTTACCTGCCGTGCTCGCAGGGCCACTTTAGCGTTGGTTGTCTTGCTGAGCTGGGTCAGCTCTGTCAGAATATTAATCAGCTCATCTGTCAAGGTGGGGTCACGGCCACAGAGCTGGTCCTGAAAAATAAAGAGAACTGAAAATGCTTAGAACAGAGGAAAACCATCTTCCGTTCTCCTACATGGGAGTTTAAACCTGAAATACATACACACATGCCCTCACGTGCTGGACGACATCACCTCTAGGGGTCCTTATCTATATATATCTTTATTCTATAATTCCGTGCTGACAAGGGTACAAGCATTAGGCTTTCAGTCATTTCACACATATAAATAAAGCTACAGAGGAAAGAAGGGACTGACACCACCACCCATTATATTATTTTTAGCATGTGTTTTGGCATCCAAACACAGGAGAAATACTGACTTGGCAAAGAGATTCAAGCAAAACGTTTTCGCATTACCCAATTTCAGCTTTGTATGAGAAGTCTGCCGTAACAGCAATGCAAAATTCAAAGAGCATTTAATTGTAGCGAAATGCCTTGTCTAGCATGCAAAGATTAGCAATTTTTCACTATGAAAGGTGACCAAACAGAAAGAGTTTAACTGCCAGGAGAACCCCCTGAAGTCCACTTAGAAAAACACCTCCAAACCAAAAAAAAAAACCAAACCCACAACTCCACAACCACAAACCAGCAGGCTTTGTACAGCTTCAGTAAAGGAAAAAAAGATCCTGTCATTCTGCTAACAAGGCTAAGCAAAGCTAACTAAAACCGTAAATGATGTAATGTGTTTCCTGCCACAGCACAAGACTGACTCCATAATGATTCTTCTCATCAAAGAATCCTGGTTCTGAAGAAGTTCACTAGCTGACCTTACTGTCTAAATTGGCTGGATAGAATAATAAAACTGAACAGCATAATTTTCAGTGTTAAAGCTGTTTCGAAACTTTTGGATTCAGCCATTCAAAAAAATGCAAACGGTAAAGACTTCAACCTGTTTTGTTTTCTGAACAGAGGAGATGTACTCTCATGCACATTTTCTTCCAAAAATACTTTCAACTACCGTGAATAATCCCAGCCTTCAACTACTCATACTGGCTTGTGAGCCTCTTCCCTCCCACTCCTGAAGCTGGAAACCCTCTAGGAGCCTCTAACGTGTTTCTTCTATACAGCACAACAGCTTTTCTATTGGTAAATGAATCACAGGAGGAAAATGCGAGATGAAACAGGGATTTGCAACAGGAAAGAACGCTAGTGCCTTAAAGTTTTAAGAGACTTTAAACACATACAGTTCAGAAAAGGCACTTTGAAGATCCAAGAAATAGAAAGGGAAAAAGGGAAACCTCTGCACAGCAGGTTAGATTATTTTCCCTGGCAGGCTTATCAAAGCAAAAACCAAAAACCAAATAATAGAAGTCCCGTAGACTGACTAACAAATAAGAGTTCATACTACATGCAATTCCAAAGCTAAATAGCTTTTTCTCCACGTTGCTCTCAATCCCTTTCTCTCCAACCCCACTCAAGCATGATGCCATCTCTAGGAATGATGGCAAACTCTCTGGTGGAGAGGAACCACAGTCAAATCACTTATTAAAAACACCTAAGCTACTAACTCTTAATAAGATTGTCTCCTACTAACCAGTCTTGGGCCAGCAAGCATTACAGTGATTGCTCCCAAAGAAAGTTCTGTAGATTTATCCTCTCCAGGTCACTGTGTGAATTCACAGTGAATAATTCAAGAACTGCCTTTGTTGTATTTGAAATACAAATTCCTCAGTGTTGTAATGTTACTGCTCAAGGTAACAAAAATCCGATACGACACAGGACATCTGCCATGCCACAAGCAATTCTGCCCAGGATGTGCATACAGCAGTCAGTATATAAGTACATAAAATGAACATACAACTTCAAATCACACTATATTTCAACAAATATATGAAGGATGAAGTAGTTCCCATCCTGCCTTAAACGCCTGCTAGCTAAAAAAGGTGAATGATGGCAGCATAATACTATTACTAAAACCATCCTCAGAGCCCGCTGTTAATAATGGATTCCTAGGGTTACATCAATAACACCAACATAAGCATCAAGGTATTTTGACATGATGTTTGCCCTTGGAGGACAAACTTAAACTACCCCACATAAATAGCTTGGCAACCCATAAAACACCACAGCGTTCACCATGAGCACACCAAATGTGCCACGGGTTCTCTCAGACATGAAGAGTTATGTGAGTTGGAAAGAAAGAGGAACGACGTTTTTTTGGTTAATGGCATGCCCTGTCACTTGGCAGACGGCAGTCCCTAGCTGTGCCGCAGATGACACTGTGACCAAAGGCACATCCACCCCTCCTGAGCCCCCATCACCCCCTCGACCAGAGAAGTCCCTGTGACACAGCACTCATGGGAGGGCAGAGCCCATGCGAATGGTGCTCAGGTTACCGGCTAGCTGCCGGCTGCTCTTCCACCACACGCAGCACAGCCTCTCCCAGTATGTTTTACGTTCTGACAAACTGGGATGTCAGCCTTTACTTGAGTAGAACTGAAGCGGTGGGAAGAATGACTACACAGGAAGGAGAAAGGAAAACTCTTCAATGTTTCTCTGTGTTCCCTACCTCCCCATTCCCTCAGACGGACACCACGCTGGCCAACGTGAAAACACAGCAAGGCTCTGCCTCCAAGACACGGCTTGCATGGGAGGTGAAAAACTAGACAAAAAGTTTCAGTCCCATTTTAGCAAGAAATAATCAGGATGACAACAACAAAATAAAGCAGGTAGCTGGCGCTGCACTGGCTTTTGCCTGCACTGATTGGCAAAGGCAGCAAGCAAAGCCTCAAACCAGCTCTTTGACAAGGCCTAACGCCTCCCCGGCACCCCGTGTAATTACACACTTGAGTGACTGGACTCTGAAGAAAATTGAAGGCCTGAGCTGCGAACAGCTGCCATTTTCTCTCTCCATCACGCCAGCATGATTACTTGAGAAATGAACAGCCCCGGCTCAAAGCTACTCCAGAATTCTCAAAGGAAATATGGCTCCGTGTTCAAATAATGAGATTCTTAAGGCAAGCGTTACTTACAATCACACCACACACCAAAAAGGGAAAGAAAAAAAAAAGAGGGGGAGGAGAGCCAGAAAGAAAGAATGCCAGGGTCCTTATATCTTACAAATTAGAATTTAAGAAACTCAGCCTCAGCCTAGGACAATTATGACTCTCTCCTTGCTTTTGAGAGCTATTCTGTAGATGGCTACTTTGGACATATTTTTGGCAGTATCAGACCACATTACATTTGCAAAAAAAAAAAAAAAAAAAAAGACAAAAAAAGCAGGGGGTGGAGGGAGGAGAGAGAGAGACAGTATTGTAATTAGCCTCTTAAAAAGCAGGATACCTAATTCTAATCTGTTGAAAATAATGTCGTCACTAAATTCATCCTGCCTTGAGGAAGGTGGGCATTCATTCTGCTTCAAAGCATTATGTGGGACAAGGAGTTTTTCAAGGCTCTTTAGGAAACAGGAAAAAAAAAAGACCGGACTCAATTGTTGTTTTTTAATTATTTTTCCTGGGAATGTAATTTACAGGGAGTTTCACCCATTAGAGTGGGACCAAAATAATGAGAACTGAGATTTTTCATGGACTAACAAGCCACAAGACCATGAGAAGGTGATGGCAGGCCCTGCCATGAGGACTCATTTGTGTTTCTAGGGTGGAATCTTGTCTGTCCAAGAGGAATTCCAACCCCAGGAGATTCTCCATCCCTGAAGAACCAAACTAAACCAAATATAGTCACAGCCCAGTGTCTGAAAGTTAGCCTCTAGCACCCTCCCAACATAAGTCTGCATTCTTATCTCCCCACAGATGCTCACAAAGCACTTGCATAATTAGCCTTCACTGTACTCTGACACGCAATCAGTGCAGGACAGTCACAAACCAGAAGGTGCACAGACACCGTGCAAACAGTATGTTCTGGGTCTCCTTCAATGCACGGCTTACGTGCCCTAAGAACACATGAAAAAACTCCACACTGCTGCCACTGCTTCTGTAGCTAGAAGGTTTGCATCTTTAAGGATGAGAGCTATCAATTCAGTACCTTTAAAGCACCAAACATACAACTACAAGAAACAAATTTCTAGAACACCATCAGACAACTTACAATGAGCATGGTAACAAGCAGGTTCTTCTTGGTGACCTGAGCATGTGAGAAGATGTAGTTCAATACAGCATTCATATCGCTTTTATTCTCTTCCCGAAGGGTAAAGACACACTTGTCATAGTGACCTGCAATCAGAAATGGACATTTTTCCAGTCTCCATACCTGTGTGTCATGGAATAGAAGTTAATAGATGTGTCTTTATTCTTCTACATATATGTTTTGAGAACCTACTTTGTATGGTCCACACAAACAATTCTGGGATGGAAACATTCCTCCCACCACTACCCCCTCAACTGCAAACTTTAAACATCCTACTCTTATTAAAACAGTTCCAATACCAAATACCTCCTTTGTGAGCAAATAAGAAGAGAGGAAAGGTGAGCTCAGTCTTTCATTCAAACGACAAGCAAAATAAAATAATAGCAAAATGATCTGCACCATCCTCTACTACCAGCAAATTGAAGTGGAAATGAATCTGCAGTACCATTAGGCTGGAGCAGGTAATGGAGCAGGACAAAAGAAAAGTAGAACAGAATCTGAACTACCTGCAAGAGCTAGAGCCTCAGACTAGCTAGTGCTTCATTGCCACCTTGTGCCTGGATACAGCAGTGCAACCCATTTATTTCCAGTTCTCAGCTTCAGGCTGTGGTTTGGGGTTTGCTCTATGAACAGCCTGGTATTTTACAGCAGGTACAAGTAAGGCAGTTACTTTTTTTTTTTTTTTCTCCACTTGATTTTCTTACCATCAAATTTAATTAACAGGCAGGCAAGATAAAACCATTTAAAATCACCATGTTGTTTAGTTCTTCTGATTCTAATTTTTCTGCAGATGCTCAGAAATGCGAAAATAAAAATCAAGCTTCTCACATGAAGCTTCCACACATGGAATACCCAACTGGGGGAACTCTCCAGTGGTAGGCCACTGCTGATAAGAGTCAGTGAGGGAACACAAAGGAGATCATCTCTGATCTAGAACAAGCAGAAACGACACAGACTGACTGAGCCTTAGTGAGCTCAGTAACAGCCTAGAGAGGCAACACAAAGAAACTCCTAATATGCAGTGAGTCTGTCTTTTTACTCCAGGTCATACAGAAGTCCTCAATTGGAGGGCCATAAACTCATACAGGAGCTATTCTTTTGAAGATTTAAGGGGAAAAGGAGCATCCCTACACCAAAAAGAGACCAGCCATATTATGACACGTAAACTGTGGGTAAGATGGCATGGGATGTAAAAGATGATGGATATACCAACAGTGGAAAACCAGCAGAATAGACTGCTTTGGGGTAAAGTTTGTCATTTGCTTGTGATAAGCATTATGAGCCATCTTACCACAAAAACTCAAAATGGACATAAGCTCCTCCACAAAAAAACCAGGATCTGACCAGTAGACCTTTAAAAGAAAACCTGTGTAGCTTAGCCTCACCGTGAGTGAGAGTAATCTTTCTTGAATGGGGTCCATGCGGACCTTCTGGGACCAAATGTGGTTCTTGCAGAAATCAAGTCCCTGACATGCTTAAGAGACTCACCATGCTGAAACTGAGTCTCCACCTTCAGATACTGACGGAGCAGATCCATCACCACTGCTTTCATGTGACCACGAATACCACTCCGGTACCTGCAGAAGCAAGTCAGTCAAACCTAATGTTGAGTTAGATCCGCATAGCCCTACTTCTGAAGACCTGCAAGTGAGTAACACTCAACACAAGTGGCAGAATAAACCTGCTTACAGAAGGAAGCGTACCTGGTTCTGAAAATCCAACTGTTATGTGAACATATAACCCCTGCCATTACTGTTGTGGGGTAGCATGGCTCGTGTTTTGCATCAAAGTGTCCTCCTTCTGAAAACACTAAAAACTCTAGACACTGAACAGTATAAACACATCAGTGGCTTGAAGAAATGGCCAAGATGTGATCAGCGCCAGAACAGAAGTTAAATCTTTCTTTAAGCCAAAAAAGGCAAAGGGAAAAAGAGGGAAGGATCTCTATGTGTGCTTCACACAGGCAGTCGGGCCACACACATGGCCCCCCTCACTGCTGACCTCCCTGAGGGAAGCATGCAATCTTATTCCTGTGATTCAGACTCTTGAGTGTAATAAAACCAATACAGACAAGCAGGCTCAGGTCTTTCAAGCAGCAGGAAAAAAAAAAGAAAAAAAAAAACAACAGAAAAAGCATTAGGGGGCACCCCTGAAAATGGCTCACCTCTGTACAAGCTGGACAATGCTCTGAGTGTTCATGAAGAAGACCTCACGCTCTGATTTGCGGTTCAAGGTGGCTGCATGGCTATCCAAGATATTGGCAATCTGAAAGAGAGCAATCAACATGACAGTCCGAGTCCTGGATGGGATGATCTGGCTGAACAACCAGCAGAGAAGCTGAGACCTTCCAGACAGACCAGACCAGAGTTCCAGCAGACTCCAGCAAAGGCCAAAGCTTTAAACTAAGAAAGTTAATGACCTGACAATGACACAAAAATCAATGCACAATATCGTAATACCGGAGAAATCATCTCCCAACATCTCATTACCTGATCAGGCCTTCCTTAGTTGCAATCACTCTTCTTTAAGGTTATGTTTGACACTACAAATTGTGCTGCTGCGTATGTGCCAGGCAAAAAGCAAATAAAGAAATGCCCACAAGGCCACTGATATGATTAAACCACTTCCAAACTGCCTGTTTAAAGCTATACTGAGCAGGGAACACATACCCTTCAGCACAGGTAAAGGAGGCAAGCCTTTAAGCTCAAGTCATACAGGGAAGTACCTTTCACCACGAAGATCCCATGTTCAAATGCAACTTCCAGGTACAACTAACATCCAGATAATTTAAAAGAACTTTCTCTGCCCCAACACAAACTGATCTTTATTCCTCTAAGTGTTGTTGATCACCTGTTGGCTGGGAAACTGGCAAAGGACTGATGTGATGTTGCTGGCGTACTGGGCCATCTCCTTCTTGATGGACTTCTCTACGTTGGGTGGGATCCGTCCAGAAACACTGGTCATGATGTCCTGAAGTTCCAGCAAAGGCAAAGATGGATCCCTCAGGGTCTTCATTAGTCGCTCAACCCAGCCCTTCACCTAGAGAGTCAGTGTTAAGACAAGCGTGGAGAAAAGAATAAGCAGCAAGAAGGGAGAAAAGGAAAGGCTTTTCATTGTGGTAAACTTCAATACTGTTTTATCCCACAGCTAGCCCAGGGACTAAAGGAGAGAACTGGGGTAGATGACAAAGCTGCTGTGCTACCTTACACCAACAGCTGACTCAGATTCGCCCACCTTCTTCTGTCCTCCTTCTAGGACATCTGCCACAGCTGGCTATGCAGGCAGCTCCCACATACAAGGCTGCAGGCACACACAGTAAAGATCGAGCCCAGCTCCTTGTCTCTGTCTTTGTTTTGGGTGCCACAGACAGGACTCTCCCCTCTTACTCTCTAGTGAGACTGACTATAACGAAGTCAAAGAAAGAAAACCGAATACAGCTGGCACTAGCAGGGTAGTACTGCCCTCACTCTTCGTTCTCTGACATGCTGACATGCAAATTGGCCAGCATCACCTTGAATTGAAAGAGTACTTGTGTTCCCACTCTGAAATAAGAAATAACTAGTACCTTGCTGCTGAAGTAGGGCTCAGGTAGGCAGTATCCATTCATCACATTGACCAGGTTATCTAGGACACAATGGAAGATGCGATGGAGTTTCTCGCCTCGAAGTGCTGTGCTCTGGATCTGTGGCAAAGTACCCGTGTGCAGTTCAGCCTGGAAACACAATGAACAGTGCAGTGTCACTAACCTTCCTGTGTGGCATCAACCACTTGGTTGAGAGACAGAAAAATTAGAACTGTTGGAGATCCATCTCATATGTTGTGTACACCCACAAAATAAGCTTCCAGCCTCTCTCCCTAGTATGTTACAATTGATCTCATTGTTTAGATCCAGGATGACCAAAAATCTCAAAGAAAAGCACAGAAAAAAACAACAGTTTGGTGCTGACAATCACTTTCCACCCCCTGTACAACAACCTCCCACAATTTTCAACTAGCTAAAGGAATAGATTCTCTTCTACTGCCACCAGCTACATTCCAGCCTATCATCCCTAAATGGATACATCTCTTTCCCTTTCACCTTAAAAAAGATGCATGTCCTAGGCTCTTTTTTTCTAATTCCAGATTTGTTGCAACTGCTTTCTCAGGGCCCGACACTCTTGGAGTTAAGATACCAACGCTGATCCTCCCAAAGAGGGTCACATGAAGAATACACAATAAAAAGAAGTTAAATAAACTTGCATAGGAATAAAGCAGCTGGAAAAATCTGGCCAGACTCCAATATCCTAGACAGCTGCGTACCCACAACAGTGCTGAGGTAAGAAGAGAACAAGAATGGTACATAAGCTTAGCCTGAATCAGAGCAAGTGACAATAACCCAAGTCCTAGCCCTCATCTGAGACAAATAAATGGTAAAGTGACAATTCCAGTACATTGCACAAGTCTGAAATTGGTTCAGTACACCAGAGCATCTCAACATCACCCCCTATTAAAAACACAACAAACACCTGTGCTCCTCACCTGCTGAACCCTGCTGGGATCATCCAGCTGAAGCTTGGCAATCACACAGCCTGGATCCAAGACTGCCCCTGGGCGTTTGACATAATGGATGCAGCCTGATTCTCCTGCTGTTAGCGTCATCACCATTTTCATCACCTGTAGCAAGGAAAACAGGTTACACACCCAGCTTCCATGTTCCCCAAATAGTTCTAGTTTTGTGAGCCAGCAGCCAATGTCCTACTACAAACTAACCTGCATGAGCACCTTTTGCATCCAGGCTTTCTCAAAGGTTTAAAAGCACACACATCAGTAATGAAATCTCAGACACTAAATGAATGGTAGAACAAAATAACTGGCCACAAATTAGGGCAGCAGGAAGCCATCCTCAGGAACATCACCTGTTCCACACACTGCTTGGACCAACAGGTACCCATGAATGTCCCACATTCAACACAATGAGCAAAGCAGACACAATTTCCTGCTGCAGCTGCTGTACTCTGAAGAAGTAGGAGAAGAAGCAAAAGCTACAGCAGCACATTCATTTTTAGCAGAGGGAGCTAGGATTACTTTCTAGAAGTCACCGGTCTCAAACCACTCTTCAGAGACAAAGTTGCTTCCTTAGATCTACCATGGAAGCTCTTGCCTTTGGAGAATAAGGGCTGGGTATGGGGGGAGACAGTCTAGTTTTACCATTGTTATACACCACAACAGGGAACACAGGAATTGAGTGGTGGTTCCTTCTTAGCCACAGCTCTGTTGCAGCGTAAATGCACTTACATACAATATCTGGATCTCTGGGCTGCTATTTTTCTCCTACACATTGTCCCCAACCGGTTTAATTGCCCCTCTGTCAACACACACCCTCCCCTCCCTCAAATCTGTTTTGAGCCACGCACTCCCACACCGGCTCTCATGCTTTTCTCACAGTGATGCAGAAATTGTTCATCCTCATCCTCCTCCACTCTAAAAGTTAAGTAACTTCCAAGAGAGAAAGGAGGAGTGACACTTATTAACTCATCTGATCAACCTGATAAATGATCAGAGAAGTCTTAGTTTGTTACTAAATCCTGGCATATAACTCTGACTCTGAGTCTGTGTTGGTACTATGTAGTGGTCTACAAGTAGGCGGCTTTCTTCAACACAGCTAGAAAACACAGCACACATGGATCCCACTCTCCCTCAGTGTCACAGCAAGATGATAACCATGCTCTCACCGCTGAGAAATTTCGCTTATCACCTGATATACAGTCATTAAACACTCAAATTTCAGCTGTTAGGTAATTTCTTCCCCACCCCATCACTCTCACAGCTGATCCCTGCATTAGTCCAGGTTAAAACCTACACAAAATTTGGAAATACTGTGAATTATCCCTCATACTCAATTCCTCATTCCAAAGCATTCTTTTTTTCACCCCCAGCTTTTGCCTGGGCAGATTCAGCATCTGCAGCCAAGTCAGTTCTTTGAGACTTACCTCTATTTCTGCAAAGCACTGGCCTGCAAACACATGTCCCCCATCCTCCACCACATACTGGATAAGCTTCCCAGCTGAAGGTGAGCGCAGAATGGAGGGATCATTCTCCTTTTCAAACACACAGGTCTTGTTACCTATAGTGATACGGTACCTACGAAAGAAAAGGACAAATCACTGCCACAGAGTTTCTTGTGGAAAGCATGGGAAGGAAAAAATCCATTCTCTCTTTCCCTGCTCTAAAACAAAACTGAACAAAACCACCTCAGCCAGCTATTCTGAGCTGAACAGTACAGCCCTGGGTATCAAAGTTCAGATTAATCATATCAAAACAGGACTATGGAAGCCAGGGATTAGAAACCAGAGAGAACAGCCCTTAGCAAGGTTGTATGTATGTTACTTCTGTGCTGCTTCTCTACTAACAGGTGTCAGAACCAATATTTCATATAAACAAAACCTGATGGTAGTGGAGATTACACTTGCAATACATAACACACAACACACGCACCGAACTGTCCATCTCATGCAAAATCCTCTTGCATACAGAGCAAAGCTGAAATGAGTAGGACACACTCATGTAGCAGACTGAGAGGTTCAGATTTTATAACATTTTTCAACACAGAAAATAACCCAAACTCTCTTCGTACTCCTGACCAGACTCACTACATTTGTCACAGAAAACAAACCAGCAGAGGGGGCAGTGGTTCATTTTTCAGAAGCTGGAGATTTACTGATCTTCTGGTTATGATCCCTGCAAGGAACTTTCAGGAAGTGCACTGAAATAGAAAATCTTGTATCTATGTCTAAGGCAGCTGTGGAGCTCCAAGGATTTTAAAGAATTTCATGTCTTTTAGGTTTTGGGTTTGGGGTGTTCTTTTATAATCCATAACAGCACTTGTGAAGAACCAGCAGGAGAACACAAACTCCACATTGGTACACGTTCAGATCTTTCTTCTAACAGTAGCCAAGATCTGTTCTTCAGGTGAAGGCAACTTCTCCATTTAAACTCATCCATAATACATCTAAGTAATTTCCTCCTAGGGGAGATTTTCATTCCCAGGTGATCTTTGGGAAGCATAAAGTTACAAGTACACCTAATCTTGGTTTGTATGTAGATGTTAAATATCAATCTTTACAGGTTGCTACCTGTCCACCTCTTCTTTCATGTAGGTAGTATAGCTGCTACCATCATAAGATAGAAGCAGTCCTCCATCGCTCAGTCGGTGCACATCAACTTCTACACATGAGCTGTTCATGATGACCACGTAAGAATTGGGAGACTGTCGAGTCACCTGCAGATCCACAAGAATGGTACGTTATCATGTGAAATAAACACAGCATTAATACTGCCTTGGTGCCACAACATACACAGTTTTCCAAGCACTGCAACAGTGAGAATTAAAAAACAGGAACAGAGCCATTTGTTCTCATGTTAGATGGGGGGGGGGGGGGGCGGGGCGGAGGAAGTAAAAAAGAATCAGGATCACAAGCATTTAGCAGTCAAGAGATGCCAGAAATAATGGTGTCCATGAACCTTGAGTTAATCCTCACGCACTTAGGTATTAACTGTACAGGTTTGATCACATCAATCTTTGTACAAGTCATAGTTGTGTACTAAAATGGCATAATGAATGAGACAATTTGAAATTAAAAAAAAAAAAGAGAGAGAGAGATTGTCTCACAGAAAAAGCAGCTAAAGCTCTTCCTGGAAAAAGGGAAATCTATCAGTCTCTGCCACAGAGTTCCCATCTGAAACTGGGTAAATTATTTAAAGCATACTTTAGCTGCTGTTCAGTGCCTGTTTCTCAACAAAGGGGTGCCAAGATGAACTCATGGAGGTGCAGGAGTGCAGCGTATTGACAGCTGCAGAAAACAGTAGATGGTCATGCCGTTAAAAACTTCACCATAATAAATTTGCCCAAGGAAGCTAGTTAAGATTGCACAGGCAATCTTAAATCTAGTATTTCCTAATTTTCATGGGCTTGGCTTTGCAACCTTTCAGCAGTATGCCTAACATTGGTATTTGCACACAGCAAAGAAAAAGCAATGCTGAAGCGTAGAAATCACTACAAATTCTGTCATGCTGATGAAAGAAACATCAAATGAAAGTTTTGGTCAACCAATAGGCAGTAGTCTTTGCCTATAACAAAGCATTCTTCACCCTGTGCAGAGCATTTCTAGACTCCAGAAGGTTAAAACAGTTATAGAAATAAACAGAGATATTGCAATAGAAAGATATGATGGGATATTATCATAAGGGAGATTGTACTGATTTCTTAACCCCACTAAAGCAGAGAAAATAAACGCTGCAGAGATTTAATTCCAGTAATTGTATGTATTACAAAGATTAAGCCAGAGCAGCACACAATCAGACATTTCCAGCTAGAAGTGGCAAAAGGATGGGTTTCCACACTGTCCATCATACCTTCAGCACGTATTTTCGTCCTTCATAGATGAGTTCCACATCCACAGTGTTCAGCAGAGTATGAGCAGGCAGGACTTGGCCCCTTGAAAAAGAAGTACAACACAAAACTCGTCTTCCAGAAGCCACCAAATGGCTATCAGGGGCCCAAGCAGGTTCAAAGATGCATGCAAGAGTGGGGAAAACACCAGCAAAGAGATGGGAGTAGGCTTTTAAACCATCTCTTCTTAGGAGAGACACATATCTGTTTGGCAAAGCTACACAGACCAGCTTTGCTCTCCTTCCCATTCACCCACTTCTGCCTTAGAGAAGAGTCTGCAAAAGGAGCATCATGGCCTGAGTTACAGAACATGTAGCATGACTTAGCACGGGGGATAAAGCAGCATTTCCCCCGGCAGTTCTGTTTACATATGGACTCGCCAAAAAGACACTGAGTGGATACTTAACTGCCTGTTAAGAGCGGACCTGCCTGGATCACACCAGGTTTAGCCTGATGGGAGTGTTACAACCAGTTTCCCTACAGTGCCTGCTATACTTTAAAGCCAACAGGAGCAGAGCGGGTTTTCTAAGTACTAGTGGGAAACAGTTTGGAAAATTATGTCAAACCTGGGAAATTAAATCAATCCTCAAAATGAGAGGAAGACAATATCTGATGATTTAAGACTCCCTAACATTGCCCTAGAAGCACACAGAAAGAACTCCACATTTCTGAGCCATTTCTTGGAACTTCTTTCAAAACTGCCAGAAACCAAACTGATCTGTGCAAACAGCAGGGGATATTTCGGGGAGATGCACTGATTATCTGCCAGCTTTCTTACGCCAGTACATAAACAGCTTCCTGGGGTCAGAGAACAGTCAGCAGGTAACAAGCTCTGTGCCTTTCTGGACTGGACTTGAACAAAACCTGTAAATCAAAATTAATTACTATCTGCTTATCAGCTACCTACCAGACAAGCTTGCAATTTTACCTTTCTAGAGAGTGCAAGAAGTTTGAGACACTGTTTCGGAAGCTCACATCAGCCACATGCAGAGCTCCACACACCACTCCCAGCATGGTATCCGGCCTTTCAGCCTAGAAAGAAAGGGTACGTAACACAGTTGCATCCCCTTTGGCTTCAGTCCATTCTGGACACCCACTTGAAGAATCAACTGTCTCAGATCTATTTTTGGTTCACAGCCAACCTCTCTTTTAAAATTAAGTTGGTGTAGCATCCATGCAAATATTATTATAGAAGCAATTACTTCTGTAACTCCTTAGAAGAAAACATTTTTTTTCTTCCTGGGACAAATCTTGAGGCTCCACCTACATTTCCACTATCATCTGTCCCAAACTGCAAACCAAAATACTAGCCTTAATTCACACATACACTAATATGCTTTCTGGCCAACTTCACAACCACCTTCCCCTAACAGGGATGACCTGGGATTTTGATATTAGTAAGAATTAAGGCCAGTGAAAATTTTTATTCATAAGTCACTCATTATTATGAGTGGTCAAAATAACCACTCCTAAAATCCTTGTCCTCCTGCAACCAGCACACACCAAGCTTGTCCCCTCACCCCCTTTCCCCTCCTCTCTCCAATTTGTAGTCCTGTAAGGCAAGCAGCCACACCTGAACTTTCTCAGCAATAAGTCGATCCAACCAGCCAGTGTCAATGCGGTTCTGCTGGAAGCTTTCTGTTTCCAACAGTTTAATCAAGTACTCAACAGTGGTTCGGAAATCCCCTCGGATGGACAGCTCCTTCAAAGCCACTACCATGTTTCTGAAAAAGAAAAGAAAACCTATTATCTATCCCATACTAATGGTAACGTGCAAGCCTGTAACTCTAGATAGTTCCTCATGAGCTGTTGGGAAAAAAACAGTCTGAAGGTAATAGTAGAAGAGCACTGGAGCAAGATTCTATATGGCATGCTTGGGAATGAAAGAATATTGATTTTCTTCAACCTGCTGCTGGTGTGAACAAGAGCAGCTCAGCCAGCACCAGCCATGAGATCAGGAGCTGCCACTTATCATCATCTAGGCATCTATTACATCTGAGAAGTATACACAAAACAGACAGATGTGGTCTCCATCCCACCCAGAATGGAACAGAGGAAAGGCTCTGGATGAAAAACAGCGTGGATGACAGGCCAGACAGTTCTGTCTTATGACTGAGCACTTGAACGCTCCACACTGCATAAGGACACTCAGTGGTTTATAAACCATTGTAAGGCACTGACATAACAAGATGTCAATGTTGTTATCAATGTTTTTCCTGTTAGAAGCCTTCCACCTGAAAGCTTTCAAAGAGGGACTTCAATTCAATGGTCACTGTATCATACCCCATCAGCAGATATATAAGGCATGAATGAAACAAAGGAAAAAAAATAAAGAGAAGTAAGCAAAAAGTGTAGAAATGCAGGTGCGTGCAACACAGTGGAACTGCAAAGCAAGACAGAATAAGCTTGGCCATGATGTAGAAAACAAGGTAAAGAGAGGGAAAATGCTCTTAAAACTCCTATAAGTAGGGAGTCCTGTTTTTCCACAGCACTTTGAATGAAAGAGGACAAAACTCAAGAAATTTCCAAGGTTCTACCACTTTTCTGACTACTTACGAGATGGCTTCTTCACGGTTTTCTCCCCAAGAGAAGCAGTGACCAAACTGAGAATCAGCAAATTCATGAAGCCCTCCTGCAGCAGCAACACTGAAATAGCCCCAGACATTCTTATTGCTGCGGAAATTCAGTTCCTGAACTGTACCAGAACTGGGCTTAAATCCCTGTAAAGACAGACAGGCATTGCTAATCATCCTAAAGAAAAATTAAATAATCCAAAATTAGGAAAGTTATTAGAGTTCTGAAGGTTAGAGCACCTCTTTGTGCTGCAACGATACAGACACAAGTAAGTTCAAGTTGTGGCTAACCAGAGTCTACAGAACCATCAGCTGAGGTATGGGAAGAGTCTTTTACATTTGCTGCCAAAATTTTCAGGATCAGCAGCAGGGACTGAACCTAGGTGTAAAGCCTACACTTATCAGATCGTGATCAGTAACTACAGAATTTAAAACACTCACCTCATCAGGATTCTCACTGGTGATACGTGCAGCAATGACATGGCCACGTGGACAGGGAACATGGGCTGAATTCTCAAAATCAATAGCTGCATCTCCCCACGGAGAAACACCGTACATCACTCGGATATCCTTGATCCTGTGGAGGGGAATCCCCATGGCAATCTAAGGAAAAATAGTAATAATAAAAAGAAAGCACCAGTAAGTTTCTCTCCTCACAGAGAGTACCTGTTCCTTGAAGAATTAATTCTACCAATTCTCTGTGGAAAATGATGCTGCAGTTCTAGTTTAGTAGATATGCATGGCCTATTTTCTGATTTAAGTCTTCTCTATTGATATCTTAGAACATTCATGTTTCTCAGGAAAGCTGAGCTCAGTGTTAATATCCACCTTAAGCCCTTCAGTTAGTATTTTCCATTGACTAATTAACAGGCTCCAGAGAAAGCTGGCCAGTGCTAGGTCAGCTGAGGATGGGGATGTATTAGGTCTGTTAAAAATATACTAAGGTCCCAGTGAGACAGAAGCCCCCTAACTGGTTATAGGAAACTCTGGAATTTTGCAGCTATAAACTGCAGGAAAAGTAACCTGCGGAGCTGGCTGCGTCCTTATGGAGTAAAGTCCCACTTGTTCAGTTCATTAGATTGGATTTTTTAAATTTATTTTTTTTTTTTACAGCTACAGTTCAAAAAGGCTGAGTTTCAGTGTAGCCATTTCTTTCAGCTGCCTACCAGCCAGACAACCAACAGATAAAAGACCAAACCGGTTACAGTATCAATGTATCACTCTATGAAATTGTATCTAGCATCAGCATTATGAAGAACAGTGCCCAAACAATGAGGAAAGCATCTGACTAGTTATAAACTCTCCACACCTGGCAAATACAGGCAGAGACCTACTGGAATCAGTTGCTGAGAGGAGGCTCACGCCAAAGCCAAATAGCCTCCTGACAAAATGAAGATGATCCTGCTCCTGAGTAGTCTACAAGACACTACAGTTCAACTGTTTGTTTTCTTTACCATCAGTCCAATAAATTTCAAAATGCAAACACCTAGGAGAAGATGGGAACTAACAAGAAAGCAAGAGGGTGAGAATGGGAGGGCTGTGAAAAAGGAAGTAGGAAAGCAACTAGAACCCCCTAACATGGTGTAAGAAAAAGAAGGGGAGAGGACTGCAGCATTCATCCACCAGTGGAAAAGATGGGGGCTGAGAAGGGGGAGATGGCATGGCAGCACAGAAGGAGTTTGGTGGGGATGCACAAGGGATGGATGAGCTACAGCATACGCCACAAATGCTTTCTACAGGATCTGTGAAGGATTCCCTCGTTACTTTGGGGATCAGAACAACAAGAAGTCTACTCATTCATGTAAGCCATAACTGTCACCCACTGTCATGACTTCTCTTGAAAAAGCAATAAATCAAGACAAATCCTTGGTCACTTTGCCACATCTATTCAAGTACCTAATTATTAGGCACAAATCCTGTTTTGTAGAAAGGCTAAAGAGCAGGGACCTTAGCCAGGAGGAGAAAGCATCTGCAGTCAGCGAGAGGCTTAGAAAGGTAGAAACAATTGCTCTGGAAGTCAGGAACCGCTCATCAAAATTTACAAGACGTAAGTCACTTTCCTGAACTTCAAACAACCGCTGAACTTGCTGAAAAATGAAGCAGCCAACTGTCTGTTCTTTTTTCCCTCCTTTTGTCATAAGAAACTCTGGGAAGTGGCTGCTGTCCCTTAGAGGCAGAGTGGGCGATGCACTGCTCAAAACTGGCACAGCATTTGATTGCACTGCTAGCCTCAGAAGCCAACTCATTTCACAAAGTAATTTCAGGGCTTAAAGTTGAACTACTCATGGCTAATACTTGTTGAGACAGGCCTTTACACAAAACCTCTACTTAAATCAGTTTTCACACCTCTGTTTTATTCCTCTCTTGCTTCTCTTCATACTCCTTTTAACTGAAGGTCTATCTGAACAGTCCAAGAGAAACAACTAGAAAATAACCTCTCTTTGCTTTCCAAATCAGGAAGAGTCAAATGCTAGAGCTATAAGGGATGCATATATGTTTTGGGATAATTAATTCAACTTTGCTCCAGGCACAGAAGATTTATCCCAAGCTGAGAAAGTACCAGAACGGGCCTGTAAGTTATCAAGTATTTTTGTTGAGAGGGAAATGTGGGAGAGTCATATATCACCTATCTGCACATGAGGATATAGGCCATATTTAGTAGAGATCTCTAATACTTTCTTTATATTCTATTCTCCATCAGTACCAAGATTGAGTCATCTGCATAATATTAGTATGTGATCCAGTTTTAACACAGAACCCTGGCTGTGACTCAGACAACAGTCCGCCCCCCTATTTTACTAAGGCTTCAGCAGAACAGGTTTTTCATGCTCAGATCTCTTCAACATACCACAGCTTGAGTACTTCTGGAAGCCTCCAGATGCACAGGGCCTGAGCACTTGACTCACCTGGAGCTGCGCTGCTGGCAGATTAACATCAGCCACCATCTCTGTGCAGGGGTGCTCCACCTGCAGCCGGGGGTTCAGCTCCAGAAAGTAGAAACTGCCATCCTGGCTGTACAGGTATTCCACAGTGCCTGCACTCACATATCCCACCATTTTGGCAAGCTTCACTGCACACTAGGATACAGGAAAAGAGAGTATTTGATTTCCAGGTGCTATGCTCTCTTCATCCACCTCACCCACTTCAGACACTCTTGTTGGTATTTTGAAACATCCAAAAACCTTGTAACAGGCCCTAGAACTGCTCAAAAAACCACATGTGGCACAGGAGTTTTGATTTCCAGATTATTTCATTTACAGTTTACAGAAGGCAGAGTTTGAAGCAAATATTTATAATACTTGGCATTAGACAATTCATACAACTCCTGCAGCTTACTTTTAACATGACAATATACATTTAAAACACCCTTCCCTGCTATTTTCGGGGTGCATGCATTTTTTGAAAGGAGCTCTACAGCTGTTTGTCAGGACATGGTGGACTCAAGTTTTGGAAATGTGAGTGGCTGCCCGCACCAAGCAGTTTAAGACACACAACCCTACATTGCTCCTTTAAAAGACTCAACAATGCACAACCCTTGGCAATGTTAAACAATGGAAAAAAAAAAAAAAAAAGTCCTGCCTGTTTCTGGAGTTTCACAAGGAAAATAGAACTTGCAGAGCCACTCTCACCTGTTCCATGTGCTCAAACACCACTGAAGTCGCAATAGAAGCAGGTGCTTCCTCAATAATCTTCTGGTGCCTGCGCTGCACGGAGCAATCCCGGCCAAAGAGAGAGATGGCATTGCCATACTGATCTGCCAGGATCTGCACCTCCAAATGGCGGGACTGTTTGGCTAACCTCATTACAAAGATTGGAGAGCCTGGGACTTCAGCTTGAACCTAAAGACAGCATATCAATAGGCAGATCATTTTTTGTAAACACTTGTCTGGTCACAACTACCCCAAGTAAATTTTTTAAGCAAGGAACATCCATAATACTTCCCCTGGGCCACCTAAGGCTGAAAATACCCTGCATTCACTTGTATACAATTACAGTGTCACTTCCATTCCTCTCAGCTGTCCTAAATAACCCGTAATCTAAAGAAGGCTCCTGTCCCTCAACATTTCTGAGCTATGCTGCAGATGCCCTCCATTACTCTGTTTTATTTAGTATCTCCTATGATGTGTGGGCATTTGACAACTGTATTGGATATGCAGATACATTGAAATCCTACCAACAAACTCATGATTCAAAGCCGCTCTCATGATTCAAAGAGGCTCTGATACATAATGCAGGCTTTTTCAGTTCTTTAACATTTCCGATACAGTGCTCAGAATCACCCAACCAGAACATTGAGAACAAGACAACACACATCAGTGGGAAAAGTTACCTGTCTAAACAGATTGGGGAAGTCATCTGCATTGTTAACTTTCCTAATTCCTTTTCCTCCTCCTCCTTCAGAGGCCTTGATCATGACAGGGTAACCAACCTCCTCAGCAGCCTGATCAAGATGGGCAGAAACACACGCGTAAGTACAAAAAGGTAGCAGAATCAAGTTGAAAAGATCATTATTCCCCTGTTGATTTGTGTCCAAGCTTCTGTCTGACCATTTAGCAACCAAGACATGAATGGGATAGAAAACAAACATTCCAGTCTGAGAGAATACCTGTAGTTGAAAAAATCAGCATGATTTTGTGACTACAGAGAACTCTAGCCTCTCAAAGTGATCACAAAATCTTTTGTCAGTGCTTCACACCTTTAAATTTATAAACCCATAGAGAAGTGTTTTGTATAATACAGAAAATCATTAAGCTGGGTAACACAGAAAAAATTACATAGTCCACCCTCTCTCTTTCCAAAGGAAAACTCCCAAATCCTGTATTGTCTCAGGAGTATCTCTCATTCTAGAAATCTTCCTCAAAGAGAAACTTAAAAAAAGACAAAATCAAATGTGAGGTCATGGGTCTTTATTAAAAACACCTTGTTCCTGCATTAAACAAAACCCAGAAGAGAGTCCTTAATGAAATGCAACTTTGTTCCAGTACGTTGTCTCTTTCTCCTAATTCTGCAGGCTGGGCCCAAAGATGATATGTGAAATGTCACTTCTTGATTTCCAAGACTTAGTTCTGTGAGGCTGACGGTCTAGTTCTAATTTGTATTCCCATACCTATAAATAGAGAACCTCTTGGTCTCTCCAGGTACGTATGCAGCAAGACCTCAAATACCTCTAAGACACTAGCCACATACCCGCAGTCCATCATCTGCATCTTTCACGTAGCCTTTTTCATATAGTTCCTGAGGAACATTCAAGATACGCTTCTGAAGATCATTTTCCTGCCAGTCTACTCGAAGACCTGAAACATAAGCATTATCTTCTTAGCTCATTCTGCGGCAAGGCTCAGTGAGACCTCACACGTCAGACACTGGTGAAAAAAACAGCAGCCATAGTTCCACAAGAACTACTCTGGAAGCATTTAAAAAACAGAACCTAGAATGTAAACAGGTATTTCTGTTTTCTGGGGAGTGGATCTCTTCATCCAATGAATTACATCCTCCATTTACCCCGTGCAATTCTGAGAAACAAGTTATTTACAGTCTTTTGAAACTCCACAAAGCTTCCATGTGTTGGCTTGTGTACTCCAAAACGACACGCTCTGTGCTAGAAAGGCTACAGAAATACCAGATATTACAGCTGTACTGTTGGACTAACAGCATGCTACACAACATGTAAATTTTACCTGACATGACATATATAAATCAGTCACTATGTCTAAGTCTCGGATAACACCAATTTGAAACCTTAAATGGATGGAACATCTCTTGGAACACCTTTTTGCGCACAGACACTTCTAAAAGATTAAATGTGTTGAAGAAAAAAAGATTAGAATGATCTTGATAAACACGGGACAACTTCTTTCTCACCACTGCCACTCCAAGGAAGGGTTGGGATGCCAGCAGTCTGAGCCACTATTGAAGAAGCAATTTTATCTCCTAGGGCCCACATTGCTTGGCTTGGAGGACCTGCAAAGAGCAAAAACAATGCATGAGAGACACAAGAGATATCAGACACTGGGGAAATGTCCAGAAGACTAATTCAGGTTCCCTGGAAGAGGGATAAATAAATACTCTTAGCAGGGTTGCTGCATGCCACATCTTAACTGGTATGAATGAACATTTCTGAACCAAATGGAGCATTAGCTGCATCAGCCAGGAAACTAAAAGGAAACAGTAGTTTGCTTTTACTTTTGACCAAGAGGAGGAAAAGGCAATTGAAACTACAGCAATACAACCACTGGCACATCACAATAGCTTGTTAAGTGCCCACTGTGTTAAAGCAGTCTTGGCACACTCAGCTTGCAAGCACCACTCTCTGTCCATGTGTCCTCAAGCTGGTCCTGCCCTCAAAGGGATGACAGGTACTAGTAACTGAAACTAAGTGTGCATATCACACACTGCCGGAATAATATTTCAGTGTTCTGATTTTATTTGAAACGTGGCTCACATGGGGCTGTAGTGTATGATTGGCAAGAGATTTAAACTGGAATTAAAATACAGCTTTTAAATCCACTCCTCTTCAAAGGTCCAAAGTATTTCTGTGGTTATGGCTCAACACACTATAGACAAAAAGATATGCCAGAAGTCCTGGTACAGCTATCCTCAGGCTATGTTCAGACCATGACTTTTAAAACTAAAGATGGACTTGTGATAAATACTGCATGTGTCCAAAACCTTATCCAATATTCAGATCCATGTGGTTCAGGAGATGAGGCTTACTGCATTAAACATCTCCAGCACTTGGCTAACTACAGTGCTAACTAGATCACAAACTTCGTGTACTGTCTACATAAAACTCCACTCTTTCCATAAAACTGAACTACAAACACCCTCTTCAAAGGGACATTCAGCTCTTGAAACATCTGCTTGAACAGGAATCTTTTCTGATTTTGTATCTCATGATATTCAAAGATATGTTGGAGAACTTGCCAATTCTCCTGTACAAGAATTATTTTCCAGCATATGTCCAAAGCTTACCTAGTTTCCTTAGTCTCGATGGCTGGAAACAGCCAACTGTTAGACAGCATAGTCTGTTGCTCTGACTACTGTAAAGAACTTATCATCAGTCTTGCACTTGTAAACCATACCTCACGGCACTCTTAGGCTCAGCATTTTCTACATCACTAAACCTACACATTTTAAAATAAGGACTAGACATTAGATCAGAACTGTATCTCCTCACCCATGAAAGCAATGCCATTTTTGTGGAGAAGGTCTGGAAGTTTAGGGTTCTCAGATGCATGGCCCCAGCCAGCCCACACAGCCTGCAGAAGAAAATAACATAATTCACTCTTTGTTTTAGTAAAAGAAGCACATGAGCAGAAATAGAAAGCATGCAGATACTTCAAGTCTTTCTTTTCCTCACTGAAAACAGCCTCATAACAGTCATAAGCCAGACCAGCCTCCTGAACTACGCTGTGTGCTTAGTTTAAAGGGCTAGTTTTGCATCTTGTAGACAAGTCAAAGGCGGCTGCCGCAGCAAACTGTTGAAAAGGAACTAAGTGTATGGAAGTGAAAAGGTGAAAGGATCTGTCTTGATTTCAGCTGGGATATAGTTAATTTTCTTCTTAGAAGCTGGTGCAGTGCTGTGTTTTGGATTTGGTCTGAGAACAATATCGATAACACACTGATTTTTTAGTTGTTGCTAGGTAATGTTAGTACACTAAGTCAAGGACTTTTCAGTTTCTCAGACCTTGCCAGCGAGGGCACTGGAGGGGCACAAGAAACTGGAAGGGGACACAGCCAGGACAGCTGACCCAAACTAGCCAAAGGGATATTCCATACCACAGAATGTCCTGCTCTGTATACAAACTGGGGGGGTGGCTGGGGCTCCAGTCAGTGGGTGGTGAGCAACTGCATTGTGCATCCCTTGTTTCCTTTTCTTCCTTCCCTTTGGATTTTGTTCCTTTCCCCTTCTCCCTCCTTTTCATTATAATTGGTTTTATTTTATTTTATTTCAATTACTAAAATGTTCTTATCTCAACTCTTGAGTTTTACATTCCTTCTCAATACTCCTCCCCATCTCTCAGCGGGGTGTGAGCAAGCAGCTCTGTGGCACTTTGTCACCAGCTGGGGTTAAACCATGACAGGTGCTTTGCATCTCATGCAGACATTCATACTGGAAAATCCACTGCATTGTAATACGCTTGCCTTTTGGTGACAGTATAGGTTGGCAATTTCAATTTCTTTGACCCGTCTTTCTCCCCAGATACAACTCATTATTTAAGGAGAGAAGATTGCTCGGTGTTACCTCCTGTTTCAAAAACTATCTTTGACACTTCTCACCTGCACTGGAATCCGCTTAGCAATATCAAGAATGAGTTCCACATTTGCATAGTTGTTGTTGTTTGTTCCTCCTGGAACTGGGACGTAGTGATCTGCCATTTTAATATACTCTGTAAACACAAAGAAGGTCTCATTTAGATTGCAAATCTAATAAACAGTACTTGGTCTATAACTCACTAAATCTACAGTACTGGAAGTACTTAACCTTCTTCCAGAGAAATCTGTTACTTGACAGAATGGTAGGTGATGCAGTGGATACCCACACTGCACCTCTTGTATCCCTGTGGACACACATCCCTGTGCAAGGAGTGGGCTGTGCACCTTCACTGGCCTTCGCAGCTCACCTGCATTTGCCTTCAGATCCTCAGGAGTCACCATGACAACAAATCTGATTGCTCGCTCATTTCGAAACATCTCGTAGGACCACCGCCGGATGGACCTCATGCATTTCACTGCTGCAATGCCATTATTTGCTATCAGGACCTGAGTACGTTAGAAGCAGGGATGAAATACAGTCTAAATAGCACAAAACACGAAATGATAATGAAAACAGTTTTTTCTCTGCAGACTCTTCACCCAGTTTTGGGGCTGTGCAGTTTTGTTAGCCAGCATTCAATCCAGCAAGAACATTTAATGGCCCATCAGTCAATTTAGAAAACAGCTCTTGCTCCACCATAACGATTTTAATGCATTATGCTTTGTTTGGATTAAAGAGCAGAAGGACACATGAGAATAGGCATAATGAGCGGCTAAAACTTATGGTACCTGAAAGGAAGGGACCTCATCCATTAAATGATTATGTAATTTTAAATACATTTCTTAGTGTTTTTTCCAGTCTACTTTTGTTACATCTGTCTATAAATCATTCTCTATCAGCAGAATTGCTCTAGCTCACTCAGAAATTTTTTTCTGTCACACTAATCTAGAGCAATGAGATCCTTATTTATTGCATATAAAATAAAATGGAAAAACAACGATGACAGGCCAAAGTACAACATTCAAATTCAGGAATATTAATATTTTGATATCTGCAATGTACAGCCTTATACAGAGAGAGGTCATAGCTCAAGAGAAGGGAACAAAATGCAATACGCTAAAGTAACTTACCTTTTCAATAACTTTATTCCCTCCAAAACGAGTAACAAATTCTGCTGGAGAAGCCACAGTGAAATCCCGCTGCACATCAACTTTCTTCCTGTCCCGGCCTTGCTTTACAAGGTGTAAACCAGACATACTGGGCCTAAAGTTGTGGGAGACAGAAAAAAAAGCAACTTGGCAGTGCAGATGTACACAAATAGAAAAGGCTATGTGAATAATTTGTAAAGTTCCCCTTGACCATACTCCCCAAGCAGACAAGCAGAATCACTCCCTGCCTCCAGACCACCACGGCCTGGTCCTCAGCTTTTCCAGGGATCACTGGGTTTTAACTGCCTTTCTCTCTGCAAAAGCTAGGTTATCTGGAGAAATTCCAGTTCTGCTAATACAGAAATTGGTAAACACGTTCACTGTATATTGCAGCCCAACACAGAACAACAATGCTCCACCACACTGCTTTCAATTCATCTAGGAAAGCTGGAAAATGACAACAACGTTTTCTGGCTTTGGTAAAACAAGCTACTAAGATCACAATCTGTAGGGAAATCCCATGGGGAACCACAGCAAACACATCTCCAGCTGCAAACTAGAGACTGTGACTGGCTACTTGAAATCATTTTGCAAGAATTTTCCACCATCCAATCTTTCATGTCTTCCTCAAAATTTCTGAGAGCCAGAGGACAAATCAGTCACGTTAGTTCTACCACAAACAGCGAAAGCCAGTTTTGTGTCTGACAAGATCAATGCCGTGTTCTGCCACTGCTTTTCTGTGTGGGAAGGGGACACAGTCACTTCCCTTTCTTAGGCTTCAGCTTCCACAGAAGTAACATATGCATAAATCACCCTTTGCTTTTGCAAGCACTACAGCACTTGATTTGCTAAAATTCACAAAACTGATATTGTGAGATGAAACTCAACAGAAAAACAAAGACCTACTCTTCACACTGTGTTGTCTACCATAGTGCAGCATGACTGGGGAAATAGTAAGATACTTTTTATTTTAAAGCCCCTGAAGCTTTATCTCTCGGGTCACCTCGCAGTTTGCCCATTTTTCCTTCTGTATTTAGTATGCTTTTCGTAACAGGTTCCTTTCCCATGAACACACTGAAGCCCTTACCCCTGCCACCACACAGGATTACAGAACCTTTCTGTAGGAAGGAGAGATGAGTATTAGGAAGTTATTTTAAAAACTACTCAATGCTTTGGAAAGACCAGCAACCAAGGGGATCAATACCATTGGAGCAGCTGTGTAACTGGTAGCATCTGTCCCCAGGAGCCACAGGGGCCCTGCTAGCTGCCCTTTGGCCATGGAAACCCATCAGAACCTCTGGCCTAATCAGCTGCTGAAGCACTGCTACCATTGAGCAACTCCCCTGGGAAATGGGATGGGACATGGTAGAAAGCAACTGGAGTTGCTCAGGGAGGACATGAAGGGAAAACCAATCCAAGGACAAGCCAAGCCATGCACAGCATCTAGAAGTCTCCTTTTACAAACACAGCCAGCAAGAAAGGTCAGGTAGCCGAAGAGCTGTACCTGTGAGGTTCACTGCCCTGTGGAGCATCCTGGTTTAAATGAGCTGCTGTTAAGAGGTACTTGGTGACAGCCTGAGAGGAAACACACAGACCCCCCCTCACATTCCCTCATAAATATGTTATGGCTATGAAGAGTTACCCATCTGGAATGCAGGCCCTCCTTAGCTCTTCTTCAGGAGCATAGTAACACCACAGACCAGTATTTTGACTAAAAAATGTTCTGATGAAAGAAGCCTTGAACAAACTGTAGCTAGTATCTAGTTTAAATCCAGATTCTTCTCTTATGCATCTTTCCTGTGAACAATCATGGTGCTAACACAGACTACACTGTGCTTTGCAGTACACATCAACAAAAAGGATCTTGACCCATGCCACCTAGCACAACCTGTTCCAAAAGGTAAATGCCAAATCCTGATATAACCAACCAAGAACTGTGCTAGAACAAAGGGTTATCTTTCAGATAAGGCAAGATCAGTGCCCAGATCTGACCATAAAGACGCGTTTATCTACCACACATAAGATGGAGAGGATCTTCCCCTTCCTCTCTGCCTTCACACACACCATCTAGTTCGGCTGTGACATCCTGCTGTGGCACAACCCTGACTTTGTGAGGATTTCCAGAACAGCAAGAAAGCATATTTACAGCACTTGAAATTCAGACCCTGTGTTCTGTGTTAACACATCGATCTTTCTCTCTCACACATGAGATATTCCCATGACAAATGGCCATGCTGGCGGAGAACTTCAAGTTACAGTCTTGCAAACATTAAGCTTAACTGGGAAGTGAAAACCTGTTCTAAGCACAGCAAAGAGAGACTTTGAAGTGATCCATGAAGCCAAGACTGGGAGAAGTAAAGATAATGGGAAATACAGGATTTTAAAGCATGGTAAAAACCAGATGCCTATCTCCCAGTGATATTCTGGGACATATAAATGGCTGTACTAGGTCATCCCAAAGTATATCCAGTCTAGTAACTTATCTCAAAGAAGAGCTGCTAGCTGATATCCAGAGAAGAGCCTAAGAACAACTTAAGTGTGCAAAGGTTCTTCCTCCGTGTACTTTCCCTCCTTCCAGTGAGCTGCACTTTCAGAGGTAGACATTGTCAGTGAATTTAAAACCTATTCCTATGAACAGGAGTTCACAAACTGCTCTGTGATAATCTCTGCCCAGGAAGTCAAGGGCAGGAGCCAACAGGCAAGAAGAAGAAGAAAGCTGTAGTTAAGGCTGAATTTCTACTTGTATTTAAAGAGGGTCAGTATCAATGGCATAGCAAGGAAGGAGCACAGTCTAAAAAGTGAGACAGGTTTATTCATTGCAGGTTTACTGAGAGCAGTCTCAACAAAAACAGAAAAAAGAAAAATCTTGGGGTCAGAATCTATGAAAATGTATGAATATGAACGATCGTGCCAAGTTGAAATTACTATGCACATAAAGATACTGCTACAGATAAAATGTCAAAAAAACCAAAGGTTTATCAACCAGAAGAGTGCACAAACACTTGTTTATAAGCAAGTATAGTTCAGTTGATTTGTGACAGTAAGCATACAAAGAACATTAAGTTTATTTACTAATAACCACAGGCTGCACATTAAAATCAAAACAGAAGGGGGTGGTGGGATGCTGTTTGGGTTTTCTTCTTTTTTTGCAGGGTAAGATGAGGTAGAAGTTGGGCAGCAGGAAGAAACAAATCTCTAAACAAAACAGAATAAATGCTGAGTTAGTAACAGTCATCCCTATTAATCACCAGATCACAACCGCAGTGTTTTGTTACATAGGAACTTTCAGAATCCTCATCTGTCCTTCAGAGTTTACAGAGGTTAGAAGTTGTGCAGAATCTCAAACTTTTTAAACACTGATCCCCCAACTAAGATGTATTTTAGCATCTTTCTTACAGACTGCATGCACAGATAGCTCACAGTAACTGGCAAGGTTTCAGAGGATAAAATTAATATGGAAAAACATCAGTATGCAACTCCAGTACAGAGTGCCCAGCTGCCTCACTCCAAAACAGTCACTGCTATGAGAAGACAATCATATCTGTAATTCTTACCTTTGCAGCATGTGATATCTCATTTCCTGATTCTGCTCTGCAGAATCCTCCATGCTGTCTCAGTGAAGGAATTAAGAGCTTTCGGGCTTGCTTATGACTGGTCTAATGTAGCTGCTATTTTATTGTTTTCAATACTGCAGCTCAAAATCCAGCAGGAGAAAGCTGCACAGAGCCTCTTGCACTCATGCGGCTGTGCAGTGGCATTCCCCAGATTGCTTCAATCTTTTAACCTTTGTCCCTTGCATTACACCACCCCTCTCAGTCACTCTTCCTGTGACGCAGCATGCACAGAGGGTAGCAGCTTCCCTCTTCTGCATTCAGAGGAAAGCAGCTGATCAGGAAAGAGAAAATTATCTACAGGTTATGTAATCAGGCTTAACGCACAGCACCAGTGCTGCAGCCCACACGATGCACGGTGGCTGTACCCAGCAATGGCCAGCCCCAGTTCATGCTCCCCACAACTGGGGACACACAAGCAAACGGAGACTGCACAGCTTCCCCATGTGCAGCATCAGCATCCTGAGGAACTCTGCACTGCTGGCTGCATGACTGCGCCGGGAGCAGGCAAGCACCTCAGCAGCAGCTACTTTTGCAAGAGCAAGCAAAGGAGCAACTACAGGGGCCATTTTGCATGAAGAATTCAATAAACATGTAGGATTTAATACCACATTTTCAGGAGGAACGGAAAGGTGACAAGGAAAGCATTTCCAGGGCTGCAGCAAAGAAAGTGAGTGCCACTGTTCATACAGGCACACAGAGCATAGTGGTGATCCAGACATGAGACAACAGGTCACACTGGATGCCAGCTTGGAAGCTGGGAGACCCTGGACAAGTCACTTTTCTGTGCCTCTGTTTCTCCACCTAAAAAATGGACATGAGATCACTCCAAGTGCTGTAAGAATAAATACCCTCACAAGCAAAGTGCTAAAGTACTGCAGGGTCCAATAACATCACTGGAGAAAGGAAGCAGAGTGTTTACTCAGTATTGAGCGCATGCAAAAACATAAATTGCAAATCTGGGGGCAGGGATTGGATAAGCAAAGGCAATGACTGCAGCGACGCAGTGATGATCAAATCTGGACTGGAACTAGACACAGCAACTGGATTACATTTTCAAATTTCACGACATTTGGGTCTGTCCTGGTGTAGGGCCATATCCAGGTAGCATTGCTATTATCTGATGCACAAACATCCCAAGAGTATGAGCAAAAGCCATGCAATCACCCAGGAGAGGATCACTCAAAAAAAGGAACAAATAGCCAGAGAAAAAGTGTCACATTAACATGAGGACAGTATGCAACCTTGAGCCCTGACAGGCAAGGTGAGGTCATGGCAGGAGACAGGGAACTAAGAACAGTACAGGCGATAGGAGCAACGACCAACAGCAAGTGCCATGTGTCTGATAAACTGCAGGCAAACAATTCTGTGCATATCCGATTTCTTCAAGCGTTGCCAGCAGAAGGCTAAAGGGACAGCGACACACTGTGGCAGTGAAGGCAGCAGTCACACTGGAAATAAATCACAGCAGAGACAAGAAATACCAGGGAAAGAACAGTTTAAACAAAAAAAACATCCAGCATTATATATCTACCCAATAACTAAATGCCTCTCTCACCTGTCAGCCTTTTTTCCTCCTTAAAGAGCTACTCAAACTATCCAACTGTGAAGTACACCAGAAATTTCCCATTTAATTAATTGTAAAAACAGAAGTATGTAAAAAAAAAAAGCAACTTATCTTGAAATATTTTCCAGCACTGGCTCTATCTTGAGAGGCCTCTCATCTTACCCGGGTGTGACACAGATCCCTGCTCCCAGCCCACCGAAGCAAACTCAAAGTCCCTGCCTCCCACATCCAGCACACACGACTCCGGCCACGTAAGTCAGCTCTCCCAGGTCCTCCAGGCTCCTACTTCCCTTCATCTCTGCAGGGAGGCTACCACTAACTCACCATTTCACCAGTTCCAAACAAGCCATCACAAGGGTTGAGAATCACAAACCTACAGGCTCTGCTTGATAAAAATGTGTCACTTTCTCTTCTGGTCATCACTATGTGAGACCAGCAAAACCCAACAGACTTTCAGTGACTCTACTGGATATGTATTTCGTGAAGCATTTAAATGGCATGTTCCATCATTTTCAAAATAAAACACTTGCATGATTTGTGGTTCCATTAGATTTCCTCAGTTTTTGATCCCAATTCAAGATTAGCATTTATACATAGTATAATTGAAATTTCACTTCTCAGGTTTTATGAAAATGGTTTCCTGTTCTCCAAAAAACGCCACTCACAGACCCAATCCAAACAGTTTCTGACCATTGTAGCCACAAGGAAGCAAATCCTACATATACACGCAGCTTCATGTTAGAGGAGCAGCTTCAGCACTGGTTAAAAATATTCATTGTGCCTTCTACCAGCTCAATTCACTGCTATGAAATCAATGGACACGATTTGCTGCAACATCCCTACAAAAACACACTACACAAGGATGTGTCATTCTGATACAATACTTACCATCAAACACACAGACTCCACAAAGCTCATTTCCCAAACATAATACTACTCAGAACCCAAATGGCAAACATCATATGAAAACCATCCCCCTCTTCAGACCCCAGGCCTGCTGTTAGACAAAAGGAAAGCCTGCGCGGTTCTCTTGTTCTAGCCTCCAAGAAAAAAAGCATTCATTACAGACACATACCTGACGCACATCGCAGCTAGGAGCCTGCATTGATCCCAGCACTGTAACATGCCAAGTGCTATCAGTGACGTAGCAGTTTATTCCAAAGGCAGTGATGCATTAGCTGGCTTGTTTGAAAGGCAGCCTTAAGGAGACTGCAGCACATACACACACGCACACACACACACCGAGAACGGTGGGGTTTTTTCCTCCAGATTTGGCCTGTAAAGGGTGTGAAGAGAGGGCAGCTCTCATCATCAATTTGGGCTTTCTGTTTTGTAAATATGTAAGTGCTGATGCAAACATGTATTTGATCTGGGTGGTAAGACTCAAGGCAGCTGAAGCATCCCTAAGATCTGCTCCAATTTTAGATCTGCCCTTGCAACCTATTTCACAAAAAGGCAGAGAGAAAGAGCAAGCATATTTGTAGTCCAGCAAGCAATGCAGAATTCTGCAGCCGGAGTAAACAGTTCACTATGTCTCTGGTAATAGGCACTGGGAGGCAGCAATCTGGACTTACTCAAAGACAGGTTTTGCCTGCAATTTTAAAGAGACAGAACAGTCAGCTTGAATGCAGACACTGCTGGAAGGCAGTGCTTCAACCTGTAACTAACTAAAATAAGAAAGAAACTCTGTGTAGCTCTGACAAAGGATCAAGCCTAAGGATTTCAGGAAATTAAATAATGGATGCAGCACAAAAACCCAAAACCAACCCTCTCCCTACTCCCTGGCTAAGTAACTTGACTTTCATGCTCACACAGATTTTGAACAGCCATCAAGGCAGGTCTTTAGCCTAAAGCAGTAACTTTGGTTCCAAAACTACGGAGCTCAAAGTGGCACAAGCTGCTAGGATTCTTCCTCTCAAATAACCAAGTACCAACAGCTGCAACAGATGCAGATTTTAAGTGCTGAGACACTTGTTTGTCAGGTATTTTCTTTTCCTAAACCACACACCTGGTTTTTTATCTGCCATGCCATGTGCATTTTAAACTGGACCATACCCACACGATGCACACACCAAATCACTCATGTTCCTCGCAAGTTCCAAAGCAACATCACAGCTGTAATTATGGGAGGGAACCCAGTGATTTAGAGCTCACTGAGCTCCTCCGGATCACACACTCTAACATACTATGATCAAAACCACTTCAGACCTGAGGCTCTTCAACATACCCCACTCCCTTTGAGTGTTCTTTCCAAGGTATTCTGCACTCAACTTTATGAGTCTCATGCTTGACTAGCCTCTAGCTTTCCACATGCCCCAAGCCCCTTCCTCCTCCTTCAAATTTATCTTTCACAACCCATTTCTCCATTGTGCCCTTCCTGCTTAGACCCATGGCACCAGGTTTTCACTCCTCAAAAATACCCAGTAAATCCAAACGTCAATCCAAATAAATAGCTAAAGTTGAATAAAATTGATAGCTGTCCTCCAGTTCCTAAAATCACAAAGTACTGAAAGATCTTTACTTTTACATCCTCACGAAGTACAAAATTCCACATGTTCCCGTAGCAACGGCCTAACACACTCCAGGTCAAGCCCTGCCACCAAGATAAAAGTTATTAACAACAGTAAAAGACAGTTCTGCAACTGAGAAGAGAGCAGAACTGAAGCCTTTGGCAAGGAGCCTTCCCAGTGCTCTTTGACAAAATTCAACTGTTGAACAGATCTGATCTACATGAACAAGAGACTGTACCTTTTTTAACAACCAGAAATAATGGGGTAGATACAGAGTCAAGAGATCCAAGTTACTCCCTAGCCTAAAGACTCTTTGCTTTCCCTACCTACAATAGGTTTAATGACACTTCCTCTTTTCCCAGATTTGTTGCGAGCCTACAGTCACCGACAGCTTCTCCTGTGGCCACTGAAGATACAAGCACTAGGCTGACAGGGGATTCTACAAAAGCGCTTGTCTTCGAATGCCTTTCCTACATGTCCCAATCTGAGTGAAAAGCAAGGGCACTCAGCAAAATACAGGAGGCAGCCCTAAAGTATTCCGATAGGGACAAAGCATACTTCATTATCTTTCCAATTAGAAATATCAGATAAGCAACTAGGAGACATTGTCACTGCTGTGGTATCTCAGACAGCTGATCTCTGCAAAATCTCCCTACAAATTACTGAATTTAGAGATGACATTTCCCATGTTAACTGAGGTCAAAGGGAAGAAAACACCGGTCACACCAAAATAAGAAGAATGCTACTTTTGAAAGGTACGCAGAATCAAGAGTCCTTCAGAGTCTATCTGTTCACTGAACAGAGTAGCTTTCAGAGAAGAAAAAAGTTGTAATTCACAGGTTATCAGTACAACCAGAAACAGCTAGGAACCCAAAACACCTTACAAGCTTCCTCTTTTTCAACAGATACAGGAGGAAATTCAACTTTTCACTCCAGGTGGATGAAGTTCAAAATATAAATCACAACATCACTCGCTGGCAGCAATGGTAACAAGGAACTAAATCCTTTGTTTTGTAGGGGTTCCTTGAAGATGCACAGCTTTATTTCAGTAACCTGAAGAAACATGCAACAGTATCGCTCTCCTCGTCTGCTGAGCCAAAAGCAATTGATCATATGCAAATAAAAAGGTCTCAGCAAGCAGCACGCCATTCCAGTTTCAATAGAGGCCTTCTGGTCCACGAGACACAAACCCATGCAAGTAAACCTCCACAGCAACTGATAGCACAAGCAGCAGAGCAAGAGGAGCAGCCTTCAACTCCAGCAGAAAGCCTCGAACAGGAAACAATCACTTCAGCAAAGGAGAAATCCCTTTTGATGCAGCTGGACCAGTCTTGAACGCAGCAGTAAAAGCATCAGCCTTGCAGACACTAAAGCAGAATTTAAGAGTTTTACAAGATCAATGCTCTATAATGTTACCTCCTAACCACAAAGAGTTGGACAGGAAAGGAATTTTTTAAAATTCAGAACAAGCTCAAAAGGATCCTTTGTTACTTTCAGTACTCCTGTGCAACTGCTCTACAACTGGTTTCTAAGCAGGCACTCTGTCCCAGGGCCAGTCTGGGCATACTCAACAAACTACTGTCTAGACTAGAATTTGGGCATTCTTCCAAAATCACTTTAATAGATGATTAGTTCTTCTTAAGCATCTCCATAATTTATTTAGACTATTTACTGGGAAGTCCAAATAGCATTAGGTGCTAAGGGCTAAAGTCTCTGTGGCTTAATATCAGAGGTAACAGCTGAGGTACTTCAAAAAATTTTGCTTCCAATTGATGCAAGTGGATTATCAGGCGACTCTGTACACCTATTTCATTACTTACAAAACCAGAAGACACACAGCATTTACTCTATTTTAAACAAGAATGTGATACCAAGACACCATCTTTGAAGTTAGGAATTAAATTCAGCAATAGTCAAGAACAATTTATTAAACAAAAGAAACAGACCCGAAGTATTTTCCAACCTACTTAATTTACCACTAAAACTTCAGAGAGCAGCATAGCAACTGCCTAACCGCTCACTACACTACAGCAAAAACTGTATCCCAGCAGGGCTGCTTCCTATGGTTGGAGTGCTGATGGAAATTTCTGAACTCAAAGACAACACAGTTACACCTGGAAGCAAAAAGATTAAGAAAAAATTACATACTTCGGTTTATTACATAAAGGTACAAAATGCAACAAAGAGTAGATTTTGTTGATGTAAACTGTACACAAGTAGAGTATTTTCTTCAAGGAAGCTTGTTTCCAACGTTAGATGCTATAACCATGAGAGTGAGGAAGGCATTTACATGATTTTTATTACTGATACTCTTCAAACAAAGCACAACTACAAGCAAGAAAAGAACTACGTAGTTACTTTTCCAACACACGATTTCTGCTGAGCACTGATGTTCCACACACCAATTTAAAGTTCATTATCACTGCGTGGCTTTCTCAATCCTATATAGTAGCAGCCAACTGGCACAATCAAAGGTTTTCATAGATCTCTAGTAGTATGGAAGCCTATATTGTACAACCTGTCCCAGCAAAACTGTCTTTAGCAACAGCATAAACACTTCACAAGATCAATAAGGTGATAGATGGAACAACACAGCACAGGCATTCTGCATGGTCAAATAAAGAAACATGAGTTGGCATACAGAGTACCGATAGCTGGGTCAGGATATATCGATTAGATGTCACAACGCCGTCCAATGATAAGGCTCTCAGCAATGCTTTCCAGCTTAGACAGGAGACTGGCAAATCTCAAGGTACTGAAGCCAGTGTAGGGAAAGGCCTATGCTTCACAAACTGGCAACATGCCGTCACTTTTTATGGGGGTCTAACAGCAAGAGGGCAGCAGCAATGCCTGTTACTACAGGTACACTCACATTCCTTTACTCAGCTGACTAAATTCTGGATTTTAGACTGTTGTCTAAGAAGGACTTCTCTGCAGCAAAGCCCCCCACCTGAAAGACAAGCTATCTCTACCTGACCATTTCCTGTATGAAACTAACCAGCAAATGGGAACTTTTTCAATTTTTTTTTTTAAATTCAAAATTTGGCAACTTTTTCAAAAAGATACACTACCCTGGACCTGCACCTTGTCTGACCCACTAGTCAAACTATACAGAACTCCCCATGAATTTATCTCTGTCACTTGAGAAAGTGTGGTACCTTTGTGACTACCAAAAGGAAGCTGGAAGCAAGAATAACTGTGTTCCATTAATTCACTGTCACAGATTGACTTCATGCAAGTTGTTGAACTTGTCTTTCTCTCAGTTTCTCCATCTGTAAACATCATCTGGAAATCTTTTGATGAAAGGGACTACCATCCTGGAAAACTATTTCAATTCATGTTACTTTATCTTAGAAAAACAGGCCATAATGCTGTAACTTTTTTATTTAAATTGGCATTTCCCTCTCATTTAACTGAAAGTCAAGTACCCTCAAAAGAGAGTGCCAAAGTAAGCAAGTTACAACAGAGGTGCTCAAGGTTGCGCACCTATTGCATTATAGCTCTCCGATGCCAGAGAGTGTCCTAGAAGTTGCTTGATTTTCTTGCTCTCCTATTGTCTATTTCCACACTAATGGTTATGTGTTTAACCAGTTTCTTCTGTTCCTAAAATATATGTACAGTTACAGGGCTAGATCTTTTCCTGCTTCAGAACAACCTTTTGTGCTGCCAAATTATAACTGGCAGTCCTTGGAAAGGTAATCCCCTTCAAATTTGCTTTGAGATTTTTACATCTGTTATATTCGAGCCAACTGGTTAAACATGTCCATCAGCATGACCATAACTACTCTGTAAAGTACAGACTACTATCCCCCTTCTGTCCCAACACAAAGAGTCTGCTACTATTTGTTTTCAGAGGCTGTCTTCCTAAAGAACCACCAATAAAAGGCCAGATTAATATTCCTTATTCTGCACAAGCAAAGAAATCAGCGAAACAGAAGAACAAATTGAAAGGATTACCTGACCGTGTAAATACCTACTACGGGTCAATAAAAGCCAGAAACCTTTTTGGAACCGACCATTTCTTCAAAAATAAAAAAGTAAAGTGAGGGATTGTTCAGTAAAAGCTAGAGTGGGATTCAGACTGTCCTGTATGTTCCTGAAATGGGATGACACCTTTTCCAAAGGCAGGCAGAAAGAGCAAATCAAGCAAAGGCTCTTCTAGATTTGGCTCTGACCACTGGCAGGATCTGCTGGGAGAACCCAAGGCCAAAAGGCAGCAGAAGAGCCACAACTTATTTGTAAGGAACTAGCAAACAAAAAAGGTAGTAAGTTACATCCAGTTGGAAGATGTCAGGGACAAAACTTTCCTAAAAAAAAATGCATTTTTTTTCCTTCCTTACATGCTAAAAAGGCTTGCAAATAGGGGACTGTCAATTGCTGTAGTAAATTTGGATGTTACGAAGACTTCTAACACTGTCCAAAACTATGTTTTCATAAATAGAACAAGCACAAACTGCAGGTAATCGGAAATTCAGATGATGGTGAGTTCTATTAAACTGGAAGGATGCAAAAAGCAGGGCTTTGGCAAGGATCCATTCCAACACCAACACTAACATTTTATTTTTAAATTTATTAATTATGAGCTTACCATCATACTAGGAATGACTGAAGATGCTCTGGAATCAAGAGTCTAATTCTAAAGGAATTTGACAAGGTGGCAAAGTAACCTGGAAAGAGTTGCTGCAATTCAGTAGTGGCAAGTGCAAATATTACACCTAGTAAAAGATAACTTTATCAATATTCAGTGTGGCAATTGTTCACAGACTGCTGGCTCCCCATGTACAATACCTCCTCACTCTACCCAGCACTGACAGGGCCTCAGGTACAGTCCTGTGTACAGGTCTGGGCACCAGACCTCCTGAAATACAGGACACAAATGAAGGGGACATGGAAGAGTGAAGCAAGACCGATCAGACACCGAGAAACTGTGATCTGTACACACACTGAAAAGTAGAAGATACCTAGCCTGTAACAAAGAAAAACACTAGTGGGCACATCCCACTAGTGGTATGCAAATCAGCAACACTAAAAATAAAAGTGACCTTTTGGCAAGGAAATGTTAACACCACAACCTCAAAAGCCCAGCTTCGTAGCTTATTTGAGCCACTCTGGCCATCAAAGAATTTGGAGTAGGAATGAAGCAGCCCTTCTCCCAGCCATGAGACCAACCATATTAGTCTTGTCTTATTACCCTCTTGCAGGATACCAATCTTTTCTTTAACCACCAATAAAATTTTCTCCATCCAAAACAAAAAACATTTCAGGCAATATGGAGTCACTGATCTTACCCAGAGGTACTGCCAGTTCTTTGCTTCATATAAAGCAGAAACCCCATACCGAAACAAAAAGCAAGTAACATCCCTGTTCTGAACAAACATGGCCCAGCTAAAAGACGTACACAAATGAAAATTTCAAAGACCCCAGTCAATACGTTTCAATTTTCTGAGAACCGGGACAAGAGACGGGCAGTATAAGCAAGTCTACCGCAACACTCGACAGCTGAGATGTCTGAAAGATGCTTAAGGAATTTAGGCACAGATATGTCATTAAAACCAAAGGAAAACAGAAGGTTTTGATACAGATAAAAATACAAGATGTCACTTAGACTGCCGAAAGATGTCTTGGCACAACAAAAACGTATAAAGCCAAACCTGAATATAAAGTTGAATCTTTGGGTTATCTTTGGAATGGATGGAGCAAAAAGGCTGAAGACTGAATCCAAATACTATTTTACCCATACCTCATATGACTTGCCAGGCCATCTTGAGCATTAGAAAGTCCTAGATCTGAAAGGGAATCCGAGCAGACAGATACAGGCGACAAAGACCTCTCTTTCTCCTCTAGCAGATCCAGTTTCACCAAGGAGCTCGTTTCATCTTCTGAGTTATCCTCTGACACAGAGCCAATAATAAAGCGAGAATGAGGGTTCATCTCCAGGGGTTTAGCAGGTTGGGAAGACTCTTCCATGGCTCCTACAAATTGGGCTCTCAGCACTGTAAGGAGCAAAAGAAAGCAAAAAAACCCCAAAGCCTGAGGTTAATACCTGCCATTGCAGGACAAAGAAGAGGGCAAAGTAAGGTTCACTTCTGATAGGAAACGCAATGTTAAAACATCATAGCTGAGCCCAGATAGGCATCCAGGATCAAGAATAGTTACAACTGCTATAATCATTGACTTGTCTGTTTGCACAAGATCTATGAGGTCAAAACAGCTGGTCACTCTGATCTGTTGCAGAACCTATTCGTTTAACAAAGCTGCAACAGTCACTTAAAAAAATCCCATATAAATGCATGACTAGAAATCTAAAACCTGACTGGTCCTGTGCAATCTGCTCTAGCTGACCCTGCTTAAGCAGGGGGTTGGACTAGATGATCTCCAGAGCCTTTCCAACCTCAGCCGTTCCGTAATTCTGGGATTAAAAATTTGTATTTCAACAGTATCTGAATGCTGGGACTCATTGTGTTAGGTACTGCACGAAGCATTATTTACTGCTATTCAAATGATGGATTTGATTTGGCACAAATGCCCTTTTCCCAGCCCTTGCCAGGTGCAAGACACATCATCTCTCACATTTTTTCAGAAAACGTCTCATTTCTCAGAATTCCTCTAGGAATCTGAGCTGACCTATCAAACACCAGAGGGCAGACACAGCATACCGGCCAGCAGCCTGCCAGCCAGGTGGGCCTAGGCAAGACCTAAGATCTGTTCAGAACAGGAGCCCACCTCCAACTGCAGTCAACAGCAGACACTTGGGGAAGAGGAAAAAAAAATGGGCTGAACATAAAGTTTGCATGCTCAAAACATGATCTCAGCTTCCCATGCCAAGAGCTCAAGCACATCTCAAGCCAGAATTACTATCTCTGGGCTTAGCGGCATGAGAAGTTCCAACTGAGGCAAAGTGAGTAACTTTGAAGTTTTCACTTAAAGAAACATCCACAGATTCTGAACAACTACATGATTAACTGAATATTTTATAAAAAAAATATTCCCTAAGAGTTCTCTGTACATATAATAGGTATAACATAAGCAGTAATTACTTTTAAACTTCTTCCACATACTTGTGCGCCACCTGCTTTATCCTTAACCTGAAAAGATTAAACTTTAGGAAGACTTCAGTGTTCAAAGCTCATTCAAGTCTGAGGATAAGTCACCACCAGGATGACTTTAACAAAAATAATAACCCACCCTTATCAAAGTGAAAGGTCTTACTCCATCCATATCCACCTCTTCCCCTCTCCTCCCCTGCCTGCTCTCCATCAGCTCTGGTGGCTTCCAGACCTTCAACAAAACCAGCAGAACTACAACCAACAAAATAAGGTAATTTCCTGCAAGATTAGCAAGTGGAATTGGAGCAGCAAAGGGAGTGGATAGGAAGATACTGGTAAGGAATGATGGGGTCAGAAGCAAAGCCTCCCCTCTTTGGCA